>NC_138202.1:89645967-89750967 GCF_964194415.1 Vipera berus | reverse complement strand
GAATGTCTTATGCCCGATTACTAAACTTCTCAGTAAATTTCCCAAAACCTTCTCCCCCCACACAAATTTCCTGCCTTTTCAAAAGCAGACCTGCTTTTTATGCATTTTCATTCTGTTCCTTTCTTGTTTGTAAACCTTGTCAGTTATAAAAATGATCTTGATATATTGAAGTAGTAAAGGGACCAAGCAATTGGTAAAATAAAGTTCATCTATTTTTTGTAATCATATGGTTTTAGGATGCAACTAATCTAGCATTCCACTCTAGGCAATATATATCATACACAAGCACACATACACACAATCTGCAAAATAATAAAATATAGTAGTTTGTAATGATTTCTGCAAATATCATGCAGTGTCATATGCCAATATGTATAGGAACATTTCCAGAATGCATATGAATTTTGTTGGTATTTAAGACCCAAAGTTTTCTATTCCAGAAGGTGAGTACTGCAACAAAAAGAAGCTTCTTTGTGGTTGATGCCAACAGAGTATTTTACAGAATGTCACTCAGAAAATCTGACATGCAGGCAAACTATATGAGCAAAGGCATTTGAGTTGTTCAAATATCTTTTGCTCAAGTTATTTAGGGTCTTGTAAATTCATTAATCTAATTCCTTAAATCTATTTGTCACCTCTACTGTATATTCAACAGGGATATGATTTAATTCATACCTGACTGGCCTAGTGCTTTTCCCTACTTTCTTCAGTTTAAGCCTAAACTTTGCAAGGAGAAGCTCATGGTCTGAGCCACAGTCAGCTCCTGGTCTTGTTTTTACCGACTGTATAGAGCTTCTCCATCTTTGGCTGCAGAGCATATAGTCAATCTGATTTCTGTGTTGACCGTCTGGTGATGTCCATGTGTAGAGCCGTCTCTTGGGTTGTTGGAAAAGAGTGTTTGCTATGACCATCGTATTCTCTTGACAAAATTCTATCAGCCTGTGCCCTGCTTCATTTTGTACTCCAAGGCCAAACTTGCCTGTTATTCCAGTTATCTTTTGGCTTCCTACTTTAGCATTCCAATCCCCCATGATGATAAGGACATCATTTTTTGGTGTTACTTCTATAAGGTGCTGTAGGGCTTCATAGAACCGGTCAATTTCATCCTCTTCAGCACTGGTGGTTGGGGCATAGACTTGGACTACTGTGATATTGAATGGTTTGCCTTGGATTCGAACTGAGATCATTCTGTCATTTTGAGGATTGTATCCCAGTATTGATTTTCCTACTCTTTTATTGACTATGAAGGCTACTCCATTTCTTCTGAGGGATTCTTGCCCGCAGTAGTATACCTGATGGTCATCTGAATTAAATTCACCCATTCCTGTCCATTTTAGTTCGCTGATACCTAAGATGTCGATGTTCAGTCTTGTCATCTCTTGTTTGACCACGTCCAGCTTTCCTTGATTCATGGATCTTACATTCCAGGTTCCTATGGAGAAAAAATCTTTACAGCATCGGACTTTCCTTTCACCACTAGACATATCTACAGCTGAGCGTCCTTTCGGCTTTGGCCCAGTCGCTTCATTCTTTCTGGCGCTACTAGTACTAGCCCTCTGCTCTTCCCCAGTAGCATATTGGACGCCTTCCGACCTGAGGGGCTCATCTTCCAGCGTCATATCGTTTTGCCTTTTGGTACTGTCCATAGGGTTTTCATGGCAAAGATACTGGAGTGGGTTGCCATTTCCTTCTCCAGTGGATCACGTTTTGTCAGAACTCTCAGCTATGACCTGTCCGTCTTGGGTGGCCCTGCACGGCATAGCTCATAGCTTCATTGAATTACGCAAGCCCCTTCGCCACGACAAGGCAGTAATCCATGAAGGGGATTTAAGGAATTAGATCTGATAGACAGAGTGCCTGAAGAACTATGGACAGAGGTTCGCGACATTGTACAACAGGTAGCAACCAAAACTATCCCAAAGAAAAAGAAATGCAAGAAAGCAAAATGGCTGTCTGAGGAAGCTTTGCAAATAGCTGAGGAAAGGAGGGAAGCGAAAGGCAAGGGAGAAAAACATAGATATGCCCAATTGAATGCAGAATTCCAGAGAATAGCTAGAAGAGATAAGAATGCCTTCTTAAATGAACAGTGCAAAGAAATAGAAGAAAACAATAGAATAGGGAGGACCAGAGATCTTTTCAAGAAAATTGGAGAGATGAAGGGAACGTTTAATGCAAAAATGGGCATGATAAAGGACCAAAATGGCAGGGACCTAACAGAGGCAGAAGAGATTAAGAAGAGGTGGCAAAATTACACAGAAGAACTATACAAGAATGAGCTTAACGTCCCAGATAATCACAATGATGTGGTCACTGACCTCGAGCCAGACATCCTAGAATGTGAGGTGAAGTGGGCCTTAGAAAAGCTGAGCAACAACAAAGCTAGTGGAAGTGACAGTATTCCAGCTGAGCTATTCAAAATCTTAAAAGACAGTGCAGTAAAAGTGCTACACTCAATTTGCCAGCAAATTTGGAAAACTCAACAGTGGCCACAGGATTGGAAAAGATCAGTTTACATTCCAATTCCAAAGAAAGGCAGTGCCAAAGAATGTTCAAACTACCGCACCATTGCACTCATTTCTCATGCTAGTAAAGTCATGCTTAAAATCCTACAAGCTAGACTTCAGCAGTATGTGGATCGAGAACTACCAGAAGTACAGGCAGGATTTCGAAGAGGCAGAGGAACTAGAGATCAAATTGCCAACATACGCTGGATCATGGAGAAAGCTAGGGAGTTCCAGAAAAACATTTACTTCTGCTTCATTGACTATGCTAAAGCCTTTGATTGTGTGGATCATAACAAACTGTGGCAAGTTCTTAAAGAGATGGGAGTACCAGACCATCTTATTTGTCTCTTGAGAAACCTATATGCGGGTCAAGAAGCAACAGTGAGAACTGGACACGGAACCACTGATTGGTTCAAAATTGGGAAAGGAGTCCGGCAAGGCTGTATACTGTCGCCCTGCCTATTTAACTTATATGCAGAGCACATCATGAGAAAGGCAGGGCTAGATGAATCAAAAGTTGGAATTAAGATTGCCGGAAGAAATATCAACAACCTAAGATACGCAGATGATACCACTCTAATGGCAGAAAGTGAAGAAGAACTAAAGAGCCTCTTGTTGCGGGTGAAGAAGGAGAGTGCAAAACTTGGGTTGAAACTTAACATTAAGAAAACCAAGATCATGGCAAGTGGCCCTCTCAATTCCTGGCAAATAGATGGGGAAGAAATGGAGGTAGTGACAGATTTTGTTTTCCTGGGCTCCAAGATCACTGCAGATGGGGACTGTAGCCAAGAAATTAAAAGACGCTTGCTCCTGGGGAGGAAAGCCATGGCAAATCTAGACAGCACACTAAAAAGCAGAGACATCACCCTGTCAACAAAAGTGCGTATAGTCAAGGCTATGGTCTTCCCAGTTGCAATGTATGGCAGTGAAAGTTGGACCATAAGAAAGGCTGAGCGCCAAAGAATTGAGGCCTTTGAACTATGGTGCTGGAGAAGACTCCTGCGAGTCCCTTGGACTGCAAGGCGATCAAACCGGTCAGTCCTAGAGGAGATCAATCCTGACTGCTCTTTAGAAGGCCAGATCCTGAAGCTAAAACTCAAATACTTTGGCCACCTAATGAGAAGGAAGGACTCACTGGAGAAGAGCCTAATGCTGGGAAAGATCGAGGGCAATAGAAGAAGGGGACGACAGAGAATGAGGTGGCTGGATGGAGTCACTGAAGCAGTAGGCGTGAGCTTAAATGGACTCCAGAAGATGGTAGAAGACAGGAAGGCCTGGAGGAATGTTGTCCATAGGGTCGCGATGGGTCGGACACGACTTCGCAGCTAACAACAACAACAAAATTCATTAATATTAATCTTTAGGTTTAAGTTGCAGCCAACAAGTTCAGCTGATAATGGTGTTGCATGTGAGGGGCTTCAAATGTAATACAATGGGTTTGTCACTTTATTTTCTACAAGCTGCAGCTTCTGGATCATATATGATTGCCCTAGGGCAGGAGTAGGCAACCTTGACTCTTTTATGACTCGTGGACTTCAACTTCCAGAATTCCTGAGCCAGCCACGAGTCATAAAAGAGCCAAGGTTGCCTACCCCTGCCCTAGGGAGACCATTTTAGAGTAATTAAAATGTGATGTTATCAATGGATGAATCATTATAGTTAAATAATAACAGTCCAGAATGATCATGGCTGGAATAATAACTACAGCTAGAAAAGGGTCTTCCTTGGCAGAGTGACCATTTTGGCATTCAGCAATAACAATTGTGTCTTTAAGAGTATTCTTAAGACTATATATCTGCTTTTCCAAAATACTGAATTTGACAGTATTTATCTCTCAGTTAGCATCCTCCTAACAAACGAAGGTTATAACTACATTTGTTGAACTTACATTCTATGAAAAATATTTTTATGCAACATTCCCTCATTTTTTCGTTATATGTTTTTCCCCAATGTATTTTTTAAAAAGGTTTGAACTTTTTAAAGCAATTACTTTATGCATCTTTGACAAATATTCTTTTTTTAAAGATGCATCTATCACTTATATATTCCTTTTTTTGGAAAGGGGAAAGAATTTTGTTGGAGAAAGCTTGCCATTACGGGATACTCATAGGTATGGCTATTTGTGTGCTGTATTAATTTGGATTTTGCAAAGATACAGTACATTCATTTCAATCTGTGACAAAATTTCATTGACGTGTGTAGTCAAGGATGGGTAATAAGAAAGAGCCTGAGGTGAACCAAGAGACATGTACAGCTAAGAAACCAGGATCAGAAAACAAGGTATGTACTAGGCCCAAAGGACATGGGAACATCTCAGATGTAAGAAAGATTGTTCTTTCAGCAGGTCTCAACTGCAAGAGGAAGCCTGTAGGGATTTTATTTATTTATTTATTTTGGTAAATGGTACCAAGCACCAACAAGGAGAGCAATATAGAGTAGTCTGAGACCTTTATTATATGAAATGTCTCAACAAATTTAATGGTTCTGACTTAAGTTCTCAATTAACTGCGATAACTACACCTAGGCTATATGCTATTCTATACTGTGCCTATTTTATGTGTATTATGTACCTAAACCCTAAAGATTCCTATACACCAGGCATGTCAAACTGCCAGCCCATGGGCTGGATGCATCATACTGAAACCGCGCCCACCCTATTATCGGCAATGGGGAAAAAGTCACGATACGTCGCATGACGTCACGTGATGTAGCAAGTTTGACATGCCAGCTATACACTTTTTTTTCTTCCTTTGTCATTGACATAAGCTTGTCTGAGCTTTAACTAATTCTCCAGCCACAACTTAGTCTCTTTGGAATTAGTTGGTTGCATTCTGTATTGCTTACCAAATCATTTGGCTTTTTAGAATCTTTCACCTGTGTTCTGGGGGGAGGGGTAGGAAAGTGAGTCGCCATCATTAGCTGGCTTTTGGTGTTTCTGCTGTAGGGAAGGGTCTACTGGGCTCCACTTCCTATTTCAGCTTCTCCACTGTTGGTTTGTTGGAATTCATACCTGTTTATCCATTGATGTCAATCACCTACTGTGCAGGACTGTGCTTTTTTCACCCACAGTTTCTGCTTTTGTTCTTCCAAACAACAATCTCCTTTTAATAACTACATACGTAAGTGTTAATAGCATCTTCATTTTATAAAAGAGGGAAGGAAGGGCTCATATTGATCACATTGCATATTGCAAAGCTGCCTTTCCATGAAACTATTTTGGTTCCAAATCTAGAAAGTCCCAAAGCTGCTTTTCCAAAAGACAACTAGGCTTTCTTTTCTTTTTTTTCCCCCTCTTGGAAAATATTTTACTTCTCATCTAAGAAGTTCTGAACTGAAGATGCTTCTTGGATGAGATGTGAAACATTTTCAAACAAACAAAAGAAATAAATAAGAAAATCCAGTTGCCTTTTGGAAAAGCACTTTTGGGACAAGCATGACATGGATGATTGGGAATCTCCATAGAAGACTTTAGAAGGGTTCATTTTGGGTGAGAAGGAACAGTCTACTCCTGAAATACCTATGCTTTCCTTGTTGAGGAAGACAAAGCCAAGCAAAGTCTGCTCCTTGGAGAGTTGCCAAACACTTTACTCCCTAGTGCCCTGCTGGGAAAGTTGAAGGAAAAGGAAAGTTGGATCAGAGGAGAGCAGCAGCTTGAAATCAGTGGGAGGACCTTGAGATGGCTGTTCCCTTGTTGAATAGCATACTAGTTAGTATTTTCCTTCTCTCTCATTGTCATTTTCAGATTGTTTGCAAGAGAGCAGCTTGTATGGATGCGTATAGATCAATGCATTTGTGTCACATGTACTTATATTTGTATGAAAAGTGTGTACAGTATATAACAAAAAGTGAGGTACACCTGCCTCTGTGGCATGAAATCAATTCTCTGTCTCTGAGTTGGATTATATATGAGCCATATGTAGTTTATAAATAAGTAATGGATACTGCATTTATCTGAAAATAATGCTAGTTCCTCCCTGCAACAAATAATTTATCTATAACGTGGGAAGGTCATCTTAGATCTGCTGAGAATAGAGTAAAGATGCATATAAGGTGGCAGGGAAGTGAATTTTCCTGCCTAAATTTTTTTGAGGGGGGATAATTTTAAATTCTGAGTTGTCTTTCTTTTGGGTAACTAGGGTACTTAATTTATTATGTTCTTAAATTATTGATCTTCCTAATCAGAATTAAATTTTGGACATTAACAACCAAGTACATTACCATAAATTACAGCAGTGCAGAACAAAAAGGTATCTGAGTTAATTTACATGTCTCTGCAAAGTGATAGTATTTTCAATTACAACATAAGGTAAAGGTAAAGGTTCTCCTGCACATGCGTGCTAGTCATTTCCAACTCTAGGGGCCGGTGCTCATCTCCGTTTCAAAGCCAAAGAGCCAGCGTTTGTCCGAGGACGTCTCCGTGGTCATGTGACCAGCATGACTAGATGCCAAAGGCGCAATAGTGGCCTCTATTTTTCTACTTGCATTTTTACGTGCTTTCGAACTGCTAGGTTGGCAGAAGCTGGGACAAGTAACAGGTGCTCACTCTGCTACGCGGCACTCGGGATTCGACCTGCCAAACTGCTGATCTTCTGATCAACAATCTCAGCATCCTAACCCACTGAGCCACCACATCCCAGGTACAACATACACATGCATTATAGTAGTGATTCTTAGATGATGATAAAAAAAATAATAAAATCAAAGTTCTTGACACTTAAAAAAACTCTTTTTGACTTTAACTGATTTAATTGTGATTTCAGTGAAGAAGTTGTATATATTAGCTCATTTAAGTTGATACATTAGCTCATTTAAGCAGTTTTGCATTTTTAGCAGTTGATTGCTTATATAATCTCTCTAATCATTTTCTACATTTTACTTGTCCTGATATTGCAGTAAAAAAAGATTTTCACTTTAATTTGGTCCATTAATTTCCCTCAGTCATTTGGATAGTGAGGTACTTAGCAAGCAGCTGACACAGTTGGAATGAGATACTGTTTCTAAAGCACCTCAGCCGAGTGCTTATTCTAAGGTTTAAGACTTTCATTAGAAATATACTAGACTACCCATGAAAGATTTATGTTCTCTGAATTGAGTATAATGTAACCAGAAATATAAGCTGTGTCGTCATAAATGATCAGGCTTTCTAAAAGCCACACTTGAAAAGATTAAAGGTCCACCATCACTTATATTTTTAATATCATTAGCAATGAATTAAAAGTAATTATTGGCTAATCACCATATGAGTCAAATCAGATGTTTTATTCCAGATCTATAATTCCTACTAAAACCAATGTTTGCAATAAGAATAGTCTTTGCCCATGCAAGGAGATGTGGGCCAAGTTAATAAAATGTTATTGGTGGCCTCTCAGAATAGCATATTTTTTATTGCGTGGTCTTTCTTTCTTTCTTTCTTTCTTTCTTTCTTTCTTTCTTTCTTTCTTTCTTTCTTTCTTTCTTTCTTTCTTTCTTTCTTTCTTTCTTTCTTTCTTTCTTTCTTCCTTCTTTTTTATATACCTGAAATGCATATTCCCTTATTCAGCCCATGCATATTCAGCCTATTTTCCTTCTTTCCTTTCTTCTGCTCAACTCCTGGTATCACCTTTGTCATTCTTCTCAAAATCTATTATAATTTGTTAATATCTTGAAGAGTTCCTGGTGTTCAATTGTTTGCAAATTTTTTCATTACTCAACTAGATAACATCAGTGCATGAGAGGGTAAAGTTTGCTTCCTGTTTGTATGCAGTAGCTTGTTCTGCCACTTTTGGCAGGTATACATTTTCCTTCTTGGAAGTCCTTTGATTACAATATTGCTTTCTGCCTTTTTGTCTGATGCTTTCATGGGATGTGAACATAACCTCGGGAGACAGAAGGAGCTGCAGCCAGTGAAAGGATCAGATAGGAGATATTTCAGTACAGAGCAAATATGGGGATGAAGAAAGTATCTGTGAAGGAATCCTTCCTAATTCTCTAGAAAGTAAAGACAAGAAATGGGAGTGCTTTCAGACATGCAATTCTATTAGTGTAACATGGTTTTGATTTTGCCTCTGGTTTACTTGAAGGACTGACAGTAGTCTTGCATGTCTCAAAAGTTATTCTGCTTATCTGAATGTGGGCTTTGGAGAGAATGAAGTCTTTTTGGTTCCTTCCTAATTTTTTTATTACTGTTTTTTTGAATAGTGTGTAAATGTAGTTTATCTCTATGTGTCTATTAATGGCTGATTGGTCTGAATGCCAAGCTTCCAGGACTTTTCTAGGATTTTTGCATTTGGCTTGGTCTAATATGCTCATAGTTTTCCAGAAGAAACTGTGGTTGAGTTTGCCATCTATTGTGAATTTAAGGAGTTTTTGTTATGTTTTCTCTCAAGCTCAGAGAGCAATACAGCTATGTTGGACAGATGTTCTCTTCTGTTGTAACCACTTATGACTCTTAATATCCTTCTGGAAATGAGATGCCCAGAATTATACATAGCACAGTAAAGACTTCACTCATCTTTTCCACAATGTTGCTTTAAATGCAGTCCAGAATTATGCTGGTCTTTCTAGTAGCTCTTGGTTCTTGTTCAAATTGTTTTCAATGATCTTAACTGTGACCTTCTCCAATCTAGTGCTGCAAAGTCGTGAATACCATGTACTCATATTTTATGTGTGCTCTAATTTTCTTCACTAAAATATAATATTGAGTGAAAATATATTTCTCTGTATCAAAGGATATCTTATTCCTTCACAAGTTCAGATTAGACTGAAATCTTGTTCTGTCATTATGACTGTTTGCCAGACTTCCCAATTTTAGGTAAGCAAATTATTAGTTCATTACTAAAAATGTAGAATGATATTGGTTCCAGAAAAATTTCTGGAGAACTCAACTGGTAACTGTTCTTTAATTTAAATATATCAATGCCTATTCTCTGGGAGTGATTAGCCAGCTAGTTGTGGATTTATCTTTTAAATACTTTGAGAGATCATGTTCAGAATATGATCTAACCTAAAATAATTACTTGACAATATATTCAACTGAAATGTGTATTAATTAAACATTACCCAGATGTTCTAGCAACCTGGAAAATCTGAAGTATTAAGCTGGGGCAGATCATTGTAGAGAAAATCACTTGACATTGACATAATGGTTCATAATCATCACATATGTTTCCATAGATACATGAACCAATTTTATATAACATCCCCATGACTAAGTAGTGCTCAGAAAAAAAACAATTTATGGTTGACAGTCTGTAATATTTGTAACCTGTCCCTTAGTTAATTTTCTCAACAAGATACCCATTTTATCTTGATAAGATTCCATGCACAAAATTAATATAAGAGACATGATATGTTTGTGTTGAAAATTATGTTGATGTGAGTGCATATGAACTTGTGCACAATAATGAGTGTAAGGCTGAAGCACATAGCAGAATATTTTTATTCTTTCATACGAATCAAAAAGTCAAATCCCTTTAATTTGGGGTTAATTTTTCTGCTCCCTTGAGAATTTGAAGTTATCTGTTTCTATTATAGATTGTGCTGAGACAATTGGTTTGTAGAATTATGCATGTTTATCTTTTAAATTGTGTTTTTAATGGAATTGTCATTCTTGGTTCAAAGAGGACCTAGGCATCTATTTATATATCAGAATCAGGGAGCCCTTTAACCTTCAGGTTTCATCTAATTTTTTGCTAAAGTGTAGAAAAACTCAGTTATACGTAGAATGGAAATGCCAGGAGCTGACAAAGTGACTAAGAAACACAAAAGTTTGCATCGGTGAAGAAGAGTGAATTGTCGAGGTGACATTGGATGTCAGCTGATCACAAAACCTGGCCATAAATGTGAACTTCTATTATTGGAAGCCACTGTCTCAAGGAGAGTTACTTACAGTCAGTCCATTACTCTCATTTCTTTACGTAATTGTGTCAAGTGAAGCTTGACTTTAGACCAGAATGTTACCCAGTGTATTAGCTTCCTTCTTTATAATGCCTGTATAACATGTATCCTACCTCTGCAGCACTTCATTAACTTCTACTTCCTTATTGATTTATAAAATATGGTGGCTTGTGTTTAGTTTTAAACCTGTAATACCCAATTTCAGAATTCTGACTTTGTAGAGAAAGTCTCTGTGGCTGTGTTATCTAGGTGCACATATATGGAAAAGGGTTAATAAAATGTATATGTTTATGTTCTGAAGAGCACAACTCTTTGATTCCAACATTTACTGGAACAATAAATGAACTTTGTTCTCAATCGGTTTCCCATTTTTTTTAATTTGCTGTACTGAGAGACATAGTTTTACTATCCCCCAAACTGAATTCTTCTGATCAGGGAACCAACTGTATATATGAAACATTTCTCAGTGTGGACAATTGTGGCTTGTGGAGAATGTTTTATTAGGAAGAATGGAATGCCACGGAAAATAGCAATAACTATTGAAATGAAAAAAAAATATTTATTTATTTCTGGAATGACTTCTTTACTAACCACTTCCATTAACTCAGGGAAGCCAACAAGGAAACTACAGAATAAAATAAAACCATACTATAATCAAATATCAACCTGCCAAGACAGCCCAGGTCCATTATCTTTTAATGTCAATAAAAGATGCAAATTATCAGGCATTTTCAAATTCTACATGGTTTTCATTACACTTTTTTAAAAATAAAATGCATATTTAAAAATATGCATTGCTGAAAACATTTTACTTTTTGCAACTCAAAAAGAATTGTAATGCAAGCTTTACTAGATTATTCTTTTTGCTACCCTTTTGCTAATGTGTAGCTATTGAATATAAATATATGTAAAAAAATCCTTCTTACCCCTTATGGGTGATATGTGTCTTCTTCAATCTCAGGTCTTCTACCAGTGGCCTGAGGTTCTGTGTAGGATCTTAGCTGTTCCTAATACACAACTCTGCTGGACAGAGAGCTCTGATGTTCTTCCTGGAGTGTGTTGGAGCCACTCTCCCAGTTTAGAAGCCTCAGCCCCAAGTGGTCCTACCACCACTGATGCCACTTTAGCCTTTACTTTCCACATCCTTTCCAATTCCTTCTTTTTGTGCTGATAATTCTCTAGCTTCTCATATTTCTTCTTCCCGTCACTTGGTTCCACTACATCTATCACCATATTAACCATATATGTTGAATATATGGAGTAGTGGTTAAGGTACCATGCTAGAAAATGGGAGTCTCTGAATTCCTGTCCTGACACAAATCCAGCTGAGTGACCTCAAGTCAATTACTTCCCTTCAGCCCTAAGAAGGAGACAATGGCAAACCACTTCTGAAAACCTTGCCAACAAAACTGCAGGGACTTCTCCAGGCATTCTCAGAGAATCAGACACAGCTGAATGCAAGGGGAAAAAAGTGAAGCCTGGTGGAAGAGAGGCATTAGAATTAAAAGTTCTATTAAGTCTTCTGTAGATCTCCACCTAAGCCTACAGAAAAAGTAAATTATGATTAATGATGACAAGAGCCTTTATTTTATTTTTTTAATATAAATTTTTATTGCTTTTATATAAACATATATTTAAACTATATATATATATAGTTTAAATATATGTTTATATATTTAATATATATATTTATATATATATAAACAAGACATAACATAAACAATACAATCAACAAAAATACAACAAAAATACTTAGCTTCCGTTATTCCTAATCTTTCTTATCACAAGAGCCTTTAGTTGCCTCAAGGCCAGGAAAATTGAATCATAATAACATGTGGCATATCTATCCATTGTAAACTAGTCTTGGGACCATCTGTGCTGAATGCTTAACAATTTATTATTGCAACTTTTAAACTAATAAGCAGAAAACTCATGATGTTTTCACAATACTTGTTTTATTCCTCTAATCAGAGCTACATACATTCTTCTATTCACTGTTAATTCTCCCCTTAATTTGCAGGCACTGCCATTTAGTTCAATTATTTTGTGACAACCTATATAATTTTCCTTCTGAGCATTTGCAAGACCACCACAACTGTTGCATTGTTATGACATCAACAACAAAAGCAACTACACATGTCACTGGACTAGTCATCCAAATAAATGACATGGAATAGTATTGAGATTGAAGAAAAAAGGAGAACGTTTTAAAAAAATGATATTTAAATAATAGGAATTTGCTTGGAAACATGTCAAAAATAAGAGGTGGTTGCAACTAAGTTTCTCTGGCTGATCTTAGAAAGCTATGTATTAAACAGGATTTACTACCTAGTTAGAAAACAAATTTCTGAAAAGAAAATGGCAATCCACTCACCAGTTCCATTCTATTGCCAAAAAAGCCACATGATCATTTCCATAATTCCATCAGAAGCTAAACTTGATTTGGAAAAGACTTTGCCTTTAGTTCTGGTAGTCAGAGAAAGAGGCTACAAAATGTGCTAACTTATTTGAATCCTATTTTTCAATTCCAGATGTTGAGATTTAAGTAAACAATTAATGGAATCAGTGTAATTATCCCAGACTCCAAAAGACCCTTTTAATTTCTATATTAAAAGTTATACAGTTTTGCATTCTTGAGTTGTAGTGATAAATCTCTTTACACTTGTTCATAGTTGTCCTTGCTTCAAGATGGGGCCTCTGCCTTCCCCCATTTAAGTCTGCATTCCTGTGATAAACCTTTGCCCCTTGCTTCATTTATAACAAAGACTTGTCTTTTATAATTGTCTATGTTTCAAGTTATGTTTCAAGTCATGTTTCAAGTTATGTTTTTCAAGTCATGCCTTTCAAGTCATGCCTTTCAAGTTAAGATATGCCTTCTTGACTGATGACAACCCTTGTATTCTCTGTTAGCATTTGTAATATGATAAGCTATGTTTTATTGTTTCCTGTGATGACCTTTGCTCTCTTCATTAGCAGATGTGTACAATGAGTTATGTTTTCCCTTTGACCTTCCATATTTCCATATGTTGCTCCCTCATGTGTACTTTCCCCTCCCAAATGAAACAGCCTAATAAAAAGAGGGTGTCCAAGAGCTGTTCGGGGGCACACCATCCACCCCGGGCACTTCCGTGCTCCCTCACCTTGAGCAAACTTGTGTTGGTGCCTCAGTTTGCCCTAGGATTCTGCCTTTAAATCATCGCAGTTCCCAAGTGTGACCGTTGGAATGTCCGGCACACTGGGTCGGTGACAAAGGGCAAGATCCTTCCATATTCAAGGTGTTCACCCTTGCGAGGGTCCCTCTAAATTCTCACCCCTGTTACGGGGCTCTAAGAGTTGAGGCCAGAACCCTGACCGGTCGCTCATTGCAACAACTGGGGGCTCGTCCGTTGGATCGCGGCTTCAACTCCACAGCACGACTCCTGTCCAGGCGTGTGCTGCCTGCATTCCCTGTTCTCACGCACCTCGGAGAAGGCTTCAAATCGTGAGTAAATGGGCTCACCACTTTTCAAAGTTTCGTCAGGTCATAGGGACGAACTTTTTAATATAATGCAGAAGGCTAATTTTGTTCAAAAACACAATGGCACCATGGTCCATCTTGTAGGAAAGAGACTTTTAACAAAAATTTACGATATATTAACAAAAATTGTCTGGCTTATCCAGAATCAGGCACTTTGTCTGTTATAACCTGGGAAAAGCTAGGTAAATATTTTCACAATCATCCCAGGGTGCCTGCTGACATTCTGTCTGCATGGCAAGCAGTGATGGCAGCATTAAAACTTTTGCCATCTCCTTTAGATCTAACATCTTCTATCTCTAAACCTCTTGATCACTCTTCTGATCTTCTGCCTTCATCCGTGCCGCCCCCACCCTATGAAAAATCAGAGAAACTTCCTCCTATTGCTGTGCATGTCCCCCCCCCTCTGCTCTGCCTCCGGAGAATCTTCCTTCTACTCTTTGCCCTGCTGTGCCTGTCTCTCCCTCTGGCAAAGAGGAAAAAGCCTCTGAGCTTGTTGCCATTAAACCCCCCCTCCCCCCTTCCCTCCTCCTCCTTCTCCAAATCTCTCTCCTCACTCAAGGAGCACCTTTTGTTCACTCTATGCTTACAGCTCATGCCTTCGGGACATTTCTTTTCCTCTTAATGATTCTCTTTTTCATTAAGCCTTTTCAGTTTCTCCGCCTCCCCCTCCTTATGAGGAAGATTTGTCATCTTGTTCTCCTGTTAATTTTTTGCCGCCACCAGCAGCCGGAGGTTCACCAATCCACCCTTGCATCATGACTTCATCAACTATGTGCAAGGATTTTTAATACGTATAGGTAAGCTAACATGGTTTTGACTCTATCACAATATCTTGTTTGGGAATCTGAATATAAATAAAAAAGAAATAGAGAAAAATTCTTGTTGGATTACCTCAAGGAGTAAATAGGGATCAATTATTTGGCACAGGACAATTCATTACTAATGACCAACAGGCTCAAAGCCCAAGGGAGGCTTTTAATTTGAAGGGGCTTTAGCAGCTTTCCACAAGATATCCTCACGGAAAAGCTAAAATGTCTTTTGCAAAAGTTTATCAAGATCCCAATCAGGCTTATTCAGACTTTGTGGATAGATTGCAGGAAGAAAATACAAGGCAAATAGACAATGATAACACCAAACAAAAAGGCCTTATTTAATAATGTATGGTTTGTCTGGAGAAAGTATGAAATGGAATTTTTGTAATGTATAGTTTGTCTGGAGAAAGTATGAAATGAAATTTTTGTATGTGAAATTGTTTATGCAAGCAGTCAGAATGGAAGTGAATGAGTTAATTTGCTGATATGTAAATGTGAGTGTGTGTGAAAGGAACAGTAAACTGCAGATTTTATTGTTGTAAAAGCCATGGATGATGTGTGAGAGTAAATGCATGTAAAGGAGAGCAAACTATTTTTTTTTATTTTTTTTGGTGGTGAGATTTTTGTAAAGTTTCTTTTACCCCCCCCCAACCCTGCTGTGTTACTTTAAGAGTGAGAAAGGGAGAGACAGCCAGAAGAAGGGGGGGTGGCTGGTCCTTTTAACCATTTTTTTTTCTCTGCTTAGAATTCCAGTCTGAGAAAGGGGGGTGGATGTGAAACTTGATGCCCACTCTTGCAGTTTCAGCTTGCAATTTTTTTTTTTACTCGAAAGAGGAGAGATTCTTTGTTGGAGAAGTTTTTGAAATTCTTTGAGTTTTAGTTAAACATCACCCAAAAGAAGTTTTTGGAATTCTTTGAGTTTTAGTTAAACATCACCCAAAAGAAGTTTTTGGAATTCTTTGAGTTTTAGTTAAACATCACCCAAAAGAAATTACTCTGATCTTTTTGTGGAGTTGTTTTTTGTTTTTTTTTTGTTTTTGATGTTTTTGTGTCTGTGCAGGACACATTGATAGAAGGTGATATCTGGGAGAATTTCCCTCCCTTAATCAGCACTAGCCTGTGGATTTTATACCTTACAACAGGCTCTGAGATTGTTAATACAGGAAAGGAGGAACATATACACTGACTCCAAATATGATTAATGTAGAGGATTGATTAATAGCTAAGAGAAACAGTTGGCTCATGCAAAAGTTGATAGAAGCTGCAGAAGTTAGGCCAGAATGGCAGTAGGGCAGTGACAGAAAAGTGGTTTTTAAGTTGGTTTGCACAGATTTGTGAATTGCATGCATGAATTGTATGCCTTAACACAACCCTTAGAATGCTGAAGGAACAAGAATGTACTATAGAAATAGAGAGAGGTGGATGTTGCATGATGGGAGTCGGATGTTCCTTTTGCTGCTATTATTTTAAACACGCCTGGACTATTTACTGCTGCTATTGTTCAACGTGCTAACCAATTGAAAATTTTGAGTGGATTCATTTATCCCACACGCCCAAAGTTTCTATTTTAACCAGAGAAGCACAATTAGCTCAATTGATTTTTAAAATCCGTCACCAAACGAAAGCCTTGATTGGGCTGGAGATAGACACTCTTTTTGTGCCTATGTCTTTGCAAATTTGGGACTCATTTTTTCAAACCTCGAGTGAATTACAATTTTCCTTAGCTGATTGGCATGGCAAGGTTTCTTGCCACCCACCACCCGATTATCGTTTGCAATGCAAATTGTTCGCACTAACCAAGCAAACAACACCCCAGCGGTCAGCTCAAAAAGCTGAACTGGCTGCTTCAATTTTGGCTTGTCAACTTTTTTCCTTTCAACCTTTGAATCTTATTGTGGATAGCTTTTATGTTTATCACACAATTCAAGTGATTTATGGATCTTATTTATCCCCCTCCATTCAACCAGATTTTTGCTTTTTGAACGCCAACATCCTATTTTTATTGCTCACATTCGTAGTCATCAGCCTTTTTCAGGTTTTTTGCAAGAGGGAAACAATGTTGCAGATCAGGCTGCCTCCGGACCTTCAGCCTGTTCTTTGCAACCCCTCACCCCCTGGGAAAGTCATTCATATTTTCATCAAAATTCCAAAGCTTTGCAGAAGCAGTTTATTTGCATGTTTCAATTGATACTTTTTCAGGATTCATCATGGCCACCCCCCTAAGGGGAGAAGCCACTAAACATGTCATTAATCATTGTATTCGGACCTTTGCAGTGCTGGGATGTCCAAAAGAACTCAAAACAGATAATGGCCCTGCCTAACCAAACCTTGAAACATGCTTTAGATCGCTATAAAAATCAGAACAGAGGAAAACGAAACCCCAACCTCCCAGCAATGCAAGAAAGTCTTAATCTTTGCCTCTACACTCTAAACTTTTCCAACTTGACTGGCTATCCCTTAACCACAGCTGCAGAGCAGCATTTTTCTTCTTCTTCTTCTTCAGATCTCCCTAAGCCACAGGTTTGGTATCGCCAACTTCCAGACCTAACTTGGAAAGGCCCTGCAGACCTTCTCACTTGGGGAAGAGGCTACGCAGTTGCTCAACTGCCAGACAAAGTGCTGTGGATCCCAGGTCGCCACATTCGCCCGTATCATGCCTCCACAAACACAACTGCAGAACCCATTAAAGATGACAGCATGGTTTGTGACTTTTTTCAGCTTTAACACCACTGACTGATGCCACTAAAACACAATTCCATCTGAAAGCTTACCCCAGACGTCAACTCCACTTCACCAGCTATCCCATCCTGTTCTTTACACCTTTGACATTGGCTCCAGTCAAAAATGACTCTTTTCACACTGTTTTTGCCCATCGCATGGACCCAGAAGGAACAACCTGTTGTTAACAACGAGTCTACCATCATCATCTATGTGAGCTCATGTTCCTGTCCAAACTTGAAATGGTTTCAACTTTCAGAAATTACTTAGCTCCTGG
This sequence comes from Vipera berus, assembly GCF_964194415.1. Classification (NCBI taxonomy): domain Eukaryota; kingdom Metazoa; phylum Chordata; class Lepidosauria; order Squamata; family Viperidae; genus Vipera; species Vipera berus. The sequence goes on along the minus strand of NC_138202.1, from coordinate 89,733,264 downwards.
TTTCCCAAATTACCTGGTTTACAAGCTATTGTAGCTTTTATTAGTATGATTGTATTAGGATGTATTATTTTACCTTGTGTCTTGCCTATTTCTATCAGAAGTATTACTAACAGTATTTCTTTGATTGTGCTTGACTCCATGGCAGAATTATACTTGGTATCAAGGAATGTTTAACTTTTCTCCCTGGCTGACCACCCTTTTCTCAGCTATAGCTGGTCCTTTAATTTTATTACTACTTGCATGCGCAATTGGCCCATGTATCATGGGTAAACTTTTAAATTTTCTACAACGAAGGTTGAGCAGCATTAGCGATGACATTCTGTTGATGAAAAACACTGTTGACAGTGAATACAAACATCCTCTTTTAGAATTCACTTCTGACCCAGAGACTGATGCACCCTCACACCAACACTCTTTGAAAGGAACACTGACGCCGGCACAGGAGGTATCGTAGGATTTCTCTTTTTCCCGCGTAAGTATCCCAGAAGAGAAAGTTTTGGACATTGAGGGGCCTTCTCAGTAATTGGCTTTAAAAAACAGAAAAGGAGGAGTTGTAATTATCCCAGACTCCAAAAGACCCTTTTAATTTCTATATTAAAAGTTATACAGTTTTGCATTCTTGAGTTGTAGTGATAAATCTCTTTACACTTGTTCATAGTTGTCCTTGCTTCAAGATGGGGCCTCTGTCTTCCCCCATTTAAGTCTGCATTCCTGTGATAAACCTTTGCCCCTTGCTTCATTTATAACAAAGACTTGTCTTTTATAATTGTCTATGTTTCAAGTTATGTTTCAAGTCATGTTTCAAGTTATGTTTTTCAAGTCATGCCTTTCAAGTCATGCCTTTCAAGTTAAGATATGCCTTCTTGACTGATGACAACCCTTGTATTCTCTGTTAGCATTTGTAATATGATAAGCTATGTTTTATTGTTTCCTGTGATGACCTTTGCTCTCTTCATTAGCAGATGTGTACAATGAGTTATGTTTTCCCTTTGACCTTCCATATTTCCATATGTTGCTCCCTCATGTGTACTTTCCCCTCCCAAATGAAACAGCCTAATAAAAAGAGGGTGTCCAAGAGCTGTTCGGGGGCACACCATCCACCCCGGGCACTTCCGTGCTCCCTCACCTTGAGCAAACTTGTGTTGGTGCCTCAGTTTGCCCTAGGATTCTGCCTTTAAATCATCGCAGTTCCCAAGTGTGACCGTTGGAATGTCCGGCACACTGGGTCGGTGACAAAGGGCAAGATCCTTCCATATTCAAGGTGTTCACCCTTGCGAGGGTCCCTCTAAATTCTCACCCCTGTTACGGGGCTCTAAGAGTTGAGGCCAGAACCCTGACCGGTCGCTCATTGCAACAAATCAGTCTCAAGTTCTAGCATTAACCTGATTCTTTTATTTGAAATGAAGCAATTATTACAACTGTGTTGATGCTCTTAAACAACATTTTTTTCTGCTTACTGCTAGTCACAGAGAGTGTCTATGGAGAGTCTCAGTCATCCAGGTCCTATGTTGTCCCAAAGGCGCTTTGGGACTTTGATTTTCCTAGACGACATTTGCTTTTTCTTGAAGACTTCTCACTTCTCATCCAAAAGCTTCTTCAGTTCTACTGCTTACTGTTCTCTGAAGTTAAAAACAACAACAACAAATCAACATAGCTCTTGACTTTTATAATTCACTTCTCAAGGCATTTGTAGAATTTCCCATTTTAACTATTACAGATATGGCACAGATGGGTTTGGATTTATTCTTTGGCAGCTGGATGACTACACAATATAAGCAGACAGTTATTGACTTAATGTCTGACTTCACAGAGTAGTTATAAGATTCATCTTGATATTCTCCCTACAGTAATAGCAGTATGCACCTGCTCAACATGATAAGGATATTAGACAAAACACAGAACTATTATTTTTAATGGGGAAAAATGTTAAAAAAACAGGAGGAAATATAATATATTTTAAATATTGTGTGAACATAATACTTACTTTGGATCCTTTTATAGAAACCAATTTTCCTTTGTTTTCTTGGGGTACCACTGAATTTTAGAGAAATCCAGGTTATTGTGTGAGTTATTATGTATGCATCTTTAGCTCTCAAAATCTGTATAGAAATCTCTATAAGGAATATAAAATAAAGCTTCATTTTCGCTGACATCTTCCTGATAATAAATAGATTGCTTTACCTATGTCATAAGGACCTGCTAAAAACTCAGTTTAATCATATTCCTGCTCTAAAACAGCCTACCCCATCTTAATTAGCCAGGGATGATTGAATTGGTCCATATCTGGAGGATACCAGTTGAAGAAAGCTATTTAAATTGAGAACAGGCATTAGAAAATCTTCCTATTAATCTTTCATTAAAGCACTTCCACATGATAGACCTAAATGTTTGTAAATGGCTTACTGGCTAGAACAAGCTGAACAAATGATGACTCCCATAAAAATTCTCTATATTTTTAGTGCTCTTTGATACATGTGCTAAGGATATCAGCATCTGGTTAGTACTTGACATTACAGCCTGTGACAGGGTTGCTGCCACTTGGAAAGGAAAACCAACAGGGACAGCATTGTGATAAGAGTATAATCTTTCCATTTCAGATGCTTTGGATAAACTTTAATTTTTTAAAAAATAAATTATATTAACCACTAAAAAAATATCCCTTGGATATAATCCACCTGTAACTCGGATAACTAATAGTTCTGGGAGTAATGGAATGTAGGGGTGTTTTTTCTGTGATGGAAAACAATGGCTGTCCCATACATTTATTTCAGGGCAATTTGCAATGTGGTCAGAAACAGCTACAAACCAAGGATGGCAACTTTTTGGGACTGTGGACTATTAGTATTTTATGTACAGAAATCTGGGCACCATACTCTCAAAAGGTTGTGACCTTGAAGTTGTGACCCTTTTTTAAAATTTTGTGTAATTTAATTATATCATACAAATAATAGTATTTTATTGGGCATTTAATATTTTTTTTCTTCCTGTCACATGCAGGATTACAATTCATTGTCAATATTTGAAGGGCTGTGGATGAAGTCTGGCCCCACTTGTAAGTTTTGTTGGAAATTCTAGTCTTATGGACCAACAGTTATTCAGAGAACTCTGCAGTATTAGGCACAGTAAAGCAACCACTGTATCTAGGGTAGCAATTATGGCTCTGATAACTTCCTTTTAAGCCACATGGGCTTTCCATTTACTTAAATCAGGCATATCAAACTCGCAACATCACGTGATGTCATGCAACATATCACAACTTTTTGCCAATTGCCGGCAAGGGGGTGAGCATGGTTTCAGTATGATGCATCTGGCCCACAGGCCGGCAGTTTGACATGCCTGACTTAAATGTTAGTGGTCTTTCTATACCACAAAGACTTTTCTGAACTTATGCAGTTGCCATTATTTGAAGTAGAGGATACTATACAATTCTATGGCCAGTGTTCAAGTAACCATCAGTCCAATTGTCTTCTGTCTATGGAACAGAAAGAGAGCATTACCATGTATTTTATCTCAGGCAGAAAATAGTCTTGGTAATTCTTATTATCAGTTTGTTTGGCTTTTTAATATTTTTTTAATTGAAAGATGGCTATCAGCCCAGGAGAGATAGCTACAATGACTTTGCTTCAGATTCCACATTTCTTGAACATTTCTGTCAACCAAACATTTAATTTAATTTAATTTAATTTTAATTTAATAACATTTATATACCGCCCTTCTCCCTGAGGACTCAGGGCGGTTCACAGGGCAGAATAAAATAGCGAATACAAACATTAAAATAAGATTAAACAAATTGCCCTAGTTAAAAACAATATAAATACAACACTAAAAACCCCCAGAAAAGTTAAAAAACGAAAAATAAAATAACCCCAACACTCCCCCTCAGGCTAGGCCGGCTTGTACAAACAGAAATGTCTTGAGATCGCGACGAAAGGAGCGAAGATCGGGCGCCATCCGGAGCTCAACCGGTAGCTGATTCCACAGCTCCGGAGCGCCCACAGAGAAGGATCTCCCCCTGGGGGCCACCAATCGGCATTCTCTGATCGGTGGCACCCTGAGGAGGCCCTCTCTGTGGGAACGCACAGGGCGCAGGGAGCTTGATGCCGGCAGCAGATGTTCCCTGAGGTACTCCGGCCCCATGCCATGGAGTGCTTTAAATACCGTTACCAGTACCTTGAATCTCACCCGGAAGACAACTGGCAACCAATGCAGCTCACGGAGCAGAGGCGTAACGTGGGAGTATCGGGAGGCTCCCAACACCACTCTCGCGGCTGCATTCTGTACCAGTTGGAGCTTCCGAGTAGTCCTCAAGGGCAGCCCCATGTAGAGAGCGTTGCAGTAGTCCAGACGAGAGGACACGAGCGCATGAGTGACCGTGCATAAATCGTCCCGGCTAAGATAGGGCCGCAACTGACGCACCAGGCGAACCTGTGCGAAGGCCCCCCTAGTCACGGCTCCTATATGGTCTTCCAAAGTGAGCCGTGAATCTAGGAGGACCCCCAAGTTGCGAGCCCTATCTACGGGGGGTAATAGTTCACCCCCCATAACTAGAGGTGGAATGTCCGAATAAACCCGGGACGAAGGTATGCAAAGCCACTCAGTCTTGTCGGGGTTGAGTTGGAGTCTGTTCCTCCCCATCCAGACCCGAACCGCCTCCAGGCAACGGGACATCACGTTGAGGGCATCACTGGGGTGGTTTGGGGTCGAAAAGAAAAGTTGGGTATCATCAGCGTACTGATGATACCCAACTCCAAAGCCACGAATGATCTCACCCAGCGGCTTCATGTAGATGTTGAACAGGAGAGGCGAGAGGACCGACCCCTGAGGAACTCCACAAATGAGAGACCTCGCGGTCGACCTCTGCCCCCCTGCCAACACCGACTGCGAACGTCCCAAGAGATAGGAGGAGAACCACTGTAAAACTGTGCCTCCCACTCCCAATCCCCTGAGACGCCGCAGCAAGATACCATGGTCGATGGTATCGAAAGCCGCCGAGAGGTCTAATAGGACTAGGACAGAGGAATGCCCCCTGTCCCGAGCCCTCCAGAGATCATTCACCAGCGCGACCAATGCCGTCTCCGTGCTGTACCCGGGCCTGAAACCCGATTGGTACGGGTCTAGATAATCCGCTTCATCCAGGACCAAAGGGAGCTGATGCGCCACCACACTCTCAACAACCTTCGCAAGAAAGCGAAGGTTGGAGACAGGACGAAAGTTGTTCAATACAGCCGGGTCCAGGACAGGCTTCTTGAGGAGAGGCCTCACCACCGCCTCCTTCAAGACGGCGGGGAAGATACCCTCACTCAAAGAGGCCGATATAACTGCCTGGAACCAGCTGCGTGTCCTCTCCCGGGCTGCATAAACCAGCCAGGAAGGGCACGGGTCCAGTAAACATGTGGTGGCGCTCAGCCTCCCCATGATCCTGTCCACTTCCTCCGGAGTTACAGAATCAAACTCCTCCCAGATGGTATCGACAAGACCACCCGTGTCCTGATCGTCAGACTCTGCCCAGTCAGAGTCCAAACCGGTCCGAATCCGAGCGATTTTGTCCGACAGATGTTGGTTAAACTCCTCGGCACGTCCCTGCAAGGGATCCTCCCTCACCTCCTGATTTAGGAGGGAGCGAGTCACCCTAAACAGGGCGGCCGGGCGATTATCTGCGGACGCAATAAGGGTGGCGAAGTGGTTAGACCTCGCCTCCCTAATTGCAGCGAGATAAGACCTAATATAGGCTCTTAGTCGCAATCGGTCGGGTTCAGATCGGGTGGACCTCCAACCGCTCTCTAGGCCCCGTCTCCGACGCTTCATCTCCCGGAGCTCCGCAGAAAACCATGGAGCCCGACGGGATCTGCACCGGGTCAGGGGCCGCAAGGGTACAACTCGGTCAAGGGCCTCAGTGGCCGTCCTTTCCCAGGCCTCCACTAGGGTCTCGGCCGAGCTGTGAGTGAGGGAGGCAGGTGGGGACCCCAGCGCCGCCTGGAACCTTTGGGGATCCATTAAGCGTCTGGGGCGGTACCATTTGAGTGGTTCCAAACACCCACGGCGGGGGGTGGCAAAACGGAAGACCAGCCGCAGGAGATGATGATCGGTCCATGACAGGGGCATAATAATTGGAGAGCCCCCACCAAGATCATCTAACCACCGTCCAGACAAGAAAACAAGGTCAAGGGTGTGGCCTCCTTTACATACTTCCTTTACATCTGAAACATATAGATTGAAACCCTTGCATTCACCTTTTAGGGCAGCCTTGGGCTCACTGATACTTTCAACTCATTTTCTTGAGCAAGTTAAGCAACAGAGTAATGAAGACAAATAGGAAAATTTAATTTCCAGAGTTTGTTTTTCTTAATTGGAATAAAGATACCTCATATTCTGCAACTAGACCAATGTGATTAGTTTGGTGTTCAAAACATGTGTATCCTCATGAAGTCAAACTAACAGTCAAAGCACAACAGCATTAATTATGTAGCATGAAGGTGACTGCTAGTTTTGTTTTAATTTAAAGAATGGGATCCCAATTCAAGTTAGTGCATGGAGTTTGGGGACTTAAACTTCCTCACTCAAACCACTTCAGTCCTGAAATTCTCTCCATTCATACTGAAGAAGCTTCTTGGATGACAAGCCAAACCTCTTCAAAGAAAAATAAAGGAAGTCCAGTTGCCTTTTGAAAAAAGCAGCTTTGAAACAACCTATGACCTGGATGACTGAAAATGTCCATAGACATCTCCATTCATTAGTATTAAAAAGAAAAAAGGATTTCCATGAATAGGCAATATTTAAGGAATTGCATATTGTCAGACCTCACATAGCCAGCAAACCTAAGAAGTGAAACCATACCAATTTCAGAATGGCATCTTTATTGTTACTTGGGGTAAAAACATAATAAGACTATCTTTCCAACCAGGCTTAAAGTAAATCAGTTAATGCAGAATTTCTGCAATATTTCCTTTCTTCTCAGGCAAACACAGGGCTTTTTTTCTCATAGAATGCTCAGAACGGCGTTCCGGCACCTTTTTTTTTTGCAAACAAAAAAAAAAGCTCCCTCTATTGGGTTTAGGAGTAGGCAATCTTGGCCCTTTTTTATGTCTCATGGACTTCAACTCTCAGAAATCTTGAGCCAGCCATGCTGAGGGTAAAGAGAGAGGCTTCCAAGCTGAGCCATGCTGGCTCAGGAATTCTGGGAGTTGAAGTCCATGAGTCATAAAAAAGCCAAGGTTGCCTACCCTGCACTAGAGGAGGACATTAAAATTATTTACAAGGTTACTTCTTTAGGAACTAAACTTTTAGAATCTAAAACAGCTAATTCAAAAAAGCCAACAGGAAAGAACCTCACATTTTTCATCTGCTTCTGTCTTTTGGAAGGTAAAATTAGATAACAAAATAATCTATTTCCTACCTTAACATCTCAGAAATGAGAAATATTTTTCTCAATGTAATATGTCTAATTTAGCTGATGCTAGAAAAAATAGTATCTTTTGTACGCTCTTGAAAACTATTTTGAATCTATAACCATCTATTACAACTAAACCACATTAAATTAAACAATTCTTAAGAATGAAATATTCTTAATTTGGACTTTACTTTTACTGTTTGGACTGTTGTGTGTTTTGAAAAATAGATTATTTAGAATCTAGTTATGTTGCACTTCAGTCTTTAAATAATTAACCTAGTATATACATAACAATATATGATGTTTTCCATGGTGAGGTTAAAATGAATAACAACATTTATTAAAAAGGCTAAAATAATTTCTGGTAGTATTATCTGTATATTAAAATTTTGTTTAGTCACAATTTTTCACTTTTCACATTCTGGACAAGCAGTGGTCATGTATCCTAGCAAAAGATGTTACATATGTGCATAAGTGTAGTCAGTAGCATATGCCTTTTTAAAAATATCAAACATGCAAAGAAACAAAAATAAGTCCAAAATATCTGTATTACATCCAGTAATGCCAACTTTGCAACCAATATTTCTCATGCATAACTATGGCACCCTAAGGATACCTGCATACATGCAAATGCTTCTCTGGGATCAGTAACGTAGCAGGGATTGCTTTTTGCTTCCAGTAACAGATTGCTGGGAAATACCAAACATGGCCTTGAGAATTCCAATGTTTGTTACATTTTTTTCTGAATGTGGTTGGAAAGAGGCTGTTTGGCGCCAGAGACCACTGCCACGAGGAACACAGCTCGGAGTTTGGAGCAGCTCTGGGTGGGGGCTCAGCATGGGCCGCAGTGTGGCAACTGCGGGGAGGGGAATCCTCATGGTGGTTGTGGGGAGGGGAATCCCCACGGCATGTGGCTCCGAGCTGCAGGGGCGGGGGTGCAAAGGACGGGCAGCGACACCATAGCAAGACACCGTCATCGCTCCCAGTGACAGCACCTCTGAGTTCCGGCACCTTTTTTTTTAGAAAAAAAGCACTGGGCAAACAACTGTGTCTACATCCCAGCCTCTCATGAATATAAAGACATTAACATAATTTAGGAAATATGCATGCAGATATTTTATGATCCATTAATATTATCAGTAATTTATCCTTCAAATTTGGGAAGGAAATTTAAATTCTTTGTTGAGATTTTCAATTTTTTTCAGATGTCAACTCTCAAAATGGGTTTTGAAAGCACGAGTGAAAAAAGATTCAATTAATTATTATTTAAATGTTATGCTTCACTTCATTTAGAGTTCAAACAACAGGAAAGTAGCTATTTTTCTCTTTGGCCATTTTAAATTTCACATCTTTTTCAAGGCCAGAGATGAAAAAACAGTGAAGCTATTTCAGGTCAGTCTGTTCTGAAATGAAAGTAATTTGATTGCTAATGTTATTTGCTTTTGAAAAGAGATGATGGCTTCTAATTATTTGAGGCAAAATTAATTAGCTGACATTTATTCTTTTGGCTGGGGGTGGGGTAAAATCTACGTATGCACTGGTTCTCCTACCTGTAAGAGTATTTTCTTGACTCTTCATTTTCTTCTCTAATTACTTCTTGATTGTGGGGTAAATTCTCTTAGCTTCTGGAGAAGGGAACTCATTGTCTTTTTATCTTCTCTGTGGGGAATTGATTTCACTTGTTTACTGATGTGTGTGGCAGACTGAATGAAATGATTCCTAATTAGCATATATGAAATAATCATTGGTCTATCTGGAGTCATAATTAATGCATTAGGAAGAATTTACTGAATGTCAAGGAGAAAGATATTAACACAAATGAGCTTAGATAGGCTTTGATGGAGAGAATACTTTTCAGAAAGAATGTTTACTAAAATTAAGCAACAACAACATACCAATTTACGAAGAGTCATTACCATGCATGATTGGAAACATTAACTTTTGCAACTGATCTTCATTTCCTGCTCTTCAGAACTGTCCCCTTGTTAAATCTTTGTGACATTTAAAAACACATCATATAAAGCCACTATTGAGCATGGGAGGGGGCAAAGGAGGGAGCCTAGTCAGAGGCACAACTGCTTGAAACTTTTTCAGTATAATATGCTAGTTTATGTGTGGCAATAAAACAGCATGCAATCTGATTAGGTAAAGCCGAGTTTCAATTTCATGAAAGGGCTCCTCTAGCTACAAATATAATCCACAGTCAAAAGCAAATTAATATGATTATAGGCACCCCATCAATTAATGTGAGGAAATTATGGTTATTTGTTAGGCAAAGTAAAAAAAGAAAAGAAAAAAGGCATGACTATGCAATTTGAACATTTTCATCTTTCTTTTATGGTGAGCTGACACTACAAAACTAGATTATCTTGGAGGCATATTTAGGAAGGAATGAGCAGCATCCAGCTTTTGAACCCAGAACAGAAATTGCTTACAGTTCTCCTCTTTCATTTCTTAATATCTATCATCTGAATGTTACATTGGCTCTCCCTTCACTTTATTAACCTAGCTATGCAGGAAAACATATTGAATGCATGTTGATTGAGTCTATAAAAATGAAATCTGTACATATCTTTAGGTTTTCTTCCCATGTACAGTATTTACACATTCAGCAGGTTCCCCCTCTGCAGACAAGTTTTCCAATTTATGGAGAGCATGGCACTCATATAAGCATGAGACAGAGTCCAACACTGGCAGTCCAACTGTCTGTGCTATCTATAGAGAATAATAAAATAATAAAAATTGGCATAGTTTATAAAGGTAAAAGCCACTTTCTGTGCTGTTTCAAGCATCCCAAAGAAGTGTATGATAGACAAATTCTGAATTTTCCCTTTCTTTAATTAAAACAGCTTTTCTTCTGCAGTTGTTCTCATTTCAGTCTGATGATTTTTACATACCTATTTGTAATAAACTCTTCTTTTGAGAATTAAAATCTAAGGAATTTCTGAACTTGTCCACTAATAGGCCATGAAATAAAGTATGCATTATAGTATCATAAGCAAAAAAAAGCAGGGATCCACAATTGTCTATGAATTGCCTAAGGCAAAATATTTACTTCAAGAGGACTCCAAGGAATAATTTCATTGAAGGCAAAGACAAAACAACTCCATAGATACTGTTTGATTGCTATTTATGATGAGGTTATATAACTGAAATGTATTTCAATATTTGTTTTATAATTTAATGTTTACTATACAATCACCTTTGTGTATAAACATGGAAACCACAATTCTCTAGGAATCTGGAGAGGCCTGAGGCAAAATCTCACTTCAGGAATACTCCAGAGAACAGTTTGATTGAGGTCTTATAATAAGTCTTTGTGCTACAGGGAAAAGAGTTAACAAGATTCAAGGTGTGAATAAAACTGTAGCAGAAGAGGATTTGCTGATGCAGCCGCCATGGATGCTGGAAGGTGAACTCCATCTTCCACGTCTGATTTTGCACTGCTGGGGGACCAGGAAAGGGTCGAAAGTCACCCTGTAGGGGTGATAAGCAAGGAGGGGACCCCCACTTGATCATGGGAGAGTGGTAGCTCTTCTGCTTGATCTGGGGCAGCTCTCCAAACTGGGGGATTAAAGACTGGTCAGAGAAATATGGTCTGTCACTAGGCTGCAGACAGCCAAGTTCAAACTTACCACCAGGCACCTATAAAGCAGCACTGATAAGCCTGGGTGAGATTTGAACCTCTCTTCAATCCTAACTATTTTTTCCACCTTATAAGCTGTCCAAAGTATTTTGCCTCCTGTGGAGAGAAGGAAGGGAAATTCTATTCCACCCTCTAAAAATAGTGGCGACTGACTATCCAGGGGAGTTTAAAATGCTGAAAGAATAACCTGATACTAACTGGATTTTTATCGTTCTAAAATTTGAGGACTAAAAGATTTCTTATTTCTATTGAAGATTTGGGTTTATACTTACAAAAAAGAAGTAAAATTGGAAAAAAGGATTATAAAAAATTTGGACTTAAAAAAAACTTAAACGGTATGGTTGACATCTTGTGGCTAAACCTGATATTACAACTTGTTATTGCTTAAAAGAGACTTGGCTTGAAGCCCAGACTATAGATAAGACTTTTGCAACCTTGGCAGATATCAGCTGTGAGAAGTCCAGCTGTGTTCTATACTCAGTGACAAAATTATTTTCATTCTCTGATTGTAAAGCTTTTAATTTAACATACCAGTAAGAGAACATGGATGAAGATCAGGAACACATTATCTTTATGTTGAAAGCAATTTATGAAACTATTCTTACAGCCTCTGATGAAATAAGAAACTACAGAAAAGAACAAGATGTCAGCCTAGATATACAAACCTAAACTTTGATTACAACTAAAGAATCAATTACACAGAATATAATAGAAGAAGTGGAACAATCAAATATTATGATAGAAGATTCAACTGATCAACAAACACAGTTAACAGAAAACCCAGAAAAGGGACTGACAACACTGAAAATGGAAAAGACTTTCTATATAAACCAGAAGAAACCTGAGGATCAAGAAGAAGAACAGATTGAAGGGAAGATAAGATTTCAGGACAACTACGTTGAGGTGGGAAAATAGAGAGATGATTTGTTAGCCTTTCCAAAAAAATGGCGACGCCTCTTTTATCTCAAATAATATATATAATAACAGAGTAATTTTAAGTAATCTATTTGATTACTAAAAACATGGATATGGAAGGCGAGTTGGCAAAGAAAGAAAGCTAGAATAAGGCTGAAGAAAACTGGGGTTTTGACTTATTAGTGAGGATTTTAAAATAGAATATACTCAAATAGACAAGATGTGTACTTTGAATATTAGATTTTGTGATGAACTGAGATAAAGAAAACTTTGGTTATTTAAATCTTGGAAGTATAAATATTAAAAGTTAGATTTGAATACTGATTTGTTAATAAAGGTTGAATATAAAAGTTATGAAGATATATATAAGGTAAAAATCTATTGATAAATGTAATAAACATGTTTTTACTTAGCTGATATAATAAGAACTGTACCAGCTTAAATATGAGATAGTAGACATTAAGAGAAAAAGAGAGGAAGTATTTGATGTTGAAACAAGAGAAATTTTGGTTACTAAATTTAAGGCATTTGGAAATTAGTAGAAAATAAGAATGTCATATTGTATTATTAATTAGATGATGTAAGATGATGAGAAATAGAATATATTCAAATAGATAAGATGTGTACCCTGAATATTAGATTGTTGGGGGCAATAAGCTGACTTTGTAATAATGCTGCTTGGGGGGGCGAAAGCCCTAATAAGCAGGCATATACATAGAATGAAGGCTATTGCTAAGCACATTGATTTGTGCTTTAAATTGTAAGCCACCCTGAGTCTTCAGAGAAGGGCGGGATATAAATGGGATTAAAAAAATGATAGAGCTAAAAAAATTCTTAATGGGCTAAGGGGAATCTTTAAAAGATACACATTGATTTTATACTTAACTTTTAGACTTTTGAAGGAAAGCAAAGTTAGCTATTAGAATTGACTTATATTACAGAATTTGGAAGTATACAACAAAATATATTTTCTTAATAATTAGTGAACTATTAAGATGTTAAATAGAATAAATTTTTATAACATAAGAATGCACTGAAATGAACAATATATGTATTTTAGACAGGATAATTACTATATAATGAAATGGGGAAATGTGGGCTACCTGAAAATTAAGTTGTCTTTTATATATTATAGCCTAGTTCGGATTATGTTATTTCAATTAGGTAAAACATAAAAATAGGACATGGATATGTGAAAATATAATGAAAATTGTTCTAATTGATTGTGTTATAATTAGAAATATATTAATTTGATTAATTTGACTATGCTATCATAACTAAGGGAATTGGAGATGGAATTCTTGTTGATGTAACTTGACCTATCTACAAATGACTTTGTTATTTACTATTGTTTACTTTTAACTACCCAACCACCATATTGCTTCATAAATACCTGGTTGTAAAACTAAAAAATCAATAAAACCTATATTAAAAAACCTTGGAAATTGTAAATATTAAATGTTAAATTTAAATATTAATGGGAAACTAAAAATTGAAAAAAACTAATTAGGACATTGATTGTCTATAAAGACTGAATGTTAAAATAACCAGGATATGTATAAGCTAAAAATTATTGATAAATGTAAGAATGTTATTTTTATTTAATTGATATAATAAGAATTGTATTAGTTTAAACATGAGACAGTAAATACTAAGGGGAAAAGAGAGGAAATATTTGATGTGATAGTTTGAGACTTGTACTAAAGATGTCATTGAATTATTGTATGTCATTGAATTATCGATTAACTCAGCTGCCAAGTTGCTTTTTAAATATTTAAATGTAAAATTAGAAAATCAATAAAACATTAAAAAACTGTAGCAGAACTGTGTTGTAAAAAAGAAAAAAAATGAAACAATCTAAAGCAACATTATAGAACACTTCTAGCACTTGCCTAGATAATTGTCTTTATATAAAAAGACAATTCTCTGTGAAATTCCATTTCACTTCATTTCAGAAGTGAAGAGTAAGAGATCTGAAGAACAACTGTGACACACGTCTGCTTAAATGAGTGTGGCTGCCAGTGCAATCCTGGATGTTGGTTTTTTGAGGGGGTCCCAGATCAAACAAGCAGGTATAGCCATGTTTAAGTCAACGATAGTTCAGCTTTTCTTCACATATGCCACCCAAATGCAGGAAATCTAAAGAGGGGTAAGATGGAGTTGAGAGCACAACCTTATTCTCTCCTCACTATTCTCTCTTCAATTTTCAAACAAATTATAACAGGGCATTCACCACATTTCTATATAACTCTATCTCAAACAACTCAAGATAAATTCACTGTATATAATTTCATACAATATGCAATTATCTGAAGTGTTTTTTCTTGAAATATTTCACATTTATGTAAAAGAACCTTCACTACACTAATATTAATTTGTTATGTATTAATAATATGCATAATGATATGAATATGTTACAATTATATTCTTAATATTTATTTATCTGCAATTTACAAGATGGGTTTATGCTACCCCTATGAAAAAACCCATCATAAAAAAATGATACATGTAGTATATACACAACATAGATGAAGTTAATAAAAATATTGATTAATAACTCCTGGAAAGAGTTATCATTTAGAACTATATATATATATATATATATATGTATAATTTATAGAATTTATGCTAGTATCTTGGAAATGTTACATTAGAATTTTCAACTGCAACCTGCAAAAATTTAATAAAGGTATCAATGAAAACATATGAGTTTTGTGTACTCATATTGGAAGCCAAGGAACAAATTTTGATTATTTTTAAATTATTGATTAGTTTCTGGTTTATAAACACATATGAGAAGTAATACACTTCATTTCTATTTTATGAATACATTTGCTCATGATCTCTTGAACCTTTAGTCCTCATTTATTATACTTTCCAGAATTTTATATATATGAATATTATATATGTATATATATATATATATATATATATATATATATATATATATATATATATATATATATATATATATATATATATATATATATATATATATATATATATATATATATATATATATATATGTTTCAAATGTTAACTATTTAGATTACCTTGCTAGGCCCCAAACATTTGAAACATATCTTCCCTTGCAGAAAGCTAACAGAGCGAGAGAGATCCTGTGGCTCAAGAATGTGCAGAATGTGCCTAATGTGCAGATCAGCCCAGGTTCGAATCTCAGAAGGGTATGACTGACTGATGAAGACTAAAGAGTCAGAAATGCATCTCAGCCTCCCTTAATTCTTTGTTAGTAATTTACACACACACACACACACACACACACACACACACACACACACACACACACATATATATATATATATATATATATATATATATATATATATATATATATATATATATGTGTGTGTGTGTGTGTGTTTTCTTAGATAGATAGATGAATAGATACAGATATACTTTCATAATAACTTTATTAAACATTGATCCTAAACAAGTTAAGAGCATATATATGTTCAAAATGCACGTTAGTGTCTTGTCCCACTATCGTCCTATGTTGGTTTGATAGCCATAAAGTGGTTAGTTTTACAAGGATTAATATTTATTTTATTTTAATGTTTATTTTAAATGTAAATGTCCTATTTATTTATTCTCCACTTTATTATTTTCACAAGTAACTCAAGGTGGCAAACATATCCAACATACTTTCCTCCTCCTATTTTCCCTACTGCGATAATTAAGTTCGCAGATGATACTACCGTAGTGGGTCTTATTACAGGTGGGGATGAGACAGCATATAGGGGGGAAGTACAAAAACTGTCCATATGGTGTTGCAACAACAACTTGCACCTGAACATTAACAAGATGAAAGAGATGGTGCTAGACTTCTGTTGGAAAAAGGAGGAACCTGCCCCACTTTTACATTGGGGAGGACTGTGTGAAGAGTTTCCTCCTTTAAATTTCTGGGAGTATCTCTGCAAAGATCTTACCTGGAAAGTTAATACAACCCAGGTGGCCAGAAAGGCCCAACAGAGACTTCACTTTCTCAGGGTCTTGCAGAAGAACAGGGTAGAACAATGGCTAATGACCCTCTTTTACCGGTCTACTATAGAGAGCGTCCTCTCGTACTGTATTGTGGTTTGGTATGCTGGTCTGACAGCCGTGGATAGGAAAGCATTACAGAGGGTGGTGAGCACAGCACGAGACATTGTGGGCTGTCCTCTGACACCACTGGATGACATCGCCAGGGCTCGCTGCCTTGGAAGACTGAGGAAAATTCTCAGGGATGACTCACACCCTGGATGGTATCTCTTTACTCTCCTACCATCGGGTAGGAGATATAGGAGTATAGCCAGCCGTACCAACAGGCTGAAGAACAGCTTTTATCCATGCGCTGTTAGGCTTTTGAACGGGAAATAATTTTATAAACTTTATGCATGATTGACTTCCGAGGCCGGTGTGTTGTGCAATTAGCTCATGGTGTAATAAGATGGAGGGTTTATGTCACTGTAAGTTGGGGATGGGGGCACGAAGGGAGGCTCAGCCAATCTCAATGTGTACATGGTTGTAATTTGACAATAAAGGTTTATTCATACAACAGCCATCCTGTGGGGTGAGTTGTGCTGGCTTTCATGGCTATAGTGGAATTTGAAGTCTAGCCTGGTGCCTGAATCATATCACAAGAATTATGGATTTACCAAACATGGTGCATAGCAACAGTGTTATATCTCAGTGCTTGGAAAAACAGTACGACTTTAGAATTACAGATTTGTAATTTGTATATCCTGAACCAAGCTAGCAACATCTTTAACTTCCAAATGAACCTTAGTATCAAAAATAGTAAGATGCCAAAGGTGTGTCTGGCAATGCATGTTGAACTAATACAAATACAGAGGGACTGAGGAGTTCACACTAAGCCAGTTTCTCACACAACTTTTTTGCACACAAGATTAATAAATGCTCAGCATAATGAACCATTATAAAAATAATGGTTTACTAAACAAATCAAAAGAAAAGAAAAAATTGCAAGGCTAAGCAATATTTTAATAATCCATTTTTTTATTTTTATCAAAAACTTTGAAGCCTAAGCTCTCAGAATCCAATCACATGCTACTGTAAGTCATCAATAAGCTCTTTCATTAGATCCTATAATGAATAAATTCTTATTCAGGAGTTGAACTTTGTTCCCAAAAAGGCTGGCACAGTGACTCAGCAGTTAAGACGCTGGGCTTGTCTTCTGGAAAGAGGTGAGCTCCCATTACTTGCCCAGTTCCCACCCACCTAGCAGTTCGAAAGCATGCAAATGCAAGTAGATAAATAGGTAACACTTTGGCGTGAAGGTAACAGTGCTCTGTGGTGTCATGCTGGCCACCTGGCCATGGAAATGTCTTTGGACAGTGCTGGCTCAATGGCCTTGAAATACAGATGAGTACTGCCCCCTATAGTCAGCAACTACTAGAGGAGTAAAATCTTCAGGGAATCCTTCTATGTGTGGTAGCTGGGCCACGACCAATTTGCATAGCCTGAGTTGTCCACTCATCAAAACACATTGGCAACAATTTCTAGGAGAAAAACATAGAGGACACTGCCAGTTTTGAATCCTGCCTTTGCTCTCAAAGTGATCTCCATATGTGTTTTTAGGTATATTTATCTATGTTTTCTGAGTGCTTTAATTTGTTGCACACTAATTCCAGCAACGCATAGTCTACTTTGAAGATTCAGGATTTCCCTTCAACTGAGTCAGTGCTTGTCATGCTTTCTAATGTCTCTTGAATCTAGCTTTAATATGAATGCTATAATAACCCAATTTTTATAACACTTGATCTTTAAACAGAAGGTGGCTACTTTGAAACTGGACAGAAACCTGGTCTTCTAAATATTTATTTTCATTTTTCTGAATCTTTACTTGTGTTTTTTTTCCCCTTAAAAATCTAGCAGGGCACAATTTTATGACTTTTCCAGTTACCCGAGTTAGAAGAGCTTTATTCTCAGTTCCCAAAGCTATCTGGACTATTTGGAGCTATAAGATATTTGGACTGTTTGGGGGCAGAGGGTTAGAAATTATGAAATGACGTACTACTGGACATGTTGAAAAAAGCACAGGAGAAAGGGAAAACTCAGGGAAAGAAAAATAATATTAAGATAAAACCACTAGGCCAGCTATTTTCTGTTTATAGTCTAAATGCCATGATCATTATAGTAGTAAAGCATTCATACTAAAATTAGTTTTAAAAAACAGTAGAAAGCAAAAAGTTACTAACAAAGGGTTTTTAAAAAACAAAACAAAAATCCCAACAACCTAATGATGGTGATTTAAGATAAATTCACTTTATGTTTGTGGGTTTGTGGGGAGAGGGAGAGAGGAAAATGTGTGTGTGTGTGTGTGTGTGTGTGTGTGTGTGTGTTTGTATTTCTGAATGCACACACATTTTTATGTATCCATATATATCCAGGAAGACCTGTGCAGAGAAAGGAAAATAACTGGCCATTGCTTTCTTGGAACAGAAAAAAACAACAAGGCACAGCTGAAGGATTGTTCAATAGAAGAATATGGTAGAATGCTGGCCAGATTGGATTTGCATGGTACTGCCAAAGTGCCTCAGTCCAGACTGGATTTTTAAAGTCATTTTAAAACTAAGCTGACATGAACACAGAATTGGAGCACCTTTAAATCCGAATACACCCTGCATCCTTAAAGGTGTTACTTGCTTGGACTGGCAGAGGCTTATCTTCCTTTTCAGAATGAGTTAGCAAACCTAAAAATGTTTAGATCTTCTTCTGAAGAAGGCAGACTAATGTTGGTTTTTATACCAGTCAGAGCCTGCCATTTCCTCATTTGACATCATCTTTGGCAAACACTATTTCCCAGACTCTGTTTTAAAGATAAGAATGTTGGTTTACTAATGCATATGTTGTGAGGCACATTTTATTGCATGAATTATTGCTTTTCTCTGCATGTCTATGTAAAATAAATCTATGTGTACCTTTTGAACTGAGATGAGTATCTAAGTTAATTATTCTGCATCACTTGAGAATTCGAGTGCTTGTTTGAGCTAATTATTTGTCACTTAGAAACTAGAAGTATCTATTTCTCCAAATGAGTGAAGTAACAGTGCATAAATTTGCACACTGAACTTCTGAAAATCTCCAGTATACATACAGTATGAAGAGGTGTGTGGTTACATTATGTGCATAGAGGGAACATTTTACCTATACTGTTAATTAGGCATATTGATGAATAGCTCTACTGTTCTCCATCTCTGCACTAGAGATGCAAAGGCCGAGAAAATGAGAAAAAAAAAGAAATTGGGAAAATAAAGGGTGGAGCATTTCCTAATATCATTTTTTTTGCACTGTGCTGAATTGTATTGTTAAAATGCAATTAGTAAATACACCAATAAATGGGCTATATTTGGAAATATACCAATTCAACAAATAAATTAATATTTGAAATAATTGGAAAACCTATTTAAAACAGGCAAAAGGTTTTAAAATGAGAATTCAATAAAACCATGAGAAATAGAAGAGCTAGACAATGAATCTGAGCAGTCTTTTCACATGCGTAGACTGAATCAGATCCCATTACTTTATCCATAAAATAAAATGTACTGAAGAAGTTCCAAGAATCACAAATGTGCACACCACACCACACACACACATACACACACAGTTCACTTATACTTATTACTCCAGTTCTGATACTTTTTCAGAAGTTTGTTTCTTTTCACTTTTTGACAAACTGTTTTTCTTAAAAAGAAGAAAATGAAAATAGATTGTATTCTCTACAAGAACCTGTAGCTCCATAAAAGAAAAGTTCCTTTGAAGTCGTGTTGACTCCTGATGACTCTGTGGATGAATCTGTGCAGTTTTCTTGACTTCATTTTGGGAAGTGGTTTGCCATTGCCTCCTTGCTAGGGCTGAGCCAAAGTGACTGGTCCATAGTCACCCAGTTCGCTTTTTGCCTAAGGCAGAACTAGAACTTAGAATTTCCATACTTATACAGTAGCCTGATATTTTAACCACTATGCCCAATTGAGTCCCTCTAGCTCCATTACAATAAAAATAAAAATAATAAAAATAAAGAAATTTGTTATAATATTTGCCTGATAAACTATTGATTTCTATCCTATATATCTGTTGTGATTCAGGGTCAGCTTGTGGGTTCGGCAGTTGGGTCGGATGACTCAAAGGAGGAGGGGGGTGTTGAAGAGCTTGCTGAGGGGGTTGAAGAGCTTGCTGATGAGAGCCCTCAGCCAGACCCCTCCCACCTGGTCACGACAGAGACCCAGCTGTGTGAGCCTGACAGCTGGCTCTGTTCAAGGACGCCCGACGCAGGAGGCAGTCAATCAGGAGTAAACAAAGGAAGGCAATGGGGCACCTTGGAAGGAGGCAGAGAGGAGCCACGCCCTGAACTGTATAAAAGGGGAATGAGTGGGAGGGCTGGTTTGCTGAAGGCAACCGCTTGAATAGTTCCTGTTTCATAGCTCCTGTTTCATGGTTGGTGTCTTGTTTTGCTCTGTTTTATGTTAATAAATTTGGCAGGCTTAATTCCAGCCTCTTGCCGTTTGTAAAGGGGTTGTCCCTGCCTTTTCTGCAGGGCCGGTAGCAGGCTGGTACAGAACAATATCAAACAAATCACCTATAATATTTTATTTCAATTTTTTCCATGTTTTTCCCCCACCCTTGGCTTCTTTTGAAATGACTTTATCATTCCTTCAAAATTCCTGGAAGTGTTACATATTTAACAAATTCCTTGTTTTTCTTTCCTTATCTCTAAAAGTTACAATTTAGAAGTTCTATTCTTGGCTAAAGGAGAGTAAGCCAAAGAAAATGTTGTGTACTGGGTTTGTTGCAAAGGAATGAAGACGAGGCAAGTGAGTTAAGCAAAGAGCACGGTTTATTGCTTGGAGGATCTGAACTAGAGAACAGGGCTGCAGATGCAGCAGTTTATACCTTGGTCCCTAGGCAGCGGCCAATAGGTTTGAAGCAACCTATTGCCGCGTAGGGGAAACCAATAGTAGCACTGGAGATGGGTTGTCTGAGATGCTGGGAGCCGTTAGCTAGCTCCCTGCTCCAGCAGCCTACTGTTCTGTACCAGCCTGCTACTGGCCCTGCAGAAAAGGCAGGGACAACCCCTTTTACAAGAAGGCTGGAACTAAGCCTGCCAAATTTATTAACATAAAAACATAAACAGAGCAAACAGAGCAAAGAGAGCAAACACGAACCATGAAACAGGAGCTATTCAAACGGTTGCCTTCAGCAAACCAGCCCTCCCACGCATTCCCCTTTTAAACAGTTCAGGGCGTGGCTCCTCTCTGCCTCCTTCCGAGGTGCCCCATTGCCTTCCTCTGTTTACTCCTGATTGACTGCCTCCTGCGTCGGGCGTCCTTGAACAGGGCCAGCTGTGGGTCATCTTCATCCACGCTGTCAGGCTCACACAGCTGGGTCTGCATCATAACCAGGTGGGAGGGGCCTGGCTGAGGGCTCTCATCAGCAAGGTCTCTAACACCCTCAGCAACCTCTCCAACACGCCCCTCCTCCTCCTCTGAATCGTCCGACCCAACTGCTGAACCCACAGGCTGACCCTGAATCACAACACCTACCAGCCGTTACAACGTGGTGTTAACAAGCAAGCCCAATACATTGCACCCCTCCTCCCTTAGAAAGAACAACACAATAGCAACAATAGTAATTACAGCAATACACTTTACAAAGACTTAACACTGGTGTGAATAAGTTCCACTTAGCAGCACAATAAAGTACTTACAACATTATAGCTCCATTGTCCATTACAATCTTGTAGGTCAGCATTAAATACAAGGTACATACAACATTATAGCTTTATTATTACAGAAAAAAATCTTTCAGATAAGCAGGAGGTTTGCGTGGCCTTGTGGAATGCCTGGAGGACCCAGGTATGTCCTGGCCTACCAGCTTGCCCACTGGGCTGGGTAGACCAGTGTCTCTTAGTTCAAGTGATTCTGAGTGACTTGGTGCTCTCTAGCTGGCCTTTCCAGTTTGGCCCACACCACAGTCAGTTTGTTCAGCAGAGTTAGCACAGTGGCTGTAGCCATCAGGTTGGCTTTCTCCATCAGGGGACCCATGTTGCACTTCCAGGCTCCCCTCCTCTATGCCCAACTCCTCATTGCTTGGGCTGTGGGAGCCTTCAGGGTCTATGCATGGGCCAGCTTGGCTGCCGGTTTATGGACCTGAGTAAGGACTTATGATAAGTCCTCATTTTGTGGCCGTTCAGGAAAATGCTTTCTAAGCTGATCTATGTGGCACCATACAAGTCGCCCGTCTTCCAGCACCACTTCGTAAGAGAGGGGGTCTGACATTTTAGTAATTTTTCCAGGCACCCACAAGTTCCCATGCCCATAGTTCCTGGCCCACACCCCATCACCCACTTGCAGCCCCCTCAAGGGTTTTGGGCATGAAGCTTCTGCTGCCACTCTATCTGGATGCAACCTGTCCAATTTCGTAATCAGTCGCCTCCCCCAGCACAGCTCTGCTGGGCTTTTCCCTGTAGCTGTGCAGGGCATGGAATGCTGGCAAAGTAAAAAATCTGCCAATCTGTGATGCCAGTCCCCAGTGATGCCAGTCCCCAGTTTGAACAATCCGGCCTGGCCTGATGGGGGATATGTTGGGGTTTTAATGGGGATTTTTATATTGTTATTGATTGTTTTAGCTGGGCTACTATTTAATTCTTTTTTAATTTTTGTATTTTGTATTTTTTATATGTCCCCTGTTCACCGCCCTGAGTCCTTCGGGAGAAGGGCGGTATATAAATATAATAAAACTAAACTAAACTAAACTAAAACTATACGCTTCAATGACTCCTTTGTGGTCTGCACCATCCATTCACCTTGACCATTAGAAGAAGGGTGAAATGGGGTCTACATTGCGTGCTGATGAGGTTTGCTCTCAGGAATGCCTGAAATTCTGCCGCTGTAAATTGGGCTCCATTGTCAGATACTATAATGTCTGGCAGCCCATGTGTGGCAAAGAGTTTCCTAAGCACCTGGATTGTCCTAGCAGTAGTCATGTTAGCAACTGGAATTACTTCAAGCCATTTATTTATTTATTTATTTATTTATTTATTTATTTATTTATTTGTTTGTTTGTTTGTTTGTTTATTTATTAAATTTTTATACCGCCCTTCTCCCGAAGGACTCAGGGCGGTGTACAGGGCAATAAATATCAAAATATAAATACAAAAGTTAAAAAGAAGTTAAAAAGGATTAAATAATTATGCCCACTATAATACAATAATAAAACTGTGTTAAAACTAAATCCAACCCCAAACCCATCAGACCAGGCCAGATTGTTCAAATAGATAGGTTTTTAAATCGCGCCAGAAGGAGCGAAGGTCGGGGGCCATCCGGAGCTCAACCGGCAAGCAGTTCCATAGGTCTGACGCGCCCACAGAGAATGCCCTCCCCCTGGGGGCCACCAATCGACATTCTCTGATCGGAGGCACCCTGAGGAGGCCCACTCTGTGGGAGCGCACTGGACGGAGGGAGGTTGATGCCGGCAGCAGGTGCTGCCGTAGGTAATCCAGACCCATGCCATGTAGGGCTTTATAGGTCATTAGCAGCACCTTGAATCTCACCCGGAGGGCAACTGGAATTTAGAATGGCTGTCAACCACTATAATGAAGAACTGTCCCTGAAAGGGCCCAGCAAAGTCTATGTGAATTCTAGACCAGCGAGTGTGAGTTTCCTCCCACCTGTGAACTGGAGCGTGCAGCATTTCAGGCCTTGATTGCTGTCATGTGTAACAGCCATGCACCTGGGCTTCAATGGCCTTGTCTAAACCTGGCCACCATAAGCAGCTTCAAGCTAAAGTTTGATACGGACAATACCCAGATGACCTTCATGTAGTGATTGTAAGACCCTGTCTCTTAGTGAGGTGGGGACTATGACCCTGTTCCCGCATAGGATACAACCCTTGTGAGCTGATAGCTTGTTTCTTCTAGCAAAATAACTCTGGAATTCAGGGCCTGGGCTCTTATCTAGCCACCCTGTGTGCACCCAAGAAAACACTCTACTTAGTGTCTTATCAGCTGTTGTTTCTGCAGCTATGTCTCCAGCTTGGAGAGGAAATTCTGGCAAGTCTTGGATGGGGATGGGGCTGGTTCAATTTGTGGCAGTGGAAACCTTCTCGGGCCCATTTCTTTGCCGGGTTTGTGAATCAGCTTAAACGTGTACGCTGATAAAAAAATAGACCATCTCAGCATTCTGGGGGATAATATGTGGGGTGTCTGTTTGTCTTTGGTGAATAACTCCAATAATGTTTTGTGGTCTATGAAGACCGTGAAATCCCTGCCATATAAGTAGTCATGGAATTTTTTAACTCCAGCTACAATGGCCAAGGGACGTGGTGGCTCAGTGGGTTAGGACGCTGAGCTTGTCGATCAGAAGGTCGGCAGTTTGGTGGGTCAAATCCTGAGTGCCGCATAACAGAGTGAGTGCCTGTTACTCGTCCCAGCTTCTGCCAACCTAGCAGTTCGAAAGCACGTAAAAATGCAAGTAGAAAAATAGGGACCACTACGGTGGGAAGGTAACAGCGTTCCGTGCGCCTTTGGTGTCTAGTCATGCCAGCCACATGACCACGGAGACGTCCTCGGACAAGCGCTGGCTCTTCAGCTTTGAAACAGAGATGAGCACCAGCCTCTAGAGTTGGAAACGACTAGCACGCATGTGCGGGGGAACCTTTACCTTTACCTTTTACAATGGCCAATGTCTCTTTGTCAATTTGAGCATAGTTATGCTCAGCAGAGGACAGCGTCCTTGAATAAAATGCAATGGGAACCTGGGTTCCATCTTTCTCTAAGGGACTCAAAACTGCCCCCACCCCGTATGGAGATGCATCACATGCTAAACAGACTGTATTAGGCTCTCTGAAATGAGTGATCGTGGAACTGACCGACAGAAGTGCCTTCAGGTCCTAAAAACTTTTTTGTGATTGCTGGTCCATTTCCAAGAAGCTTTTTTATCTAAGAGCCTGTGAAGTGGCTCTGCCATTGCGGCCTTGTTAGGAAGGAATGTGTGGTAGAAGTTGAGGAAGCCCAAGAATGCTTGCAGCTCTCCTTTTGCTTTAGGGCTAGGGGCCATCTGAATGGCCTTTACTTTGGAATCAGCTGGGTGGATGCCATTGGCATCAATGCAGAACCCCAAAAATTCAGTAGAGGGAACCCCAATTCTGCATTTGCTCTTTTATAGTTTGAGGCCTGCTTCATGCAGCCGCTGCAGGATGGCTCTGAGCCTCCTTACTAGCACTTCTGTGGATTCTCCGGCAATAAGCACCTTGTCAAAATAGGGGCAAACCCCTGGGATGCCTTTGAGCGTTCCATGATTCCCTGAAAAATGCCTGGGGCTACACTGACCCCAAATTGCAAGCACTTTACTCTGAAAGCCCCCCTGTGGGTCACAATTGTCTGACCTGCAGCCGTGGCCTCATCAAGAGGTAGTTGCTGATAGGCCTGCACCAAACCTAATTTTGCAAACATGGTGCCACCCTGCAAAGATGTCAGGATGTGGCTCACCACTGGGACTGGGTATGCATACTGTTTAAGGGTCCAGTTAATTGTACATTTGTAGTCTGTGCATATTTTGACTTCCCCGTTGGCTTTAAGTGGTGTTACAGTAGGAGTTTCCCACTCCCCACCATCTACTGGTTGCAAAATGCCCTGTTCCACAAGCTTGTCTAGTTCCGTGTCAATTTTGTGCTTGAGGGCAAAGGGGACTCTGCGATGCTTAATCCTAATAGGAACCACATTTGGGTCTAATTTAAATGCTATTGGTGGGCCCGTGTAAGTTCCTAGGGCTGAATCAAATACGTCTGCAAAGTCCTCGCAAACTGATGCTAGACTTGCGACTTGTGTCCGGTTGATACCGGTTACTTGGATGCCTAGTGCATCAAACCAATTGAGCCCAATTAGGCTCGTTCTCTGGCCCCCTACTACAACAACATCCAGGTGCCCCAAAAAACCTTTAAATTTAACGACCAAGGTGGCTTCACCCTTAACTACAACTTTTGCGTTCTGGAAATCTGTAAAAAATATGTCAGAGGGCCTCAGCTTGGCCCATCTTCTGCTGCGATTGCACACGGAATTAAATATGTCCAGAGAAATAATGGAGATGGCGGAGCCTGTGTTCAGCTCCATCTTACAGGGGACCCCTTGCCGCTCCACCTGTAGTCTATATTTGGGTTTAAGGGGGCATCGGGCCCCAGTGCGACATACACCTCAGCGGCTTGAGCAAAAACCCATGCTGAACAGCCCCGGGGCTCCGGTACCTCTCCTGGTTGGATCGTGCGACTGGCGATGTGATGGCCGGTCCCTCTGGCAACCTCTGCAAACTGCTGCGATGTGGCTGGTTTTCCCACAGGCCCTGCACGTGGCTGTCCAGAACCTGCAGTCCAAGTTTTGGTGCTGGCTGCCACAACCTGGACATCTAGGCAAGGGATTTGCCTTGTAATTAGTTTCTTGCTTCTTGCCGTTGCGGTGCTGTGTGTCAGGCTGTCTGTGCAGCTTGTTGACTTCAGCATCTTCTTCTGACTCCTTGGTGAGTTCGGTGTCCTCATGGTGGATGGCTTCTTTGCGTTGCATCGTTATGGCAGGCCAGATCATTTGGATGGCTCCACCAGCAGCTTCATCTGCCATGACCTCGTTCTGGGCATCTACGAACGACAGGACCTCTCTGGCAAAAAGTTTTTGCTGCAGCTCTTGATTGTGGAGACCACATACGAGCCATTGTCAAAGTCACTCTTCAACATCTGAAAATTGGCATAGGCATGCGGCCTCCCTCAAGGCCACGATGTATTCGGATGCGGTTTCTCCCGGCTGCTGTATTCATTGTTCAAAGGCGTAGCACCATGCAATCACCAACATCTTCGGTTGGAAATGTTCTCCGAGCTTCTTCTTCAGTTCGGCGTAAGAGACGGATTCCAATGGTGTGGGCGCAAACAGGTTTTCGGTCAGATCGAACGTCGCTGGGCCGCACACACAGAGCAGCGTGGCAGCCTTTAGTCTGTCCTCTGTGACCTGGTTCACCCAAAGGTACAAGGGCCATCCTTCTGGTTTCTTGATGTCGAATTCTTGCATCCCTCCAACCTTGGGCATTCTGCTGGTCTTCGTGGCTGGCTTCTGCTTCTTCTAATCCTGCCTCTCTGTTGCTCAGGGACTGGTCCTGAGCGCATGTTTACTAGCAAGGCTTGCTAGTCAACCATGAGGGAGGAATTGCTTTTCCCACCAGGCGTGCGCTGCCTCTCCCCTAGTGACTTTCAGCTCTGACAGAGAAGCAGGATCCCACCTTCGTCGCCAGTGTTGTGTACTGGGTTCATTGTGCAGGTATGAAGACGAGGCGAGTGAGTTCAGCAAAGAACATGGTTTATTGCTTGCAGGATCTGAACTAGAGAACAGCGCTGCAGCTGCAGCAATTTATACCCTGGCCCCTAGGAAGCGGCCAATAGGTTTGAAGCAACCTATTGCCACCTAGGGGCAATCAATAGCAGCACTGGAGATGGGTTGTCTGAGATGCTGGGAGCTGTTAGCTAGCTCCCTGCTTTCACAACCTACCAGGCCATTACCACGTGGTGTTAACAAGCAAGCCCAATACATAACAGAAAATATGGTGGGTGTACGTGTACAGAAATGTACCTGCACCATAAAGAAGGCACATTACATAACAGTGGGTGAGGCAAACTTGTCTGTGATTCATGACAAACCTAAAAACTTAAGCTGCTTATCCTAATAACAAATAACTCTCATTAGCCCATTTTAGATGACGGTGATGGAAATAAATTCAGTAATACTAAAACAGGGTAGCAAAAGAGTGCAGTGTATGTCATCAAAAAAATCTTAATCATAATCATAATAGTAAAGTTGGAAGGGACTTGGAGGTCATCTAGTCCAACCTCCTGCTCAGGCAGGAAACCCTATGCCATTTCAGACAAATTGCTGTACAGTCTCTTCTTAAAAACTTCCAGTGTTGGAGCATTCACAGCTTCTGGAGGCAGGTTGTTCCACTGGTTCATTGTTCTAACTGTCAGGAAGTTTCTTCTTAGTTCTAGGTTGCTTCTCTCCTTGTTTAGTTTCCATCCGTTGCTTCTTGTCCTGCCTTTGTGCACTTTGGAGGATAGCTTGACTCCCTCTTCTTTGTGGCAGCCCCTGAGATATTGGAACACTGCTATCATGTCACCCCTAGTCCTTCTCTTCATTAAACTAAAAAGGTAAAGGTAAAGGTTCCCCCGCACATGCGTGCTAGTCCTTTCTGACTCTAGGGGCCGGTGCTCATCTCCATTTCAAAGCCGAAGAGCCAGCGCTTAAACTAGACATAACCAATTCCAGCAGCCGTTCCTTATATGTTTTAGCCTCCATACCCCTAATCTTCTTTGTTGCTCTTCTCTGCACTCTTTCCAGAGTCTCAACTGGCACTCGCTATTAGAAGCTTGATTTTGCTTGACAGCAAGGTTGATATTCTTGTCCACACACACATCTATGTTACATGCACTGATAGCCCTATAGTTTTTAGATTGCCGGGGACAGGGATGTTCTGTATCAATTAACTCACTGTCCCCGCTGTTTAGTTTAAATATTCCTCCAGAAGGTCTGTGAATTTATAGCTGAGCAACTCCGACCCTTTCTTTGATGGATGCAAACCATCTCTTTTGTACATTTTTTCATTGGACAGCTACAGACATCGTGACTAATATATCCAAAGCCTTCCCCTTTACACCACTCCTTTAGCCACATACTGTATTGAATTGTACTATATGCTGGCCTTTTCCATTTTGCTCCTTATACACTGGTAAAACCTCTGAAAAAGTAAGCCTGCAGCCTATTCTGTTAAGTTCCTGCTCCAAGCTCTGGAAATCTTTCTTCACAGAGAGTACATCTTTTTGGGACAGATCGTTAGTGCCCAGATGTACAATAGCCTCCACATTATAGTCCTTGCTGGCATTCTTGATTATTTTAGAAATATGCTTCTTGTCCCTATCAGCAGTAGCACCTGGAAGACACCTGACCTCTTTCAAAACCTCTATGTCCTTTCCTAAACTTACATCCCTTATAATTGAATCACCAACCAGAAGGTGGCTTCTCTTTTTGGATGCCTTTCTGTTCTTGCATGACTGATGTGTAATACCTGATTCGCACTTCTCCCTGTCGAAAACAAGTTCTTCATCTTGGACCACAATCCCCTGCTTATTTGAGTTATCATCAGAATAAGTGGAGGTGTTTTGTTTTTTTAAAGTCTGACATTTAAAACACTTTTCTATAGGGCACATTTCAACATGTGGTGAAAAATTTTCTTCTCCAAGTAGTTTGAGCTCTGGGAAATAAGTTTTTGTGAAATCACGATTAACATTTCTTCTGATGTCGATAATGATGCCCATGAGAATACCTTTTTCACAAACAGATCCTATATAAAAGAAAGAAACGAGTTTCTGTCATTCTAGTGGACTATTTGCATATCATGGTGTATTTTCAATATCAGTGAAACTTCCATCAACAGATATAATAGGTAAATGATAAATAAAATAGTCCAATAATTAAAATAATTGTTGGCATTCAGGATGCTCTGCAGCAGCATCACTTCCAAAAATTTCCTAATTGCCAGATCATCCAGGTGCTGTGCTATGCCCTGTTATAACTGATAAAACTTAAGGGGAAATTTCAGCTCATCTGTGCTAGTTCTGCAAGACCATTGAAATGTGAATAAATATATCTGCTAAAGTGTATGTATCTCTGCTGCTGGCATTATTGCCACCATGCTAATTATTCAATATTCTAAAGAACATATCGACACTCAATGAATGTGTAAATGCCTTTCATATATTTTATAGAGTTTGGGTCAAATTTATTATGGTGCACCTACAATAAGTTGTGCAGCTCTCACTTTGCAAGAAATAAAGCCCAGAATTTCACTAATCTGAAATTAATAGTTAAAATGCCATTTGAGATTGTTCTCTGACTGCACAGGATCAACAGTAGTAGTAAAAAATCAACAGTAAAAGAATATATTGATAGACAAATTGTCTTTTTAAATGACTTATTATAGATTAAAGGATACCTTTTCTTTTAAAAGACAATTTCAAAGAAAGGCAATCATATACGCACATTTATCTTTCCTATCATTGTTATGTGTTAGTTCACAAAGAAATTGTACATATTTAAGACCACTGAAATATACTTGATCATGATAACTATGCTTTATAATGCAAAAAATTGTATCAAATAAATTTCAGAACTGCCATATTTGAACCACTATTTAAGGAACATCATTTAAGAACGTGTATTTGAAATTACAACCAAAAAAAGAGGAAAAGAACATCAAATTAGTATTACATATAAATCAAATCAATTAACAGAGACAACTAATATAATAGTCATCAATCAGAATAAACAATTTATATGAGTTTCTATCTTTTTTTAAGAAAGTCTATCCTTATTACAATGAAACAGACAATATCTAGTATTTTAAAGCCTCATATTTAAAAAAAATCCTAAATTTTGGATGTGATATAAATTGATGTTTGAGAATTATAGTCCACAAATTAGTTCCAGGTTGAGCTAAATTCTGCATCAGATTTGTTTTTTAATACAGAGGGGCTTTTTTTTTACATTGGTTTATATTCCTATAGCTTAGTTTGTCATTCATCTAAGGAAGGAATTATATTTAATTTCCAGAAGTGCAGAATGTCCTAGCAGCTGTTAGCATATACAGAGCCTCCTGTGTTTACACTGTAGCAAAACACGGTAATGCTTAGCAGAAAAACAGCTGACAGGAAAGAAAGAAAAGCTAATAGTTAAGATTTGTTTCATTTTATGATGAATCGTCTAAAATTTAGTTTCTTTGTTGTACCCAGTCTATGTTAGGATAATTGAAATATCCCTTTATTAAAAAAAATATTTTGCCTGACTTTCCATCATTTCAACATAATAATCAGTAGTTATCAGGCGCGTATGAGTAATTTTACATCCTTAAATCTAATTTACATTTGGGGTCAGTAATTGCCACTCATACTCATTCTATGCAGAAAGCAGTCACTTATCAAAGCCCTTTCTTCCCATTGGCATTGATTGTCTGAAAGGCTCTCTGTCTATTTAGATGCCTACTGAGGGTCTATTTTTTCACCTGGGGCTTCCTTGAATGAAAGAGATAGATTTCAATTTTCTTTCTCCATCAATTTATTTTCTATGGCCTGTTTTAACCATCTCAGTCGGTTATCATTTTTAAGTGTGATTGTTCAGGTATCTTGTGAAGACTCATCTTTTTATTCGGGCATTCCTTATAAGAGTGGTAGCAACAGATGGTAATGATTGAAGAAAGGCTCTAGTTCAGCATCAAGGAATACTTTTTAAATTGCTTTTTATTCATGGATTATGTATGGTGTAATTTTACGCCACTTAGCAAATATGTAGAGGTATAAGATAGAGTAGCCAGAGTGAAAGAAAAACTCACCTTCCATTCTGCCACCGTAAGCTCCCAGGTCATAAGAAATGTCGTGGATTTGTCTTTCTGTGCCATAATAGAACATTTAATTGTTCTCTTTTATTCATTATTTTTAATGCCACCCATGTCCCCTACCAGATAACTCTGACTGGCTTATACAATTATTATAAACACATTATGTAAAGCATGAATATGTTTGCAAAAATCTCCCAAAGTGAAATTGTACTTACAGTATATCTACAAGAACCCTTTTTATCTCCTTTTTGTTATGCAGATGGGAGACCCTATCAAAATCAAAGCTTAAGAAATGTGTCGTCTTGCAATATGAAAATATCACCAGGAAACTCTAAGCAAATAGGCCCAAATCTGATATCAAACATTCAACCATGGAGAAACCAATGAGAGATTATCTAAACCTCACTGGACATTCCTGCTAGTTTCTAGAATTAGCATAAAACTGGGGATTAAAAATGAATTTTAAGTTTCAGTCATGCTAATAGTTTCTTATTCAACTATAAATACCCCTAGCAACGTGTGAAGGAATATAAAATCTTGAAACTAGTGCCAGAATGAGCAAACCATTAATGGGAAGACTTGCAGAAAAGATTAAACCATCTTGAGAAAGAGGAAAGTGCAAGAAAGAAATAGCCCTGCCTTTTGATTGTATAAAAATAGAAAATTACACTTTAAAGATTGTAGTGTCTACTTTACAACAATAAAGAGCATCCTTGGTGTGCCTGGTCCCCTAACCAGAAGGGGTGACATCGGTCTTGAAAGCGTCAGTATTCTCATATCAGATAACCATGAAGTTATGGAGCTCTGTTCTCCTACAAGTCTACCAGAAAAATTGAGAGGTAGGAGTACAAGTATTTTTCAACTTCAATAATTTGTTCAATTGATGGTGCTGAAAAAAATGACTTACAATCAGTTTCAGTCAGAACAGAGCTGGAAAGGACCTTGGAGTTCTTCTAGTCCAAATGTCTGCTCAAGTAGGAGACCTTATACCATTCCAGACAAGTGACTGTCCAGTTTCTTCTTACAGTAAATTGGCCTCCAGTGATGGAGCACCCACAACTTCTGAAGGCAAGCCATTCCACTGGTTAATTGTTGTCACTGTTAGGAAGTTTCTCCTTAGTTCAAGGTTGCTTCTCTCCTTGATTAGTTTCCATCCATTCCTTCTTGTCCTGCCTTCTGGTGCTTTGGAAAATAGGTTGACCCCCTCATCTTTGTCTCAATCCTCATGCTTATGACCTTCACAGCACCCCCATGGTCACATAATCAAAATTTGGGTGCTTGTCAGACAAAAGTATTTTCAATAGTTGCAGCATCCTGGGGCCATGTTATTGTCATTTGTAACCTTCTCAGTGGGGTTTCAACAGGCCAAGTCAATGGGAGAAGCCAGATTTACTTAGTGACTGCATGATTCAACAATCATGGCAAAAAAGTTATAAAACTCATTTAACAACCACATTGTTTACCAACAGAAGTTCCAGTCCCAACTGTGGTCATAAGTGTAGGACTACCTGTATACCAGGATCAGATAGATATCTTGCCTTCTTATTTGAGCATGTGATTATACTGTCAATTTGAAATATATAGTGAAGATCCCAGCCAAGAGGCAATAACTCATATCTACTTAAGAGTTAGTCATTTTTAAAAGTGTTTTTGGCAATGGTATGAAGAAATGTTTTATTCACTCTTCTATATCTCCAGCATCTGCAACAAGATGGGTTTTTTTTTAAAAAATCAACCAAATATCATTTCTTGAGAGTTGTGCATGATTATACATTTCATAAGTCTGTAGTCACTAGGGATCACTACTGCTCCTAATTTCATGTCTGCTGGATCTCCTTGAAAAAAGTACACATTTACAGTCAATTGGACTTGAGAGAAAATTACAATTTGATCCAAATGAAAGAGGGCAATGAATATTTAACAGCTTTTGACACTAGGTATGACTAATTTGAATATACAGTAATGACCTACAGAAGCCTCCATTGCCCTGCAATCTTTTTCAGATTCATTTTTTTTAAAAAAAACTGATATTAGGGGCAAATGTGTAAGTGGTATATTAGATAATCTCTATGGTGTTTTTTTTTTAGGAGAGGCATCTTTGCAGAAAATTCACATGAGAAATATTTTAGAACGACCTTGTAATCGCATGCTTTTTGCCAAGTTGGAAAACATGCATTTGCTCTTTCCCAATTGAACTATTACAGCTATTGGCTATCTATGGACCGAATACAAATGAATCCTGCAAAAGTGCAATTCATTCTCACATGGCAGGCTTCTAGAAATGGGAAGGATGGCCAAAAGTTTCTAGGCATTTACCAAGCTTTATAGAAAATGTGTCCCTAATTTTACAGAATGCATAATCTATTTATGCAGCTTCTGGGGTGGGGGGGGGAAAGGCATAAGTTCAGATACTCTACTCAAGAGCAAGTACCTCAGATTTGTTTTTCTTCCCAGTTTCAACTCTGGCACTTTTCTGTTGTGCAAACAAATACCTCTGCTTTCATTGGGCTTTAGATGGATAGCACCACACAGAGCTGCACAAAGACTCTCCCCTTTCTCTATGATTGAAGGGCAATTATTTCACAATGGGGATTTTATATGTTTCCCTCCCACCCATTAAAAACAATGTTTTGCACATTTGGCATGACAGTAAGTTTGCAGGACATGGTGGCCTATTTCAAAGAATGCAACGGATGCTCAGAGAGTTCTGGTGATAAAGAATGAGACCAGATGTTAAGCACTGTGTGTCATCCTCTTATATCTGTTGCCAGGTGAAGGTAATCACTGCTAAACCATCCAATTTACTTCAATCAGCCTGCTAAGATCATGGGCACAGTTTCCTGGATTTTATTACTAATCTTCCAGCTATACCAGTTTGTATGACTGTTGGTAGGACTGAGTTGTTTCTCAAAATGACTCATTTTTTTCACCAAGGGTCATCTCTTTCCAGATCATATTTTTCAGAACCTGAGCTTAGTCAATCATGTGATCTCCGATTGTGCTTCTCAATTTATATTCAAGTTTTGAGAAGTTTTTTTTTAAAAAAAAAATCCTGGACATTCATATTAATTTGTCATCCCCTCAATATTCAGCATTGCAAAGAAAATCAGAGAAGACAAACACAATATTTGAGCATTACTTAACGCTGCTAAGTCTTTTACCAGCAAGATAATTGGACGGTATATTGTGGTCCCTTGGAAAATGTATATATGTAGTTTGTATGTAGTACCTGTGCAGTAATATTTACAGTGCATCCCTCCATCTGCATGTCTCCCTTTATTAACTATGATTTTTGCTGCTCTTGCTCTCCAGATCTTCTGCTTCCACTACTTGTTGAGTTTCAAACTTTCAAAGAGGCTAAGATTGCTCAACTTCTCTTAGAGGAATAATTATATTTGGCCAAGGTTGCACACAAGCATACTGTATATAGGAATACAGCCAAGACTGAGTTGGGCAGTTCGGTGTTGCTTTCCACTAAATTCCTTCCAACTGTCAAAATGGATTCAAAGTTTATTGACTCTTTTTTGTTATACATCTAATTAACTCAGTGGTTTCCATTTATATTCATTGGCTTCAATGACAATCCATCCAGTATTCCACCAATCATTCCTTGTTTGTGAGGACTCACTCAGTCATTTACATTCAGGACTGTTTCTGCCATCCCCACCCCTGTCCATGTCTGGGGAAGAAGAAGATGCTGTAAAGTCTATTTTGGATGCACATAACTTGTCCACCAATTCCACCTGAAATTGCTGCAGAATCCCAGCTCCATTACTTACCCCCTGCATACAGATAATGACTCCCTGGATGATGGGTCCTCTTTGCTTCTTTCCTTTCCAATGACTGTTGACATATAATGGAGGGAGAGGGGCATTTTCAAGCTCCATCTGAACTCTGCCACCTTTGTCTTTGATTCTGTCACAATGACAAGCCCAGTTGCAAGCAAGCAAGGATGGAGTGCTTGTGTGCCCACTGACCTTGATAAATTGCAAGCTAATTCTGCCCATAGCCTGGAATTTGATCCTGATGGGGATAAAGGTTGACTTGGACTTCCATCCTTCCATGGTTGGTAAAAGAGGACCCAGATGTTGGAGGTAACATGCTGACATTCCAAACCATTCAGAGTGCTATAAAGCACTATGGAGAAGTGCTTTATAAGTCTAGGTGCTACATAAGTCTAGTCAGGGGTCTTCAAACGTGGCCCTTTTATGACTTGTGGACTTCAACTCCCAGAATTCCTTGTCCAGGTATTTTTCCCCATTTTGTATTTCATGCCCACTTAATTCTACTGTTTATGGTTCTTCTTGTCACAAAACCAAAGGTGGTGTCTCATGCTGCTAAAATAAATGTTGGAGAACTTCTTAGTACCACAAATTATTTTTCTTATTATTATTTAATTAAATAAATTGTCTATTTGAAGACCCTTGGCTTTGTCTTGGGTGTTTTTCAAGTGCACTTTCTACCTTTTTCATCCCTTTGGTATCCTTGCCCTTAATAACTGAGGCACATGCAAGCTTTTTCAGTTCCTTTATTACAGGGGTCTTCAAATTTGGCCCTTTTATGACTGGTGGACTTCAACTCCCAGAATTCCTCAGCCAGACATGTCTGGCTGAGGAATTCTGGGAGTTAAAGTCCACCAGTCATAAAAGGACCAAGTTTGAAGACCCTTGCTTTATTATAACAGCAAGAAACCCATCACTTATATTAATCAGCTGGATTTGTCTATGTCATGCTGTTGTAACAGACAGAACAGAAGGCTTTAAAAAGAGTGTGGCCTTCCAGGTAGCAGCTTTGGGATTGTCTTGAGACTCTTGACAAATTGTTATTATAGATTTGTCCCAATATCTGACTGTGGCTTTATTTTCTTTGGCAAGTAGAAGAAAGATGATACAACTGTTACAAGTTGCCTGTTTGCATTTCTTTCTTCCTGACCTGTATCTTGTTATAGACTTCATGTAGCATGTCCTCTTAAATAAAAATCTTTAAAACTGAACATTTATCTGTGGAAAGTGGCCCGAATGCCAGAGGTGCTATTTTAGAGGAGCACAATTACATAGTTATTCAAGTGTATAATTGTTCAACTAACTCAGTTCATTGGTAGATGAGGACACAGGGTACACACATACACAAACACACATAAACCTTCAGACCTATTTGCAGATTCTTGCAACTAAGAACTCACTTTTGCTGTTTCTACAGCTCTATTTTTGTTTCTTCAAGCACCATATTTTGCTGTTTTTCTTGACATTTTCTAATCAGGTTCTCCACTTGTATACAGGGGAAACAAACAAGAGAGAAACCAGCTTCTAAATGATTTGTATTTGCCGTTGTGCTAAAAAGTCTTTATGGTGGCTTCAGCAGATAACGATCTTTCTGAAAATATATGCAAACTGCTGTAAGTGCTGTTGCTCTGCTCCTGGCTGACATTTTGGCCTAGTGATAAATGCAATAGCACAAGAAGGCCAATCCAAAAAGGTCAATACCAGAGAACTGATTAGTGTGGCATCTGCTTAGGGAGACACATTCCTGTGATGGAATATACCATTTGTTTCATTTTTCTTTGGGGCTTCTGGGCCCTTAAATGAAAAAGAAAAAAAACAAAAAAACAAAACAAAAACAAAGCAATGTTGTTTTCTGGTTTGAAAATTTGTCTTAACTATAATTAAAGAATTAAAGTAGCCTAGCACCAGTACTTTTATTTTAGTGTAAAATAAACACAGTAGTTTATTGGTATTGGGATCCGTAGGCTGGCCTGGTCACTCAACAGCAAGACACTGGTGAAGCAGGCACAGCAGTGCCTCCATTTTCTGTGCCACATGAGAAAAGCACATCTTCCTTCCCCTATCCTTACCACTTTCTTCAGGGGGATGATTGAGAGCATCCTGTCATACAGCATCAGAGTCTGGTTTGGAAGCATCACTGCTTCCAGCGCAGAGAGTGGTGAGGATGGCCGAAAAGATCATTATCAATTCCTTCCCTCCTATCCAGGACATAGCACAGAAGTGTTGCTTGAACAGGGTCCGTAAGATTGTCTGGGACACTATCCATCCTCTTCACAACCTGTTTTCTTTGTTACCTTCTGGGAGGAGCCTTTGTGGTATCTGTAACAGAACATCCAGATTCCGCCATAATTTCATTCCATACTGTATAAACCTTGTGAACTCTCAAGCTTCTTCCTTCCATTATATATTCAAGATGGACATTGTTTAATATTCATATGTTATGTATATGTTGGGGTATAGGTCTATACATATGTTGTATATAGTATGTATAGGGTTGTATAGAGTACGTTTAGGTGTGTGTCATGTATGTGTTCACTTTGAAAGTGGGCAACTAAATTTCATTTTTGATGTGTGTCGTTGTGCCCACAGTAAAAAAATGACAATAAAGGTTATCTTATCTTATTTTATCAAACGTTTCCTAGCTGCAATGAACCTTGAAAGAGCCTTACAACTATCTGCTTCTTGGTTTTTCCTTTTAAAATTTTCTTCATGTGGATGGAAAGAATCTATTAGATCAGCTGGTAGAAAAGGAAGCAGAATAGCTGGAAGGCTTAACATCCATCAGCTCTCAATCCTTTCCTATTCAGGCCCTTCCCTAACCTTACTACATTTCATTTAGGAACAGAATCAGATGGCTGTAAAGATGGAAACTTCAAGGTTTAAAAGCTCCTTAAAAACCAAACATAAACATGTTTCTAAGACACAAACGTATTGACTTTGAAACATGATTGTAGGATAATTTTTGTGCTGTTTCTATCTAGGCCTTCCATTAAATTGTTACTGTACTGGAATAATTGTAAACATGGCTGTTTGGATATGTTTAAAATGTACTGGTTGAGGTAGGGCCTCAGCACATAGCAGTACCTAACCAGCTTTGACTGATCTAGAATGTTAAGCAGCCATTCTAAATCAGGGCTAGGGTTAGGTCTACAGACTACTACCGCTTCCTCCTCCTCCATGTTGGGATGAACAACACAACAAACAATCTGAGTACAATAGTGAGAGATTACAAACAACTAGGCAATAAAGTTAAGAAGCTAGGAGCACAAGTAGTGTTCTCATCAGTACTCCGGATGAAAGGCCAACACCCATTGAGGGAAAAAAAGGTTTTTAGAAATAAACCATTGGCTAAAGGGTTGGTATCACAAAGAAAACTTTGGTTTCCTGGAGCATGGACTGTGTTTCCTATACAAAGGACTCTTGGCTGCACCTCACGAAAACAGGCAAAAATGTACTTGGAAAAAGACTGGCCCAACTCATCAGAAGGGCTTTAAACTAAAATTGAGGGGAAAGGGTAACCAATCTCTGGAATCTCTAGAACCCAAAACCAATCACAAATCCCAAGAAAACAAATCAAACAATGAGGTAAGCAGTGATGATAATAATGAAAAAAACCCTCAAATAACAATCAGGAGATGTGGGAAACATACCCATGCATAAAAGTCTTAAATGCTTATATACAAATGCTTAAAGCTTGGGGAACAAACAGAGTGAACTAGAAGCAATAGTACATGAGGGAGGGTATGACATAGTTGGCATAACAGAAAGCTGGTGGGACAAAACCCATGAATGGAATGGAATGGACTGATGGATGGATACAAATTGTTCAAAAGAAACAGGTCTACAAAAAGAGGAGGGGGAGTTGCACTGTATGTAAGAGAACACTACATATCTATAGAAATGCACATGATCCAAGATAAAATTTCTCCAGAATGTATATGGGTTGATATAAAAGAGAAAAAAAGTGACATTGCCATAGATGTATACTATAGGTCACCCAACCAATCAGAAGAAATAGATAAACTCTTTGCCAGCCAGTTAACAAACATATGTAGGAAGTATACCACAGTAGTCATAGGAGACTTCAACTATCCAGATATCAAAAGGGAGACAAACTCTGCAGTGAGTGGGAGATCAAACAGATTCCTAACCAACCTAGCTGACAACTTTGTCAGCCAAAAGGTGGAGGAGGAAACTAGATGTAATACTATACTGGACTTAATCCTTATAAATAGAGAGGAAGTGATAGAGGGAATTGAAATTCTTGGAACCTTGGATGAAAGTGACCATGTCATACTGGAATATAATAATAATAATAATAATAATAATAATAATAATAATAATAATAATAATAATAATAATAATAATAATAATAATAATAATAATAATAATAATAATAATAACAACAACAACAACAACAACAACAACAACAACAACAATAATGAAGTTGGAAGGGACCTTGGAGGTCATCTAGTCCAACCCTCTGCTTGGGCAGGAAACTCTATACCACTTCAGACAAATGGCTGTCCAGTCTCTTCTTAAAAACTTCCAGTGTTGGAACGCAAACACTAGCAATAGAAAACAATCCAACCGGTGTCTTAAACTTCAAAAGAGCTGACTTTAACAAACTCAGAGAGAACCTAGGAAAGATCCCATGGATGAAAATCCTAAATGGAAAACAACCCAAGAAGCGTAGGAAACCATGAAAAATGTGATCATAAAAGCCCAGACCAGCACAATACCATTGAAAAAGAAAAACAAGAAATTCAAGAAGAAACCAGCATGGCTGCACAAAGATCTCTCTAACGAACTGAAAGTCAAAAAGGACAAATACAAAGAAAGGAAAGAGGGGCACATAACTAAGGCTGATTATCAGCAGACAGCCAGAACATGCAAAGATGAAGTCAGGAAAGCAAAGGCTCAGAACAAACAAAGACTTGCAAAAGAAATCAATAACAATAAAAAAGTTTCTTCCAACATATTAACAACAAGGAAAAAGTCAAGGAAACTGTAGGTCCACTAAAGAGAAAAGATGGCAAGGAAATAGTAGGCAATAGGGAGAAAGCAGAGCTGCTTAACTCATACTGTGCATCAGTCTTGTCACAAAAAGAAACTATAGCCCAACATATCAAAAAAACCCACTGCAAAAGACATACTAGAAACAAAAATTAAAATAAGCAAGAAAGTTGTAAGAGAACACCTATCCGACCTTGATGAATATAAATCACTGGGACCTGACAGATTACATACCAGAGTTCTGAAGGAGGTGGCAGACGTTATCTCAGAATCATTATCTTTTATAAATCCTGGAGTACCAGGGAAGTACCTGAGGATTGGAAAAGGGCTGATGTGGTTCCCATCTTAGAGAAAAGGGGGGGGGGATGGACCCAGGAAACCAATCAGTTTAAAATCAATACCTGGGAAGATCCTAGAATAGATAATCAAAAAACAGATCTGTGAACAACTAGAAGCAAACAAAGTCATAACCAGTAGTAAGCATGGGTTTGTTAAAAACAGATCATGCCAAACAAATCTTATTTCATTCTTTGATAAAGTGACTAAACTATTAGCCAGTGAAATGCTGTGGACGTAGTATACTTAGATTTTAGTAAGGCATTTGGTAAAGTAGACCACAACCTACTCCTTGGTAAGGTAGAAAAAGGTGGAATAGACAACATCACTACCAGATGGATCTGTAGCTGGCTGACAATCCGTACTCAACAAGTTGTCCTCAATGGCACTATATCCACAGAGATGAAGGAGTAGCTATTTCATATGTTAAACTTGTGTATTGCTTTAAGACTTGTGTATTGTTTTAGTTTAAAAAGGTGGGGGGAGGGAAGAGTAGGAATGCACTTTCAAGGCCACTTGGCTCTCTAAAGAAGGTAAGATTTGTCGGTTCTTCTAATGTAGAGAAACTGATTCTTTAAATTAATTGGAGAATATGATTAATGACAGAATTAGAAAGGTGGAGAATTGTGTTTAATATATTGTGCAAGGGGCGGAGATTTCAGATTTCAGCTTCCTTCGAGCAAGCATTTGCCGGTGTATTAGGCTAATAAAGGACTTTTAAGGTAAACAATGCCTCAGAGTCACTTGAAAAGCCCATATGTCGGAAACTTGACACCACACCTGGAATAGTGCAGCCAATTTTGGTCAGATATCACAAAAAAGATGTTGAGAATTTGAAAAAATAAATAAATCAGAGAACAGCAACTAGGATGATCAAAGGCCTGGAGACTAAAACATACAAAGAATGGCTGTGGGACTTGGGTTTGACTAATCTAAAGAAAAGAAGAAATAGGTGAGACATGATAGCAGTATTCCAGTATCTGAGGGGCTGCCACAAGGAAGAGGGGGTCACATTGTTCACCAGAGCACCAGAGGGAAGGATGAGAAACAATGGTTGGAAACTGATCAAAGAGAGAAGCAACCTGGTATTAAGGAGAAATTTCCTGACAGTGAGAACAATCAACCAGTGGAACAGCTTATCTCCATCACTGGAGATTTTTAAGAAAAGACTAGACAATCCCCTGCCTGAGATGGTATAGGTTCTCCTGCTTGAGCAGGGGGCTGGACTAGAAAACCTCCAAGGTCCCTTCCAGCTGTATTCTATTCTATTCATATGGGGGATTCAAGAATGTTGCTGATTCCACAAAGTAGAACATAAATCTCAGAAATTAAAGGCAAAACCACTCCTATCATGACAGTTCATTGATATATCCATGTAAGTCACATTTATTTTGAAGCAAGAGTAAAGTTTGCTTTGCCCTGTGTGAACTCATGGATCCTGAGGCTGGAATCAGAACAGGTGTGAATGAGGAAAAAATTAACCTTCTTTGGTTTTTACTAAAAAGGAACTTCAATCAATCAATCAATTTC
The DNA here is from genome assembly GCF_964194415.1 of Vipera berus. NCBI lineage: Eukaryota > Metazoa > Chordata > Lepidosauria > Squamata > Viperidae > Vipera > Vipera berus. Next base: position 89,691,222 of record NC_138202.1, on the reverse strand, counting down.
AAATAGAGCTGCAAGAGACCTTGGAGGTCTTCTAGTTCAACCCCTTGCTCAAGCAGGGGACTCTACCATTTCAGACAGGTGGCTGTCCAATTAAAAACCTCCAGTGATGAAGCACCTTCAACTTCTGAAGGCAAGTTGTTCCACTGGTTAATTGTTCTCACTTTTTAGAAAGTTTCTCTTTAATTCCAGGCTGCTTCTCTTCTTGATTAGTTTCCATGCATTGTTTTTTTTGTCTTGCCTTCTGGTGCTTTGGAAAATAAGTTGACTGACTCTTCTTTGTGGCAGCCCCTAAAATACTGGAATATTGCTATCATGTCACCCTTAGTCCTTTTTTTCTCTAGACTGGCCATTCCCAATTCCTGCAACCGTTCTTCATATGTTTATACTAAATGATTATGTTATTTAGAAATGTGTTTATACTTCATAAGAATATATGCTTTAGAACATGAATGGACATCTTTGGTGTAGTGCCTTGATACTCTCCTTATTTGCCAATGAAATATCAGTGGCCAATCTAAGAAGGTGAACATTTTGTTAGGCCACCAGGTTCACAATAATTTCCCTGCCTCCCCTTTCCCCCAGCTCAGACACACAATAATACATCTGATTCTTGCTTGGGGGGAAAAGTTTCCAAGGAAGAGAAGGGGGAGGGGAAAATAAAGGTAGGTTACATTGTGGAACAATTTTATTCTTATTTATCATGTGTGCTACTGAGTTTTTACTAGCAGCTTTTCAAAAATGAGAATGTTCCATTAGTAGAAGTTGAAATTTTTTTGCCCTAGGGATTGAATCTGCTAGAACTTTCAAAAAACTTTAGATTAGCCTAATTTATCTGAAAGGCACTGGAACAGAAAATAACTTAATAAGTAGAAGCTTATACAGCTGTGCTATTTACACAGCATTGTAATTATATGGAAGACAGAAGACAGATTTGGATAATCAGGCATTTTTGAGATCTGGTTCATATAATGCAGGTAATATTTCATAACATCTACATCTTTCAAATACATCATTTAGGATTTAGAGTTGTTCATTTTCATAATGCATAGCTTTCAAATACTGATGTCTCTAGGAAATATCTTTACATTATTCATGCTGTTTTAATGATTATTCACATCTCATCCCAAGTTGACTTAGGAAGGCCAGGTGTGTAGAGCTATTTTTGGAAAGAAGAAAATATCTCATCTTTTAAACAGGATTTTAATTTGAAAGTCAACAGTGAAGATGATAATTTAGGCAATAGCTGCCTTAACAAATACCCAGTGTCTATTGAGAGTATAATGGTAAAAGATCTTCCCATCAATAAGAAGAACAGTACTGTTGAATATAGGTAGGCCTTCTCAAATATGAGATATTTGTAACCAGGTATTTCTACCCCAAAAATGTACTTTTTGAAAACCTCAAAGCTATTATCTAGCTCAGGGGTAGGCAACCTCGGCTCTTTTATGACTCATGGACTTTAATTCCCAGAATTCCTGAGTCAGCATAGCTGATCTAGCTATTGTTGTTGTTAGCTGCGAAGTCGTGTCCGACTCATCGCGACCCTATGGACAACATTCCTCCAGGCCTTCCTGTCTTCTACCATCTTCTGCAGTCCATTTAAGCTCACGCCTACTGCTTCAGTGACTCCATCCAGCCACCTCATTCTCTGTCGTCCCCTTCTTCTATTGCCCTCAATCTTTCCCAGCATTAGGCTCTTCTCCAGTGAGTCCTTCCTTCTCATTAGGTGGCCAAAGTATTTGAGTTTTAGCTTCAGGATCTGGCCCCCAAAGCAATTAATTCGCTGCTTTGCTTTTCCTGAGGAAGCGGGGCAAAAACTTCCCTTCCTTCTTTCATCGGGGAGGATTCTTTGCTTTGGGCATTCTTTTTTCCAGGAGAGTAGTATTAAGGTCATAAAAAGAGGATAAAGTCTCACCCAGTTCCATCCACATTGCTCAAAAATTGCTAGTTAGTACTTATCTTCAGTTGTCAGCAGCTTCTGACCACCCACATGAATGTAGACAGTCTTTCCCCTGCCGGTTTGGAGGGTGACTTTCGACTCTTTTTAGGGTCCCCAGCGGGGCGAAATTGAACATGGAAGACGGAGCCCCATCTTGCTGCATCTGTAATACCGCAACACATAACCAGAAGCCATTTTACTTATTACTAAAGAGTACTAATGAACCTGAACCATTTCATTAAGACTGCATTATATATATGCTAAGCTTGTCAGGTGGCTTTAATCCCAACATCAAAAGTGCTATCTGAATTTGCATTGTTGTTTTGGGGGGAAAGGTTATACCGTATGTACATATGGCTTCCTTTGTTGTTGTTGTTGTTGTTGTTGTTGTTCTAGCTATAAGTTGTACATAAACAAGATAGTTAGAACATTAGAATTTGTATGCCTCTCAGATACAAGGGTATCTTGTATCTGTCTGTCACCTGTCTCCTTATCTGTCTGTCTGTCTGCCTATCTATCTATCTATCTATCTATCTATCTATCTATCTATCTATCTATCTATCTATCTATCTATCTATCTATCTATCTATCTATTATCTTGGTTACTGTTCATGCAGATAAATTATATCATCATCCCTTCAAAGATTTCAACCTATTTCCATACATGCTCTTTCTCTTTCTTTATATATAAAACACTTCTGTCTAATTCCTTTGCCATCATTTTGCCTTTATTCAAGGCTACATGGTATTTTTTTTAAATTCCATTTATATCCCGCCCTTCTCCGAAGACTCAGGGCGGCTTACAAGCTTAGCAGTAGCCTTCATTCTATGTATATGCCTGCTTATTAGGGCTTTCACACCCCCCCCCAAGCGGCATTATTACAAAGTCAGCTTAGTTGCCCCCAACAATCTGGGTCCTCATTTTACCTACCTTGGAAGGATGGAAGGCTGAGTCAACCTTGAGCCTGGTGGGATGCGAACCTGCACTAATTGCAGGCAGCTGGTGTTACTTAAGGAGGCATTAGCCCACTGCTCCACCAAGGCTTTGTGTGTGGGTGTGGGTGTAAGAGAGAGACCCATGTAGTTTCCTACTATAAACATTTCTGACTGTATGATGGATTTGGCAAGACCTCTACTGGAAGAAACAGTCTTAAAATTGTGACTATTAAAGCAAACCTGCTTTCAGTTCACACAGTACTAATATACTAGTTTTGTGTCTAAATGTGAACTGTGACATCCTTTTTTTCACTGTCTAGTAAAGAGAACTTGATCTTTCTTGTTGTCATGGTATTCTACTGACATCTGCAATGATATACTGCAGGACATAAGACAGGTAGCCAGTTCAGTATTTTGTAGTCCATATAACTCTACAGTAGTAATCTTATGGTAAATAGACTATTATACAGTTAAATATTTAGAAATATGGCTAATCCAGTCTGGAAGTATAAGGTATGGTTATGAATGAATAATTATTGATTGCAATCTTGTTTGGCATGGCAGACAAATAAGAGATATTTTTCAGATTAATTTCTTTTGCCCTTTTTCAAAATCCCATTTCCTTTACTGGACATTTCGGTTGCTATGTATTTAGGAACTGAAACACCATTTTGTAAGGCAATTCATAAAACTCTTTTTAGCCTGGCATTGTTTTAAAAAATGCACAGTTGTCTGCAAAACACACAATTGGCTGTGAAAGGTACAGTTTGATAAGAAGTGCAATTTGATAAGAAGATCTATCAATAGTGTGGTTTATATATCCATGCGTAATCACAATGATTTGTGAAATAAGAGGTGAGGTTATTTAAAAATGAGTTTAAAAAATAAAAAGCAAGAAAATTAAAAAGATTAAAAATACTAGCTTTAAAAAAGAGTAAAAATGGAAAGAAATGGAGAAGTGAAGACAGCTCTTCTTAAAGCAGCAAATGCAAATAGCCCTTCACTTATGACCACCCAGAATAATGGTCTTCAGTTGTGGTGGTCATTAAGTGAGCTGTCCAATGATCACCTCACTTAAAGACCACAATCTCTGTTTTTCCCATTACTGTTGTTAAGTGACTATGTGATTCATTAAGTGGACCATGAGGTATTTCAGGGGTTGGGGAGACCCTGGAGGCCTTGAACAGGCCAAGGCTCCTAATTCAGTATTTTCCCAGTTCATTCATGGCCTGGCCCAAGCCTCCTAGGCCCTCCCCTACCTCCTGAGGTACCCCATCCCCTGTTTCCTATCCTGGTCAGTCATATATCCTTGGGCCTCGTCTCCCCTACTAGTCTTTTCTGAAGATCACCTTCAGGAAAGAGAAGGAGCCGATCACAGAGATCATCTCTGGGAAAGACAACTGACTAATCTCTGCCCTATTGGCCTCAATACCACATTGTAATGAATGCCATGGGGCAGATTGGCTGGTCTTCAAATATGGAGGCCAGGGGGACCAGTCTACAAGCAGGTGCCATTTTGGGAGTGGCAGAGGCCACTTTGTGCTGCTGGTATGTAAAATATGGGAAAAGTGCTTGGTTAAAAATTAACACACTGAAGAATTTTGGTGATGAATGACCATGTTGATCCAATATTATTGTTTAGATAAATATATCAATATTTATCTATTTTTTTCCTAAAAAAATAAAAATAAACTCTACTTCAGGTCTAACTTAATTTCTAATCATTTCATGGAGACATATATGATATTTTCTTGGCAACTATACAGAAATATCATTACCTTCCAGCCTAGCATATAGTTCTGATTTATCTCCCATTTATCATAAATACTATGATTACTCAAAACTCTGATCCTGCTTAGCTTTTCAATATTAGTCAAAATCAACTGGACTAGCTAGGGTCTTAGTAAATTCCCCTAACTTGTACCAATCACATCAGAATTAAGTGTACACAAATACAAAGTTTATGAAACTACTAAGTCAATGTGTGTGTGTGTGTGTGTGTGTGTGTGTGTGTTTGTGTGTGTATGTATATATGCATGCCTTCTTTGATAAATTTGAAGGTCTTCCTCAACAGGACAGCATAATGGTATACAAGTATTACATATGAAAAAGATTATTTCAGCATAAATAATGCTGTACTAATGCTCTTTATATTTACAACTTATATCAGCCCAATGACTTTAGCAATATATATCTATGTAGCACAGTAGGTAGTAACAATTTCTATTTATTTAGCTTCCTGCAGCTGCTTTTTTAATAGGAAAAGAAAGCTCAATGAAGAAAAACATTTTAAATGGGAGTAATTTATCTACAAGAAGGCAGACAATTGCTTTAAGCTGTAAGTCGTCTTCTACTATCTGTTCCCTGTCATGTCTTGCCCAGCCACCTGCTATTTTTGAGCAGCAGGTAAATGCAACTCCATCTGGTGGACATAACCTGAGGGATTACTTATGGAGTAGGCCGAGCTGAATCTGAAGATGAACAAGCACCTACCTTTCTTTGCATTCCAGTAGAAATATCCAGCAATCTTATATTACTTGTCTTTGGCAGTCATGGTGCCAGCTGGATAAGCTTGCTGCTAGCCCTGTCTAGTCCAAGGCCATCTTGATTAGGTACAGTTTGTGGTCAGTGCAGCAGATGCTGATGAATTATGCCTCAGGAGAAGTCATCTTGATAATGGCAGCCCCTCTTGGCTGGCTCAGGAATTCTGGGAGTTGAAGTCCACGAGTCATAAAAGAGCCAAGGTTGCCTACCCCTGCTCTAGCCCACATCTTTCCCATTCTGCCTAAACCTAGAGCATCTGAGACATCACTGATTCCCACCTGCAGTACTGAATGATATGAATAGATGGAGGGTTAAAAAAAATCAAAATCTCAGAAATAAAAGTCCAATTTCAGCAGCTGGAGCAATCTAGAACCCTGAAAACAATGGCACTCAAACAAGCCAATGATTCTTTCATGCCCAGAATGCCCAGAACACAACTATTTTGTTTCAAATTTGAGAAGTTTTAAAACTTGGTGCATTTCAGATTGGAACATTTCATACTCCTATAGAGGACAGAGGTTGGACAGTGAAGTGTTTCAAATATTTGGAACTGTTAATGTGCAATCTGTGGCCAAATTGGGACTGTTCTTTTCATATCATTCCATTGTTACTTCTTTTCATTCAGAAAAATTCCTAATGAGGCTATTGAAATGCTATTTTCCAAGTGAGGCAATAGAAATGCCAGAAGATTGGCTTCATTCTGTATAAACAATAGGATATAGTTACAACTTCTCACTCCTTGCTGTTAAGATATACACAGTCTCTCTTCACTGGCATTCCCACAAACATGCTTTGCCATTGCTTCCTTATTCATTAAGAGGGGAAAAGTGTCAGATACAGGGTGACACGTACAGTAACTGTTCCTCTGTAGCTAAATACCACTGCACAGCAGCTTGTCAGCTAGCTCACTCAGAGCAGTTCCAGACAGAGAAATCAAATCCCAGGTGTATGTCATTGCTGCTTTTTTTGGCACCTGCAAGTAGCTGCATTAGCATTTTGTAAATGAGTTTAGTTTATGTTTTATTGGCAAATCCCAGAATGGCTCAAAAATCAATCTTCCCAGTATTTGCTTCGTTAAACTAGTTCACCAGAATGGACGTGTGCCTTTGTTTCATGTTCCTTTGTTTCATATTTAATGAGATTAAGACTTTTTAAGATATAGTTGTCAACAGTCATTTGATTACATATTAAATTCACAACAGACTATGTTATATAGGTATATTCCTCCACAATGAGAAAAGTGTTGTAAACTAGAGTGTTAATGTGGGTCACTTAGTTACTTCTGCTTGACTCTTTCCATTATTATAAATGGAAATCATTTATTTAGTGTGTTATCTCTGAGCCGGAGACCCTGGACAACAAACCAAGATCCTTAGTTAAGCAGCATGACAAGCAAAAGAAATATTTCATTTCTTGTACTAGTGGAAAGTAGCAAAATGAAGCTTATAAAATCCACAAATTAGCATGTATTGTCTAATGTTCCTAAAATTGAGAATTCTTATTGTATATTGGTACAGTTACCATTATTCTTATTGTAAAGAATATTGTAAAGCAAAATATTTTTGAGGGATAGAGGGCAAACCTTATGCTAAAGTACTAGGATATATCATTAAAAAAGGTATCATTTTTAATTAGCTGAAAGCTCCTCTACCAAACAATTTTGTAAATGTAAATCCCTAACAAGCTTTCTTTCATAGAATTAATCATACACTTATGTAAAACAAGGTAAAGGAGTCTGTGTGGGTTTTACTCTCCTAGACATTGCTGACTATACAATGTGGTGGTCATTTCCTTTTCAAGGGCATTGAACCAGCGCTGTCCAAAGATATTTCCACAATCATGTGGCCAGCATGACATCATGGAGTGCTGTTGATGTCATGGTTCTGATTAATGAAACACTTCAAAGAATCTTCAGGCATTGCACCGAAGTGGTGCCTATTTATCTACTCACATTTGCATGCTTTCAAGCTGCTAGGTTGGCAGGAACTGGGGTGAGGACAGGAGTTCAGCCTATCATGTGGCACTTGGGTCTCAACTTGGGTTGCCAGCCAACAAGCCCAGTGTCTTAACCACAGAGCCAGCATGCCACCCTATACACTTATATGGTGAATATCAATTATATTCTTCACACATGGAAGGGGGTAGGGTATAAAAAATAAAGTTAAGTAGTCGTAACTAAGTGATAAAGCCTTCCCCTTCATTTTGCTGCATCATAAAAGTGATGGGTTTGGATCACACAGTCACAGCTTGATTTTTTTTAACCTTATCTGTGGATCTGAATTTAGAGATAACAAAGGAAATGTGTTTGCTACAAAACTATGCTTCTGTTTTAGAAAAACCTATATGAAATAATAAGAGTATAGAAGTGAGTTCTCCTTTTGGTATCACATTGATGGAAACTCAACTGATTTCTCTATACAGAGAAAATGTATCATTTGGATGCACTGCTCCTTATTCTGATTAATGATAACTGGAGTTGTTGTGTACTGGGTTCGTTGCGCAGGAATGAAGACGAGGTGAGTGAGTTCAGCAAAGATCACGGTTAATTGCTTGCAGGATCTAAACTAGAAAACAGGGCGGCAGATGCAGCAATTTATACCCTGGCCCCTAGGTGACGGCCAATAGGTTTGAAGCAACTTATTGCCACCTAGGGGCAACCAATAGCAGCACTGGAGACAGGCTGTCTTGAGATGCTGGGAGCCGTTAGCTAGCTCCCTGCTCCAGCAGCCTACCAGCTATTATCACGTGGTGTTAACAAGCAAGCCCAATACATTACACCCCTCCCCCCTTGGAATGAACAACATTATAGCAACAATAAAAAGTAATTGCAGCAATACACTTTACAAAGACTTAACACTGGTGTGAATAGGTTCCACTTAGCAGCACAATAAAGTACTTACAACATTATAGCTCCATTGTCCATTACAATCTTGTAGGTCAGCATTAAATACAAGGGTACATACAACATTTTAGCTTTATTATTCCAGAACAAAATCTTGCAGATAAGCAGGAGGTTTGCGTGGCCTTGTGGAATGCCTGGGGGACCCAGGCACGTCCTGGCCTACCAGCTTGCCCGCTGGGCTGGGTAGACCAGTGTCTCTTAGTTCAAGTGATTCAGAGTGGATCGGTGCTCTCTGGCTGGCCTTTCCAGGTTGGCCGACCTCACAGTCTGCTTGTTCAGCAGAGTTAGCGCAGTGGTTGAAGCCATCAGGTTGGCTTTCTCCATCAGGGGACCCATGTTGCACATCCAGGCTCCCCTCCTCTACGGCCAACTCCTCGTTGCTTGGGCTGTGTGAGCCTTCAGAGTCTATGCATGGGCTGGCTTGACTGCCGGTTTGTGGAACTTGGTATGGACTTGTGACAAAGTCCTCGCTTTGTGGCCATTCTGGGAAACACTTCCTAAGCTGATTGGTGTGGCACAGTACAACTCGCCCGCCCTCCAGCCCCACTTCATAAGAGAGGGTGCCTGACATTTTAGTAATTTTTCCAGGCACCCACAAATTCCCATGCCCATAGTTCCTGGCCCACACCCCATCACCTACTTGCAGCCCCCTTGGGGGTTTTGGGCACAAAGCTTCTGTTGCCACCATATCTGGATGCAACCTGTCCAGTTTCGTGATCAGTTGCCTCCCCCAGCACAGCTCTGCTGGGCTTTTCCCTGTAGCAGTGCAGGGTGTGGAATGCTGGTAAAGTAAAAAATCTGCCAATCTGTGATGCCAGTCCCCAGTCACTATACGCTTCAGTGACTCTTTTGTGGTCCGGACCATCCATTCGGCTTGACCATTAGAAGAAGGGTGAAATGGGGCTGACGTTGCTTGCCTGATGAGGTTTGCTCTCAGGAATGCCTGAAATTCTGTCGCTGTAAATTGGGCTCCATTGTCAGATACTATGACGTCTGGCAGCCCATGTGTGGCAAAGAGTTTCCTAAGCACCTGGATGGTCCTAGCAGTAGTCATGTTAGCAACTAGAATTACTTCAAGCCATTTAGAATGGCTGTCAACCACTATAAGTATTTATAGAATATTTTCATGTATTTTTCTAAAAAGAGTTACCACCTTGATTCTTCTCTTTGTATTGCCACAAAATTACTGGATTATTTTTCCTTCATACCTTTTCTCCAGATAGTGTAGGCCAGGGGTGTCAAACTGCTGGCCCACGGGCTGGACACGTCATCTGGAAGCCACGCCCACCCCATTGCCGGCAATGGAAAAACTGTCCCGATACGTTGCATGATGTCACGTGACATGTCTAGTGTAGGCTATTCATTACATTATATCACATCTGTAATGTGATAAAATTAAGGACAGCAACATGTGGCAAGAGAGCTCAGTTCTGGAAATAAAATCTTTCTGATACTGGACATATATAAAGTATTATTTTATTAAACTGTCTGGAAGTTGAATCATGGCAATGGGACATCTTTTCTTTTTGGTTTGAAATGTTTCTCTACTTATCCAAGTAACTTCTTCAGTCAAAATCAAAAAGAAAAGCCCAGTTGCCATGATTCAACTTCCTACTGGCATGACTGAGAATTTTCAATGATGTATTAAACTGTATTTTATTTATTTAATTTATTAATCATATGCATGTGGTCATCCATCTCACAAAAAGCAAGTCTGGGCAGCATACGGCAATACAGATATGCAACATAACTTACTGCAACTATAATTATTTCTTGGTTCAGGTCTTTAAGGGTATGCTTGCCTTAAAAAATAAATGAAGCTGTACTTTTTGCCGAAGAATAAGTGATCAGTAATGTAAATGACAGTGTTGTAATTATCTTTGATTAGCATCTCAGCTAACTTTCAGAAAATAAAATGGAAGTTGATTACCAATCACTAATGTATGGCTTTCATGTTCACCATAATTCCACTCATGAATATACATTAATCTGATGCATGACTTGTTATTTTTCTCTGCAAGTGAAAAGCAGTCAATCTCCCCGCTCCCAAATTTGCAATGGAAATTTTTTTAAAGAAAAAATAGAGATGGGGGAAATGATAATTGCTTTAGTATTTGGTGTTGGTTGTCTATGCTCCACATGAAGCAGGAACTGTGAATTTTATTGACTAAAACTGCAACACTTGATTAAATTGGCAGATGATAAGCATCAATAATAATTTGTATAGGAACACAAAGATGATGCACATGGAAAATTGAATTTCAGGCACAGAATAAGTTTAAAGAATGGGATGTGTCTTTTTTTAAGCATCTGCAATTCTTAAAGCACCCATTTTGCTTTTAAAAATCACTCCAATACAACTAAATGCAAAAAACAAACAAACATCCACTATTTTAAGTTCTACCCATTCTGAAAAATCTTCACGAATGGAATGGGGGCAATTCAATATAGCCAAACCAAATTCTGACAACAGGACTCACAGAATAGGTTTTGCACTCAAAACTGCCCTGTCAAAGAACATCTCTACTCTACCCACTGGAATATAAATGAATGCCTTTTGAAGTTCCCCTTCTCTGTCAGCAAATCTTGATATATCACCATTGTCCTATGCATCCATTTTCACAAATCCAAGCAAAGACAGGGAAAGTTTCTACAAGGACCTGGACAGATTTTTTCAGCAACTGCCATCAGTGACAACTCTATTCTGGGTGACTTCAGTACTGGGGGAGACAAACCTCAACAGGCACAACAGAGACCTTGGAAGACATGAGGTTGGGAAACTAAATACGAAGTGTCCTGCTGCTTCTGAACAACTCTGAGCTCAGTCTTCCTGGGTAAATCAGTCAGGAAATAAGTCTAGATAAACCAAATCTACTTTATTATAAGGCTGCATGAAAGAATATTGAAAGTTTGAAAGTACAATCTTCCTGTCCAGCATTTTTAACTGCTAGTCTCATTAATGTATGTTCTTCCTAAGTTTCTTAACTCTTAAATAATTGCTGATTTTTGCCTCTCTTGTCCAAAGGTTTTCTAGGCAGTATCTCCTCTGCCCTTTCCTCAGGCTATTCATGCATTCCATTACATGCTCAGATTTTCAAACAAGCACAAAACAAACTGGTTGAATCCCAGGTCCAAACATTAGTTCTTACCTAATTATGTCATTAGGGGACGCGGTAGCTCAGCGGGTTAGGACGCTGAGCTTGTCGATCAGAAGGTCAGAAGTTTGGCGGGTCAAATCCTGAGTGCCGTGTAACAGAGTGAGCGCCTGTTACTCGTCCCAGCTTCTGCCAACCTAGCAGTTCGAAAGCATGTAAAAATGCAAGTAGAAAAGTAGGGACCACTACGGTGGGAAGGTAACAGTGTTCCATGCGCCTTTGGTGTCTAGTCATGCCGGCCACATGACCACTGAGACATCCTCGGACAAGCACTGGCTCTTTGGCTTTGAAACGGAGATGAGCACCGGCCCCTAGAGTCAGAAACGACTAGCACGCATGTGCGGGGAAACCTTTACCTTTAATTATGTCATAGTATATCAACACAGTCTTAAAGATGTCACTATCACTTGCTATGTTCTCATTGTGGCTCTCTATAAAAATAAAGGAAGCAAATCAGGATGGAAACCACAGAAGTATCTCACTGCTTCCATCACAGACAGGATCTTTGCCCACATTCTCCTAAACAGACCTGTCACTGTTTTGGAAAGGAATGATCCAGAGATACAGTGTAGCTTTTCACCAGAACAGAGTACAGTAGACATATTTGTCATGAGCTGGTCCAGGAGAAGTGCATCAAGTAAACAGGGGTATCAAACTGCCAGCTTGCAGCCCCATTGCTGGCAATGGGGAAAAAGCTCCAATACATCACGCGACATCATGTGATATAGCGAGTTTGACATGACTGAAGTAAAACAAGACTTTTTACTCTGTCTTCATTGACTTGATTAAGGCATTTTACACTGTAAACAAGGAGAGTCTCTGGACCATCCTGAGACATTAAAGGTGCCCATGGAAATTTGTGAAATTGATTCAGCTACTCCATGATGGAATGAAAAGATGTTTAATCCACATTTGTTCAGCAGCCATTTATTTCTGACTCAATGTCTTTTTACCCCAGACATTTCTTAGGTACCTCATTCGCACTTCACCCAATCTATTTGTAATTTATCTTGATGTATACCACTCACTTCTGTTTAACAAAGTAGATAGAAGCACATTCTCATATATGGCCATTTTTTAATCTTTCAGCAATCATTCTTCACCACAGGGCCCATATGCCTATTATCGTTCTATCCATTTGAACATTATAATATTACTCTATCCCTTTTCCCATCCTTAGATATCCTGCACTAAATTCATCTAGTTGCTCTAATTTTTCAACATTAAATTTGCAATTATGCATTCCATTTTCCCCTGTTAAAACTACCTTGCTCTTTGATACACCGATTTTGACATTCATACGCTTCACTGCATCGTACACTCTAATGTTTGTTGCAAATTATCGGGGTTCAAAGCCAACAGCAATTCACAGTCTACATACAGAGATACAGATATATTCACAGCCTCAGTGAACACACCTCTGACATCAGCAAAAGTGTTTCTTTTGAAATTAACCATAAATATATTAAATAACCAAGGGGGCATCACACAGGCGTGTTTTACTCCCTGTTCAGTGCAGACTCATTTATTAAACATTAAACATTATTGACATCAACTGAATAAAACATATTGTCATGTTTTACTTTCACAATCTACCATTTCAGTGCATTCAGCAATTACACCTTGATTTCACATTCATGCAAAACAAATTCCATAATTTAAGTCTCTTTAATTTCATAATATGTCTCTTATAAAATAACAAATGAACAGTAAGCTTTATTTGTCACATTTTTCAGTGATCTGCTAGAAAGCAAAACTCTAGACTCACAATGAACATCCGAAATTTTGCTCATACTTTTCAGTTAGAATTTTACCAAATGATTTCACATTTGGTACACTCAGTAAACTAACTCCTCTGTAATTTGGAATTCACTTTTAATACCTTTTCCTTTGAATAAAGGGAAAATAATCCCATTAATCCAATGGTCAGGTATAGCCTTCACACACATGCTAAACAGGCCATGTTGCCAGTCCATCAATCACAACTATGTATTAAAATTTCTCCAATAATGTCTTTTGTCAATATAATTACCTGTATGACTTAGTTTTCCTGATTTTGTTCCTCTCTTGGGCACTAATATTTCTGGCATTTGTTTCAGTTTTTCATTCCAACATATCACACATAAGTCTCTAGAATCTGCCTTCTGACATTCCCTCGCTTCTGTTTCACCCAAACTCATTTCACCTTTCACCACTTTTATTTTTATTTCCAGTCACTTTGCTGAAGGCTACTTTTTTTTTTTTGCTCTTTTCACCCACTTCTGAAACAACATTTTATTTCAGTCATTTTCTCTGCCTCTTTTAATCTTACCCATTCCTTGTTCTTTTGACTACATCCATTGCATTTTTGTCTGTATATACAATATCTTTCTCATCCTATTTGTTGTAACTGTTGTTTTCACCTCATCATTCCACCAAATATTCTTTTTCATGCTTCCCATTAGGCAACTGTATACTCAATATAGTATGGTCCTTTCTACTTTGATCCAAGTGGTTTCCATATAATTTTTCTTTACAGCTACATTCCATTCATTCTAATGAGAGACAAATCTATCTTCTACTATTTCTCCATACAAAGCTCTTACTTTCTCTTTCTAAATTAATTGTGTTTTTTTTCATTTTGGCTTCTTTCAGTTTTTTGTTTTTCCCCATATTCGTTTTCCCTATTCCAAAAAATGTATTCATCACTTTTGTGTCCTTTAATTCTCTCAATATTGTTACATCATAAGCAATGTAATTAATCATGCTTCTTTTATTGTCTCAGAGGACTCAAAAGTAGTAAACTACATAACTAAGATCTAGTGGAACTCTATTTTCTGCTCAGTAAAACTTGTGCAAACACACATGGGCAGGGGAAATTGTGCAAAATCAGACCACTTTGTACTTGAATATCTTGTTGTGATGAAAGGGAATGTTTTGAAGTCAAATGTCCTAAATAGTCCAAATCTGGCTTGCTGAGAAGTGAGATGGCCTCAGTTCTCAAGCCTCTCTGCCAAGTCCCCATAGGCACCCAACCCACCATCAATCATAAGGATTTGCAACACTTAAAACCTTTCAGATTTAAATTGCAATGTGACAGGTAAATACACTTTTCTTCCCTCCCAGCAAGACAATTGGCCTGATCTTTTATCAGTGACTGAAGTTGCTTATAACAAGATAGTTTGTGGCTCTACTCAGATGTCACAGTTTTAAGTCGTGCCTTCTGCAAATACTTCCAGGCCAAAAATCTCTCATCTTCAGAAACTGATGTTCAGTGCCTCCTCAGGGATCATGTCAAAGTTTCCTATGATGGTCTACTAATTGTCATCACTAGAAAATCCATTCCATTGCTGTTGGGAACCATGTCTGACTTTCTATTAGATTTCTGCCCTCCACCCTACCATCTAAAAATCTGGATGTAAAATTTATTGGAATGTTTTTTGTACTTGCACAGATCAATCCTTTTGTTTGCACCTCCAACCATACTAAATATACTTTCTGTTTTCCACTATTCCATCCTGGTCTTGAAACACCTCTTTTTCCTTGTGTGCAACTCTTCCCCAGCACATTCCAATTCAACATAGAACAAATATGAAGTGGATTGTATTTTGAACTCCTCACAAAGTAGAAGCCAAATGGAATATTTGATTCATGGTGATGTTCTGTGCCCTGACAAAGAAAGGCCCTGGGGAAAAAAGATGATCTACATGTCTCTTGCCTGTTCCAGCTGTTCCATATGTGATGACCTCACAAGCCCAAACTATCTGACTGCCCATATTTTCCTGTTTTGGTTGTGTCACCGGTTCTGACTTTGATTCTCATACCAAAAAGATCTTTTTTTTAAAAAAATGGAAAAATGGCAGAGATCTTGAAGTCTGAGAGATGAACAGCTATGAGAAGGCAGAAGGAAATGGTTTAGTATTTCAACCATGGGATTATGATATACAGAGGACAAGTTTCTTCTGTAGTGATATCTTCAAAAGTTTAAAATTATTTATGATATTTACAAAATATCTCAAAAATACTTCCAAATTCTCTTTTCTCTGATTGGGAATATGGAGTTGAGAGAGAGAGAGAGAGTTTTATATATGAACTTAATATAATGGCTTGTGATAAACCATATAATCTTTATAAAAAGATCAGATACCCTTCAACATTCTCATTCTTTTGTGACTTTCTTCATCATACAGCAGCCATTTCTGAATTGTTCCAATTAATCAATCCATTAATGTCACCTAACAGAATAATTCCTGTCCTCCCTCTCCATGCCATTAATTAAGAATATTGCACATTTTTTCTCCAACTTATCCCTGTTTATTGCATTATTAAAACTTACTGAAGCATGCCATAAAAATGTCATCAATCTATGAGTCCTACTTTCCCAAGCACCCACACAACAGCAGCACCACATTCTGTCACACAATTTACCCTTGCATTTATAATTGAACTTGCGCTTTCAGATCCCTGTATATATGGCATCTTCATTCAACTCTATTACATCCTTCTCCATTATCTTAGTTTCATAAAGATTTCAATAAATATCTATTGTTCTTTATTCCATTTTATTTGTTCTCTCGTATTCTTTGCCATTTAATTCTGCTATATACCAAGTCACAGTTTTCCATAGCACAGTTATCACCAGATGGGCCCACTATCCATCCTGGTTTTTCTAACTTGAATTAGTCACCCCTAAGAAACATATGGCATTCTGGCACAGTTTGGCTAGTATGCTGTAAGCACAACTAAAGCTTATCCATGCTACTCAAGAAACCACACAGCAATATGGTCTATATACCTGTAGGCAGGACAGGAAGCAATGGATGGAAACCAATCAACCTAGAACTAAGAAGAAATTTCCTGACAGAATAATTAATCAGTGGAATGATTTGCCTCCAGAAGTTGTGGGTGCTCCAAGACTGGGAGCTTTTAAGAACAGATTGGGCAATTATTTGTCTGAAATGGTATAGGTTTCCTGCCTGAGCAGGGGGTTGGACTAGAAGACCTCCAAGATCCCTTTCAAGGTCCCAAGATCTTTTCCAACTCTGTTATTCTGTTATATCACACCCATGGGAAGTGCATGCAGTGTATTTCAGATAACATTTCCAGAATTGATGCCCATTCTGATGGCAGGAAATAGATCAGTTCTGTTATAAAAACATCAGAAGGGCAGCAAGTTGAAGAAAATTAGCCTAAGCTACATATACCAGGGCACACATGAGACAATTGTTTCTCACCATGTTGGGAATCATAACTTTTTCTGCTGTAGTCTGTGTTTTATGAAATATTCTCCCCTTGGAGATTGAGTGGCTCCAGCCCTGTTGGCTTTAACAAAGCTTTAAAAATTTGGCTCTGTTACCTAGACCTGGGGCTTGGAACATATTAATGGCCCTGTTACTTGGCTTTACTGTTAGTTGACAAATCACCATAGCTCCTGTGTGTACTTATTTATTTTGTAGATGTTTTAATTGTTTTATAATTGTAGAATTGTAAGCTGCCCAGAATCTCCTAGTTGATTTGGGCAGCTACAGAAATAAAACACAGAAAGAAACCCAGCTATTGTCAGGCACAAAACCAAGAATGGTGTGTGGTGATTCTTCTAAGCTGAATTCATTATTATTTTACACCTGCAGACAAAATGTTGTCAGAATAAATATTCTGCTATCTGCATCTACCGTATATTCTGTAAACTCTTAGGGAGCGAATGTCTTTCTTCTTTCTCTCTCACATAATATGTGAATTGATTGCCTCTTACTCCTCTGGAATGTAACCTTCTGAGAATCTACTTCCTTACCACATTCCATCACAATCATCCTGCTATTCCTACCCTCACTAAATTGTTAGTAGGTGAAAAAAGAGAGGAACCGTTTTTCCATGAAAATAAAACCAGGTTTTTTATTAATTTTTGCTCCAAAAGACACATTAGACTTATTTTACAGTTAGAGCTTTTATTCAGGGAAATATGGTAGCAAATGTGTCAGTCTGGCTGACGATCTTAACTGGGGCTTATTTTTGGGGTGGGGCTTATATTGCAAGCATCCTGAAAAATCATGCTAGGGCTTATTTTCTGGTTGGGTCTTATTTTCAGGGATAATAGACTTCGTTTCGGTCACTGCATCTGCTTCTTTCTTCACAAGTATAGTATATGTCTAGCATGAGGAAATAAGGGGGAGAAAGGAGTGATTCCAAAGTCTAAGACACCTTGTAAGATACAGCTAGAAATTATGTTTGCATACTGTGTGACATGAGACTACAATTGTAACATCAGTGTTTCTTAAGCAACCACTGTGACCTTTACTCATGTGTAAACTTACCAAGTGACATGATTTAAAGAAGGGAACCAAGTAAGCTACATAATGCATTTGAATGAGAGTAGTGTTAAGTTTTGAAATATGAGATCCATCCATCCCATAGACGATCTAGGATGCTGCATAAAACACAATGCATGGACATAATGCCATCTGCAAAACTGCTGCCTCAGCAATCAGAATATTTTGCCTTCTAGGCTAAGCCTCATGCTTGTGTCATTTGAATATATTTAATCTACTGCTGTACATAAAATTGAATGCATCATATCTCCATAATAAGCATTCTCCAATTTCTGTTCTCTCTTAGAAATGTAAGTTTCACATTTCTCATTCACTGAAAATATATTTATTATTTCTGAATGTATTTATTTCCAGAGACAAAGCCCAAGAACATTATGAAATATTCAGATTATTCCAGAACACAAGAGAAAATAAGTAGATTGGACAGGCATGTTTGATCAATGCATATCAAAGATCATGGATAAAATTGTGAGCTTTTTGAAATTAAATATCTTCCCTGACAGAAAACATGCTCTGAAACATACTACAATATATTTATTCCCTCCAGATAAAGCAGATTCCAAACCAGAATAAAAATGTGGTTGTTATGGATCAAAAAATGAATCTTAAGATTCAAGTAAGTTGATGAAAACATAGACCCAATCTGCAGTTGCTATGCTAAATTCCATATTGGGAATAATTAGCAAAGGAATCCAAGAAGTGGAAAGTGAATATTACAGTTATCAGGTAGCAATAACATTTTCACAGTATCTGATGAATTAGTAAATCATATTTGGGTTATCATCCTATCATCCAGATGAGCCTACCTTTGAGAACGATTCAAATTTTGCAGTCTATGAGTCTTGAATACTTCAATTGTGTTATTTAGTAAAGGATTTTATTGCTCCTTCCCTAATTATTTATTACTTGAATCATCCTCAAGATGGAGGTAACAGTTTAAAATATCTCAGGCAAGTCAGGACTAAATTATTTTATGAAAGAAATCCCAACTGCCCTATGGGTCTATTCTACTTTTCCTAAACCCAAGAGAAGATGCTCACTCCATGGCTTCCTAAAGTTCAGTCAGTTGTGATGGGGAAAAGATCAGCTGCAAAGGAATGCCTGGATAACCTTGAAAAAGGTGTGTATGTGCAGTTAAGGCAATGACAACTCAGTCCTAGGAAAGGATAAGAATTGAGAAAAAAGCTCAAACTATCCCTCTCTTGAATCTCTTTGATATAAAATTGAGTAGAGAGCATGCTGGATAGGGAATTTGGGTGTCTAAGTCCACACATCATAAAGTTGTAAAGGTTAAGAAATACCACACCTATAGCAATAAAGTAGCATTTCTATGTTTATTTAATATTCCTTGCTATTATAAAAATAATAAACAATTCAAAGCAGCAAACATATCTAGTACTTCTTAGTTATCTTCGCTACTTTGAGTTGTTTATAAAAATAATATCTCTTTCTTGACCTTGCTCTAATTCAAAGGGCTGGCAACATTTTCAGTATGATGCCCACTTGTGAATTAGGAGCGTACTTCCAATATTTGGAATGTTTTTTCACTGGAAATTGCATTATCCTAGATTACGTTAACTTTCCTAATAGTTATTTGCTTTTAAATGGTTGGAAGATTACATATCCATATCCATATCCACATAATATATTATACTTGGTGTTTTTATTTACTGTATATGTACGATAATTATTGCAAAATACTTTGATATTTTTAAAACTTAAACACGAAGTAAAATTGCTTTAAGTAAAAGTGAAGCCGTGACTGAATTCAGATTAATTGTTGTTTTTTTAAAGTGAAATTTTTAACAAGCAACCTGTGATTAAATCAAGCTGTTTTAGAGAGAAGCAGGAGAATGTCTATTCTTGTATCCAAATTTTGGGTTTCAAACTGAGATGGTATTGTGCCACAGGCAGTTGATTTCCTTTTCCACTGCCTGAAATTCTCCATTTATTATCAAATGATAAGAATTTCTGGCTGAAGGAAATGTAGCAGTTATCCTTTGATGGTATATCATGAGAGAAACATACCTGCCAATTAGCAGCTATGCCTGATCCAAGTGTACAGTCTATTAAATAGCACAGACGCTCTTTTCTGACTTAGTGAAGGTAAGGGTGAAATTTCCACATGCTTTTCTTGACCATTTTAAGGTGTTTACTTTTGAGTTTCATCCCAAACCCTAGCATTTCCAAATTGTTTCCCATCCAAGTACTAACCAGGTCTGACCCTGCTTGGATTTTCAATTAAATCATAACAGGTCAGCTTCCCTGTTGCTTGCCAGCATCATATCATAGTATAGTATCTGAGTTTTTCAACTTAACTGTCTCTATCAGCATGGCCATCTTGATTGAAGAGGCTAATAATTAGGAAACTTGGAATAATTAATTCCAATAGTGGATCTTGGCCAGGTTTTGGTTTCAGCTTTTCGCTGTTTCAATTCATTTGATATGCCTTCCCCAATTGCCCTCCCCAGTATCGTTGCGCATCTAAAACATTCAAGAAAGCAGCCAAAATATGATCATAGATATGATGGCAACAAAGGTATTCTTTTGCAGAATGCTATATAGCACGGGTGTCAAACTTGCCATGTAATGTGACGTGTCGCAACGTATTGTGACTTTTTTTTGCATTGCCGGAGCTGGGGTGGGCGTGGGCTCTATATGATGCAACCAGCCCAAGGGCCACTAGTTTGACACCCCTGCTATATAGTGTGCATGTGTATTTTGAAACATCAATAAAACATCTTACAAAATTATGTTTGATTGCATTAAGGTTTATTGCTTCATAAGGGCACCCACAGATTTCGATGTTTATATAATTGCGAGTTATTATTGTTTGCTTTACCATGTTCGTAATTATTATAGCTATTCAGATTTGAATTAAATAATGTGAATGCTTCAGTGCAAAACATGTATCCTACTGTTGAGCTTCATATTTGGAAACTAGCAAAATTGGAGTTAAGGAGTATTTTACAAAAAAGAAATTCCCTTTTGGAAGAAACATTAGGGAATTCTGAGCTCAAAATCCAGATGGGAGAAAATGTTTCTTACAAGGAGTAATTTAGAGATATTTGTGGAACAAAGGCAAACAATAATACAAATCTATGAGAGATTTAATCTTCCTTGTTTTCTGCCATAGCTTTTGAACTCCTTTTCCTGTTAATTAAACTTTTATTGTTCTGAATAAGATTTTATCATCTGTCTTGTAATTTACCTAGTCCTATATTATTAACAAAAAGGGAAATAAATGAACCTTTCTCCTATCTCAGAAGTTTGATCTGCAGGGAAGAGATTGATGAAAGACGGGTTACGTGAGTCAACTAAAAGTCAGATGTAGATATGGAATCTGTCTGAATTTAAACAGAGATTTATGACTGCTAAATCAATAAGAGCCCATTCTTATATAGACCCAGGTAGCCAACAATAATATTTACCATTCAACTTCTAGTTCATTCTAAATTTCTATTTTTCATCAGGTTTTTTTTTATTTTCCAGAGTCTTTTTATAATCCCCTTTCAGACCTCTTGATCTTTTTCATTTTTAAATTCAATAGATTACATCGACTGCTCTCTAAAATCGTACTGATGACTATCTTAAGCAAAACCAGTTTATTTTGATTTAGGGTACAGATCCTCAATTTGTATTGTGTATGCATGCCCACCCTCACAATACACATTGTAATTCATTTTTCTTCTATTAATACTTACTATTTTGTATTTATTAAAAAAATAATTTCATCTTTAACCATGTGTCTAATTATGCACATTAATTATGCAATTAATACAAAAATATTACCATTTACTAAAAAAACCTTTGTATTTCTAACAAAATAACTTCACCTTTATGCATCTAATATATGAAATCATTAATGTACAGATCAATATAAATTTTACACTTTGATATCTATAAGACCCAACTCAGAGCATTACTCACAGGCTCCTTTAGAACCCCATCAAACTGTAAATTACTAAAGATTATAGTAAATCAATTCATCAGAACGAAGGCAGGAAGGTAGGATTCACAGGATCAGTTAGGATGGATTAGACAATAAAATGGCTTTGTATTGTTCCTACTTTTTCCATAACGTTTTATTTTATTTTTTTCAAAATCTATTTTCTTTGTTATTAACTCAGCTGTATGGTTTGTGTGGTTTATTCTTAAATAGATCATAATTCCATGCAGTTCACATGGAGGCAAATTTTATGTTTAGCAGTAAAAAACAATCTGAAATATAGATACAGAGATGGAAACTACTTTCAGGTAGATAGACAGACAGACAGACAAATAGATGATAGATAAATAGAGAGATAGATGATAGAAATAGTTGACAGGATAATAGAGATAGACAGACAGACAGACAGACAGACAGACAGACAGACAGACAGATAGATAAATAGAGTTCTTGCATCTTAAGCATGGTGTTGGTGATAACCTGGGAGAACCAGGAGTCATTAGTGGCAACCAAGATGAGGCAAATTTAAAAAAAGTGTGATCTAAACAGTTTATCTGGTGCTGAGAAGTTCCCGTGGATGGTATGCAGCAAATATGGCAAGATTAAGGAATGTGCTACCAAGTAAGGTGTAGAAATAGAAGGGAAACAATTTGCCCTGTACCAGGCCAAAGCTGTGCCGGCTCACAGTTTGGAAAAGAACAAACCCTGTGATGAACAAACCCATATCTGCATTCCCCAGGCTGCACAGAGGAGAAAAAGCTGGATGATTTTGATAAAGCCACTTGGCTAACCTTCCATCGACATCTCTCTTCCAACTCTTCACACCAGCGCCTGTTAGCCTTGAATATATTATTAGCCTTGAAGTAGAAATGCCCTCATTTTGAGAGATTTATGTCATGCTAACCTACCTTTATAATATTTTGAGGCAGATTTCGCCTCTTTTAACCTGTAATATAATTTTCTTTTAGTGAGAAGAAAGTCACCTCAGAGAATGATTCAAAGATAGTGTCCACGTTTCCAAAGGAAAATGATAGACTAGACAGCTAGATACTGTAGCTAGATAGCTAGACAGACAGACAGACAGACAGACAGACAGACAGACTGATGCAATAGTTTGTGAACATCTGTCCCCTTTTGGTTTTATGATCATCATCTTTGAATATGAACCACTGCTGTTCTTCCACTTTACAAAACTACAGTGAAACCATGAATACTAGTCGTTGTTGGGTTTTTTTAAAATTATTATGAAGAAGTGGAGAATCTATCTTAGTCGAATTGGTCAATTTCAGATTAAAGACTACTCCCATGAAATTTTCTTTCTACCATCATTCTTCCTTGGTCTTTATGTATTCCTCATCAGTTTTTATGAGTTACTGTTCTATGCGAGAGACTGAAGCAAGTAAAATGTCAATTTCATTGAGTTCAGCTAATTTTCGCTATAAATTACCAAACCATGTTTTATTCAGCCAGACTTTGATTAGGCTCTGTGCCAGCTTGAACAAAGCCCTTGACCTTTTGTAGATTTTTCACAGCCTAGCAAAGATGGCTTCTAATTCATTCTTTTCCCACAGATATAATTTCCTGATGTTGTTGTATAACTCAAAAAAAAAATACAGTAAAATGTCACTTTGCCTTCGCAAACAATAAAATATACCTTCATCTGCAGTTGCCTTTATCTGTCAAGTTCACTGCTATTTCATGAGCTTTAACAATAACATATGGTACATATTTTTTTCACAACTTGATTTGAGTATTTAGTTTTCAGTCTTCTGAAAATGGTTGACATAAGGAAGCAGTGCTGAGATATGGCTAGCAATTAATCAAGTTTACTGCCTGGTTTCAAAAGATCAGAAATATGATTTCATTGATTATAGCAAGTGAAATACCTAAAGTTGTACTTAATATTAATATCAAGTGGCTTTTTTTAATATTTGCTTTTATCAAGTTTCACTTTCCTTTTTCCTAATCTTTAACCTTTTACTATGTTGGTAATGATAATGGGATAGTTATAGAAAACAGAGTCATATTTTAGAAAACATGATAATATCGAGTTGTCCAGTCGATCATGCTGAAATGATACAACAATTACCAGTAAAAAAAAACCACACACCTCAAAGGGCAGACTTGATAAACCACTTTTTCTGCTTTCAATTTTCTATGTTTCTGTGTTTCTGCTACAGAGGATGATAATCCCTTTATCCCCTTAAACCTTAAGGCGAGGAGGAGGAGGAGGAAGAGGAGGAGGAGGAGGAGGAAGGGCACAATTAAGGAAACCTAATTGGGGAACAAATGAACAAAAGCTTCATAAATAGGTTTACTATACCTATGTCATCCATCATTCACTCATGTGCAAACTATAGAATAGAATAAAAGCAATAACGGCAGCAGAATACTAACTCAAGGCAAATGTCTGGCAAGCAAAAGTGAATAATAAACTAAAACAAACAAACAGTATCTGGTTTCAAAGTTTATGGCTCTAAAATAAATAATATCTTATTCATAGAACTCTATGAATGAAGATATGGCTGCTTTGCATGAGATGTAAACCCAGTTACAGTCATATGTACTCTAGATGCATTTAGTAAACAACAGATGTAGAGTCATATTTTATTTTGAAATAAAACAATATAAAACATCCATATTTTATATTAAATGTGGAACTTGTGAGCCACAGTTCCTTTAATTTAGCTTTTTTTTATCCTTCCATTGCTTGAAGACTGAACCATACATCCTGAGGCCCTCAAACCTCATGTGGTTTCCAAAAATCTTGGATATCACTTCTAGAGGCCTTGTTAAACACAAAGGGAGTTAATTTTAAATAAATGGGCAATAATTATATTAATTCAATTTAATTTAAATTATGTTTAAGTATAAATTAGTTTCTGTACCTGCTGTTGCTATTGTCATTATTCTGATTCTGCCCATTTTGTCCCAACTTTGCTTACTTTTGTAGTTTCATTACCAACATGCCACTAAAAAGTATTTGTTCTTGGATTAAAAAAACAAAAACAAATCAACAACCCCACCACCACCACCTTTGCTTTAAGGTGCTTAAGGAATATGAACTGCATCTCACAAAATGTAAACTTGGTTAAGATATATCATAGTTTCCAAATGAAGTTAATTGCCAAGTGATTATTTAAATCCATGTTTTATTGATCCAGGTATGATAAGTTATCTACTGTAGTATGTGGTGTGGTGTTTGATAGATACTATGACACAGAGGCAAAACTCTCCTATCAATGGAAATATTGAAAAAGTTCTGTCCAGATGCAAAAAGGAACAATTGTTGACTTGTGCTGACTATTTTTATCATTACCTTTATAATAATGAAAAAGGGTATTTTAGGAATAATGGTGATGTGGCAGTATCAGATGATAGTAGAACAGAAAACAAAGAATTGTAGAAAATTTCAAAATATCAAGAACTGAAAATAGAAATTGAAAGATTATGGCATTAAACTGGCTATGTTAGTCTCAGGGGTTATCAGCCTTCGGGATGATATACCCAAAAATCTTGGACATCACTTAGATAAAATTTCCATCTTTCAACTACAAAAGGCCACAGTGTTTGGATTCACACCGAAGCATATAACATCCTAGATTCTAGGGAAGAACTCAATACATATGAGGCCTACACCTGCCTAAAGAACTGGCAGCTGTGATTTCACCTTTTTGTACACATATACTAATAAAGAATTTTATTTTTTAGAATATAAAATGCTTGATTTAATTGGCAAAATAAGAAAGTAATGATTCTCTTGAATTGAGTTTGATTCTCGCTGGACCTTTGTTTGACTCATGGACCTTTCCATGCAGTTTTCTTGGCATTAACATAGATGTGATTTGACAGTGTAGAAAAACTATATACACGAATCATTCTCAATCTTAAAATAATGGATCACTCAAGAATAAAAAAAACATTTTTCATAGCTGTACATAAAGCAAATTCCTCTATTAATTCTATCTGGTAATTTTGTGCTGTGAAGCAGATTCACTTCTACTATTTGATGCATTGTTACGCTTGTTGGTATAGCAATATCTAGTTCTTTGGTCAATTTCAGAGTACAGAGTTTGCAAAGAGGACACTAGGGAGACTCCATGTTGTTGCAAATTCACTCATTTTTCTTAGTTACTTGGGTAATAACATCTACTTAACTAGCCACCTTCCTTTTAAATATACAAAGTTTGTTTTTGCAGTAGTCCTGCCATTTATCTATGACTCAGTTGTATGAGCTTAAGGCCTGCAACTGAGTTCAACCACCATATGATACAGGTCTGATTACTTGTATATTTACACTATTTCATTCTAGGACAATGTAGGAATGTCTAAAGCAATTAATTCTCACTATATAATTCTGTGATTGTTCATGGCTAAGAACTCATGCAATTGACTCACAGCAAATAATAATAGAGAGATATAATCTCTGTAATACATTTCTCAAAAGGTTGAAAAAAGTACTTTATCTGCACATTTTATCTTTATCTATGGATAATTTACCAACTTTGATTTAGCTTTCTTTCAATTTCTGATATGCTGCATCTAGCTGATACTGTGTAACCATGTGCATCTATAGACAGGCTTCTCCACTTATTTATTGGCATTCTTATTTTAACATATGAACAGTACTATTACTTTCTGAGTGACCAATATAGTAGATGCTTTCAGAAAATAACTTTTTGTTTCAAAGGCATCAATATTGTATAATGGAGAATCACAAATGAATACCAGGTAGAACAAACAAGGAAACACCTGTTTCCTAGCCTTCTTGATGCACTCAGTTTTAGGGTCTGAAAATAGATTGTTGATGTAGTTGCTTGCTAACAGCCTGTCATTTTAGAACATTTTAGTGGTCTATAATTTATATAAAAATGATTTGTATATAACCCACCTGTAATCAGAGAGGAGAAAAGATTGTTGGCAAAAGCAGGAAGGGCTACTGTATGTTCTTCTTTTAAGTATATGAACAGTTGCAGTTTGGAAAGGTTGAGCTAAAGCGTAGCCAAGAGAATGAATGAGAAACTAAGTGACAATCAGGGATTCAGGATATGGAAATACTCTATGGCAGCTCTTTTCATGATAGCAAAATCCCATCATAATAGTCCAGTTCCACTGGAGGGGTCTTGGTTTGGGAGATTCGGATACATTGTGCTGATAGAGCAGAGGTATTTGTTCACTCCAATCCATTATTTTAAGTATTCTTCAAATAATGCTGAAATATTGCTATGCTTCATTAACATATGTTTAATTAAAAAAAAGAATCTGGAAGTATTTACCTGAAAAAAAAGTATCAATTACAGATAATCTTTTCGCAAATGCAGAGTGGTTCATTTCAATATATGAATTATGGAAGCCTAGTTCCACCCTAATGACATTTATCTGATGTAAAGGCCATAATCAATTTCCACTGCACATGTGTTTGGTAGCAGAAGCTTTTACATGCATAACTACATATGTGGAGCTTCCCATGAGATCCAGAACAAAAGCCTAGGGATAAAAAAAATCAGTTGCATATAGAAATATGTTTTAAACTAGGACAGTTGTGAGACATATTTTTTTAATTTTTTTTTCCAAATTACAGATTTAATAGCTGGTAAGTGAGGATGTTATAAATAATTTCTCAGATAGATGGAGTGTGCTGATTTTTTTTTAAAGTAAATAGGAGAACATAAGAGGCAGTTGAATAAGACCTTCTAGCTCAAGTGCATTGGCTTTAGCTATTCTTCTTTTTGAAAGATGTAATCTAACAGCAATTTCATGATCCTGAGATAAGCAGGGTTTTTTTGTCTACTTTTCACTAACAGTAAACTAATATTTCCAGGCTTTTAAAACAAGGAAGGGTGAAAAATGGACCAAATTGCAACATTGTGAATTATTTTTAATCCATCTGGCCTGCACTAATAGAGACATCTATTATTGCATGGCCATCACCCTACTAAAAGGGGCTTCCATGGATGGATGAACTCTCAGAGATTAAATATATATAAAACATAAGGTTTTCAGATTTCCTCACATGTGTTGAAAGTAGCATAAGGGAGAAGATAATATTCTTGAAAGTAAAAAATCTAACTTGAGCAAGGATTAATGGAGATTTACAACTTTAGCAGGGGAAAAAAAGTTTTATTTAGGGAAATACATGATGGAGCTCAATAAAGCCTATTCTAGCTAAATACTATGAGTCAGAGATGCAAAGAATGATTATTGTAGCCCCTGAGAACATCAACCTAAGAGGCAGAGTGAAAGACACAAGGGAATCCATGGTAAATCCTTAACTGTGTACACCACACTGCCCCCCAAGGGCAGTAAGTCGGGAGATAGCAACAGCAATAATATTTAGGCTTAAATACTGCACCATAGCATTTTAAAGTCTTCTCTCTGGGCAGTTTACAATGTCAGCATATTTTTCCCCAACAATCTGGGTCCTCATTTTATCAATCTCAGAAAGTTGAAAGGCTGAGTCAACCTTGAGCCCCATCAGGATCGAACTCCAGGCTGTGGACAGAGTTTTCCTGCAATACTGCACTTTAACCACTGTGCCCAAAGAGCTCCTCAAGATGCTAAAGAGTCTGTGCTATCTAAGCTGATACCTCAAAAGCAACATTTTCACTGGTTTTGCTCCAAATCTTAGTCCACCAAGTTAAAATTAAAGAATATAGTTTCTTGCATGATCTACATACAAGACATAGAGACATTCAAAACTATGCTTATTCATACTGCCCATCTATTTTCTGCACATTTTATTATTGCATGGCTTTCACTTCAGCAATCAGAGGTTGCCCATTTAAAATAAACAAATAAACAAATCAATAAATAAACACCCAAGGGCCACAGGACATATTTAGAAGAAGTAAAGCTGGCATTTTCAAATTTCATATTCAACCCACCAAGGATTATTTTGCTTCTTGATTCTCGAAAAATTGTCACAAATTGAACTGCTAATTTTTGGCAACCTAACTTTGGCAGGTCTATAGGTTTTCCGACTGTGTTTAATAAGCAGTTAGTGCTTCAAAGTTTCCTCAGTACATTTTATGGACATTGCAACTTGATGTCTGTGGAGTTGTTATATTGTTGCTTTGATTTAAAGTCTCTTTTTAACTAGGCTATTTCCTGGGAAGATTCCCTCCACTTCTTCCTCATTTGTCACTAAACTTTGGAGTTGCCTACCAAAGGCAACATTATTTCAGAAAGGTCACAGAAGAACTGCCACATACCCAAATTGATAGATGGCTGCATTGAATCAAGACAAAACCTTAAGAACAAGGTCCATAATTAATTTATATTGCATGAGGGTTTTCCCCCTTACTGTTTGTTATACTAGGACGCCAGGGGTCATGTGTAGGCCATGTTTAAAATGCTTATTAAAACCTCAGAATAAAACAATATTAAATTGTCATGCATTGCTTTGCTCCTGTATGATTTTATAACCAAAGTATTAACTATTATTTGAAGTTTCTTATCTTCAGAACCAGACTCATAATGCAGTTTCCTGTAAACAGTTCTGAACATTTTTTAATGCTCATTTATTGAATGCTAGAAAGATCATCTCATGTGCTGATTGATTAATCTAAGTGGAGATTTGTCAAAGCTGCCAATTTCTTTTTGGCAATTTGTTTTAACCTTTTAATCCTGGATCATCTCAGGGTCAAAATACATGGAGCCCTATTTCCTTTCAAATGTGCTTCCCCAATTACTAAAAAAAATAAAATAAGATGAGGCATGCAATAATTGAAGATAGGTCTTTTCAATTGTGGAAAGAAATTGCCATAAGGTCTGTATCCCACACTGAGTTTAGTTTTCTAGAAAGAACTGCTTTGCGGTGAATTTAATATGTTGTGCATGAAAGTCAATGAAGATGTTGTAATGACATTAAAGCTATAATATTAAAGCTATAATATATAATATAGCTTTGTAAAACATAAAATAAAACAAAGTACCTCTTTCTGAATGTTGTCTCTACAATAATCCAGTAGACATGTGCTATCCCTCAAACCAGTGGTGGGATTCAAATATGTGAACAGCCAGTTTTCTACATGGATGCCACTTCCGGAAGTCCATCCTGGGCCTGGGCAACAAAAAATTAGCTATTGGTTCTGCCAAAGTGGTGCAAACTGGCTGAATCCCACTACTGCCTCAAACTCTGGCAATGTGGCACTAATAAGCATCAGGGCATTTAAGCTGTGTTCCATGCAATTCTGCAGACCTTAAAAGATTCTAATGTTCTTATGTGTGATTTCTCAACAACCTCAAAATTTTACACATTTTTCATGTTTGTGTAAGATTAGGTAAGTTGTTATCATTCTTCTATGAGATCTCACAAGATAACATATTATAGGTTTTCAACTAGGATTTAGGCAATCTCATGGGAATTCTAGCCATTTTTGGTTTAATGGTCTCCTGAAAATGCATAAACAAAGATTCTATACACACACACACATATACATACATACACATATACAGATATATACATGTACCTACACCTACATACATACTGAATCTACATTTTCACTGCATAGAAGAAGGTGCCATCTTAAACAATCATTCCTACCAGCTTTAATCTCTAGGTTTCTTTTTATTTTATCATTTTTATTTTATTTCAATTTACTTTCAAAGTGCTCTTGTGGCAACTGTGCATTTTATAATTTTATAAAATTTAAATGTCTTGGATTGGGAACACTCATTCTCCATTTTCCATATAAATTTGCCTAAAAATTAGCACTGTTTTCAGAGGTTATACTTCATAATTCTGCCTATATGGTGCCCTGCCTTTCTTTTTTTCCTGAAATGAAATCAGACCTATTGATCTGCCTCAGAAGATCTTTCAATATTAAATGTTGCTGGCATAGTATTTAGGCTTTCTTTTATAATGCAACTTGATGCATAATTATTTAGAAGAAAGATGTCAGATAAATAAGCATAAGATTGCAGTCTCTGTTGATCTACTGATGCTCTTGAATCTGTTATAGAGCTTTTATCCATGTTTTATTAAAAATAAATATTTTTTTTCAATAGGAGCTGGACTACATCGTATAATACTCAGAAGAAAGTGATCGATTAGCCATTTTTGGATTAAAGTAATAGGAAGCTGGGGTATAAATCTATCTAAACCCATAAAAAGAATGTATCTCTTGATACATCCCTATTGTTTTGTAAACCATTTCTTATTCTATGTTCAGTAGCCAAGAATATTTACATCTGATAGCAAGCCTTATTTCTTCTTGTTGAATGATGTAAATTTTTTACTCCAATTATATCGCAATATACTCAGATTAACAGCATAGAACATCTTTAATTATTGTGGCTCCATCAAGAATGGACCATTTAGCATATCATGTTTAAGACCTAGAAATCTTTTCCTTTCAATTTTTCCCATAGTATAGTCTTCCACAACAGGTGTGCTTAGTCAATGGACAGGCCAAGAATCATATATCAGGGGCTTTATTGCCATTCAGTTTGACATCCTAATGAATAAGATTTTATAGTAAAGATAAAAAGGGAAAGTTGTATATCATCTGAAGAGAAAACAAAGTATACTGATTTATTATCAATTTAAACAGTTTAATAATGAGGACTTCATAATGGTATTAACTTTTCATTCAAATGTAGTCTACAAAAATGTATTCAGAAATGCTAATATTAGATAGTTCAGTGTGTCCATAGGGGACGGGGCAAAAAATCCAAGGAACAGATATGGCCATACCATTGAATTCCCACTTTTTGTGTAGACACATGAAATATTAATAAAAAAGGCAGGACTTCCTTTTGGGTCTCCCCACCACATACAGATGCCCCTATAAGAGTAACCTCTCATATTCAAAGAACTATTGGTTTTTTCCATGTAAACTTGGAAGGAAATTTTTCTGGTTTAATCATTGGTTAGTTTTTGTCAGGTGTCCAGAGTACATTTAAAATGGTGTGGGTGACTGGATGCAGTCCATGATCCACCAAATGGCCATCCTCCATATTTTGAACAATGCCACCATAATTCAATGTGAAGACAGATCTTTTTTCTTGCAATGTTGTGAGCCACTAAGTGCATTATAAATAGGAATAAACTTTATAAGCAGAAGGGATTGAAAAACAACATTTCTGAATCTCTTTCTAATATGCTTTCACTTACTAGGAAGATGGCAAGTGGTCTCCGTAGAAATTTATGACTGACATCTTGCCACAACAAAACAAGTTCCACCAATATGTTTGAAACGTTGCCCCAATAGATCTGCCATTTTGGGTAGAAAAGCCAATCAAATTTACTGGCTTAACTTAAATGTCCTTCTTTGGCATCCTTTCCAGGGCTGGCTGCATTACTTGTGAATCTGGGCTTGGCTACTACTTCATACCAAAGCTTTACAACATATGGCTGCTGGTCATTAGCCATACTGGGCTGAAGTAAAATATTGTGCTCTTGTTTATAATTTTCTGTCTAATTCAGAAGGAACCTAACCTTATTTTGGAAATAAAAGGAAGGTTAAAAAGGATGTGGAATTAAGGGAATAAGGATAATAATAATAATAATAATAATAATAATAATAATAATAATAATAATAATAATAATAATAATAATAATAATAATAACAACAACAACAACAACAACAACAGCAGCCAACAACAACAACAACTGTTATGTACTGGGCTCTTTGAAGAATACCACGTGGGTTGCTGGAGCAGCTAACGGCTCTCCAGCAACCTAGACTACAAGTCTCCTGTGCTGCAATTGGCTATCTCCAGGCGGCAATGGTTGATTCAAACCTATTGGCTGCTGCCTAGGGGCGAGACTATATATTGCGGCTAGTTGCAGCCATTTCCCCAGTACAGTTCCTGCACAATTAAACGATGAGTTACTCTGTACTCCGTTCTGCATCTTCATTCCTGCGTCAAAGAACCTGCTATTTAACAGTGGTGACGAAGGTGGGATCCTGCTTCACTGATTAAAGAGTGGAAGTCTATGAGGGAAAGATAGTGCACACCGGTGGGAAAAGGCATTCCCCCCCCTCAAAGTCGGCTAGCAAGCTACGCTAGTGACCTCGTGCTCAGTGGACTTCCCTGAGCCTGGAAGCAGGATTCCGAAGAATGCAGGAACCAGCAAGGAAGAATGTCGAAGGTTGGAAAACTGAGAGAATTCGACATGAAACACCTGGAGGAATGGCCATCATATTTATCACAAGTAGAAAACTACCTCAGGGCCAATCAGATCGCGGAAGAAGGACTGAAGGCAGCAACGCTACTCTGCGTGTGCGGCCCAGCAAACTTTGATTTAGCTGAGAACCTTTTCGTGCCGACCCCAATTGAAGCGGTCTCCTACGCAGATCTCAAAAAAAAGCTAACCGGGCACTTCTAGCCCAAGATGTCTGAAATGGCTTGGCGGTTCAAGTTTGACCAAAGAGTGCAATTACCCGGGGAGTCAGCTTCAGAATTCATAGCGGGCCTAAGGCGTGCCGCATGCCTATGCAAATTTTCAAATTTAGAAAAGCGACTACAAGACCGGCTCATCTACGGGACAGAACGCTTCAGCAGAGAATATTTACTAGGCCAAATTTAATGTTTTCTGAAGCACAAGACGAGGTGATGGCTGACGAAGCTGCCGGAGGCACAGTTCAAACAGTACAGCCCGCCAGATCAACAAAGTTTGAAGAAACGGTCCACCATGAGGATGCCTGTTGTGATTCAGGGTCAGCCTGTGGGTTCAGCAGTTGGGTCGGACGACTCAGAGGAGGAGGAGGGGGGTGTTGAAGAGCTTGCTGAGAATAATATTGAGGCTCCACAGAGCCCTCAGCCAGGCCCCTCCCACCTGGTCACGACGCAGACCCAGCTGTGTGAGCCTGACAGCGTGGATGAAGATGACCCACAGCTGGCCCTGTTCAAGGACGCCCGACGCAGGAGGCAGTCAATCAGGAGTAAACAGAGGAAGGCAATGGGGCACCTCGGAAGGAGGCAGAGAGAAGCCATGCCCTGAACTGTATAAAAGGGGAATGTGTGGGATGGCTGGTTTGCTGAAGGCAACCGCTTGAATACCTCCTGTTTCATGGTTCGTGTCTTGTTCTGTTTGCTTTTGTGTCAATAAATTTGGCAGGCTAAGTTCCAGCCTCTTGCCTTCATGTAAAAGGGGTTGTCCCTGCCTTTTCTGCAGGGCCGGTAGCAGGCTGGTACAGAACAATGCCAAACGCATTGAAGAATCTTCCGAGGAAGAAGAACCTGAAATCAACTGACTCCAAAAGCAACCCAATGCGCAAGACCGCAACAGCCAGCAGCGAGAGGACAGTTACAAGGCAGTTCTCTTACCGAGATGTAAGGGGTGCGGAGGCAACCATTTTCGTTCCAATTGCAGATTTTGATCAGCCATGTGCAGAGCTTATGGAAGGACAGGCCACATCGCGGTGGTTTGCAGAGCCCGCCAGAGAGACCGGCCACCCAAACACCAGTCAGAAAAACCAACTAGGAGAGGTACTGGGGCCCAGGGTTCAGTTAGTGTGGGGTTTTTCAGAAGCCATAGAAGCATATGCCGCACCGGGGCTCGACGCCCCCTCAAACCCAAACTTAAGCTCATGGTAGAGCTACAAGGAGTTCCATGTAAGATGGAATTGGACTCTGGCTCTGCAGTCTCAATTATTTCTCAAGACACTTTTAACTTCATGTGTAGGCGCAGTAACAATTGGGCCAAACTAAGAACCTCAGATATAATCCTAACGGATTTTCAAAATGCTCACGTTAAAGTCAAGGGAGAAGCCACTTTGTTGGTAAAGTTTAAAGGGCTTTTGGGGCACCTGGATGTAATAGTAGTAGGGGGCCAGAGAATGAGTCTCATTGGACTAGATTGGTTTGATGCCTTAGGTATTCAGATTACTGGCATAAACCGGACACAAACTGCAGACCTCGAATCAGTATATGAGAAATATGTGGATGTTTTTGATTCAACCCTAGGAACATACACAGGCCCGCCTATCTCATTTAAGCTAGATCCCAACGTAGTTCCAATCAGGGTTAAGTCTCATAGGGTCCCCTTTGCCTTAAAACATAAAATTGACTCCGAAATTGATAAGCTTGTAAAACAGGGCGTGTTGCAGCCTGTTGATGGTGGGGAGTGGGAAACTCCTATAGTCAGTCCACTTAAAGCCAACGGGGAAATTCGCATTTGTGCTGACTATAAATGCACTCTAAATAAAGCCCTCAAGCAACACGCTTACCTGGTCCCTGTGGTCAACCATATTTTAGCCTCCTTGCAAGGGGGTACTATTTTTGCTAAACTTGATTTAGCACAGGCCTATCAGCAATTGCCAGTCAATGAGGCCACAGCCACGGCTCAAACGATTGTGACTCACAGGGGGGCTTTCAAAGTTAAAAGCTTACAGTTTGGAGTCAGTGTTGCACCCGGTATTTTTTCAGGGAATCATGGAGCGTACACTTAAGGGTATTCAGGGCATCTGCCCTTATTTTGATGATGTTCTTATTGCAGGGGAATCCCCAGAAGTGTTGGCCAGCAGGCTCAGGGCTGTCTTGCAGAGGCTTCGCGAAGCAGGCCTCAAATTTAAAAAGAACAAGTGTAGTATTGGGGTTTCTTCAACAGAATTCCTGGGTTTCCAAATTGATGCTAACGGCATTCACCCCACTGATTCTAAAGTGAAGGCCATTAAAATGGCTCCAAGGCCCAAATCAAAAGGAGAGCTACAAGCATTATTGGGCCTCCTAAACTTCTATCACACATTTCTACCTCATAAGGCCACAATAGCAGAGCCCCCCCACAGGCTTCTAGATAAGAATGCTCCATGGAAACGGACTAATTTACATGAAAAAAAGTTTCCAGGACTTAAAAGCACTATTGTCAGAAAAATCCACTGTAACTCACTACAAAGAGTCTAAACTTGTACGTCTTGCATGTGATGCATCTCCCTATGGGGTGGGGGCAGTTCTAAGTCACATTAAAAAAATGGGAAACAGGTTCCTATAGCATTTTACTCAAGGACATTGTCCTCTGCTGAGCACAACTATGTTCAGATTGACAAAGAGGCCCTAGCCATCGTTGCTGGAATAAAAAAATTCCATGACTATTTATATGGCAGGGATTTCACAGTCTACACTGACCACAAACCTCTGTTGGGACTTTTCACAACAGACAAACAAACCCCCCACATACTACTCCAAGAATGCTGAGATTTTTATTTTCCTATCTGCATACAATTTTAAATTAAGTCACAAACCGGGCAAGGTAATGGGCCATGCTGATGGTCTCAGCAGATTACCACTGCCACTAATGGATCCAGATCCAGCTCCAGATGCTAGAATATTGTCCATACAGGACATACCCGAATTTCCCCTCCATGCAGGGACATTGCCGCTGAAACTGCCACAGATAAAATACTTAGTAGAGTGTTGTCATGGGTATACATGGGCTGGTTGGATAAAAGTCCAGGCTCAGAATTTCAGAGCTATTTTGTCAGGAGGCATGAGTTATCTGCCCATAAAGGGTGCATTTTATGGGGAAACAGAGTCATAATTCCCACTTCCCTAAGAGACAGGATTTTACAATCATTACATGAAAGCCATCCAGGCATTGTCAGAATGAAAGCTTTAGCTATAAGCTACCTCTGGTGGCCTGGCCTTGATAAGGCTATTGAGGCTCAAGTCCATGGTTGTTATACATGCCAGCAATCTAGGCCTAAATGCCACAGGCTCCAGTTCACAGGTGGGAGGAAACGCACACTCCCTGGTCTAGGGTTCACATAGACTATGCTGGGCCCTTTCAGGGACAGCTCTTCCTTATAGTAGTAGATAGCCACTCCAAATGGCTGGAAGTAATTCCAGTTCCTAACATGACTACTGCTAGGACCATGCAGGTGCTGAAAAAAACTCTTTGCCACACATGGGTTGCCAGATGTCTTAGTTTCAGACAATGGG
This sequence comes from Vipera berus, assembly GCF_964194415.1. NCBI lineage: Eukaryota > Metazoa > Chordata > Lepidosauria > Squamata > Viperidae > Vipera > Vipera berus. The sequence continues at coordinate 89,654,606 of NC_138202.1, read as the reverse complement.
ACCCAATTCACTGCTGCTGAATTTCAGGCTTTCCTTAGAGCTAATCTTATCAGACATGCAACGTCTGTGCCTTTTCAGCCATCTTCGAATGGTCAAGCTGAATGCATGGTGAGGACAACGAAGGAAGCACTCAGGTGCATTGTCACAGGTGACTGGCATCACAGATTGGCAGATTTTTTACTCTGCCAGCATTCTACGCCCTGCACTGCTACAGGCAAAAGTCCTGCAGAACTACATTGGGGGAGGCATTTGATCACTAAACTGGACAGGTTGAATCCAGATAGAGTGACAGCAGTGACCAAAACCCCTGAGGGGGCTGCACATGGGTGATTGGGTTTGGGCCAGGAACTATGGTCATGGGAATCTGAGGGTTCCTAGTCAAATTACCAAGGCATCCGGACCCCTATCTTATGAAGTAGGGTTGGAGGGAGGGCGAGTTGTCAGATGACACATTGATCAGCTCAGGAAACAGTTTCCGGAATGGCCACTAAGTGACGACTGCATCATAAGTCCCTCCCAAAGTCCTCAAACTTGCGGCCAAGCCAGTCTTCACATGGACTATCAGGACTTTTCCTTCTTAACTGAGGCAGAACTGGAGGAAGAACTGGGGAACCCTGGAGTGCAACATGGGTCCCCTGAAGGAGCAAGCTAACTGAACCTCAGCAACTGCTGTGCCTACTCTGCCGAACAGTCTGACTCTGGGGTGGGCCAACCTGGAGAGGCCAGCCAGAGTGCATCGAATCCCCTTGACTCAGGACCACAAAGGGACACGAGTCTACCCAGCCCACTGGGTAAGCTGGTAGACCACAAAGTGTTGGGAACTCTGAGACATTCCTCTAGGGCACACAAGCCTCCTTCATATCTTGCAGATTACGTTGTAAAATAAAGAGCTATATATTGTTGTAATTCCTGTTGCCACTAGACTACAGAAACTAGTGCTATGATGTCACTGTCTAAAAGTACCATCTTTTGAAGCCTATTCATTCAGATGTTGTTTAATAACATTGTAACCTACATTGTTTTTTATTATTATGATTATTATTATCACTTTTACTTTAGTGTGTTTGGATAATAAGTCTTGACAATTGTTGAGACTGATTGGTGTTATTATGGTCTGATCTAAGAGGGGAGGGGTGTTATGTACTGGGCTCTTTGAGGAATACCACGTGGGTTGCTGGAGCAGCTAATGACTCTCCAGCAACCCAGACTACAAGACACCTGTGCTGCAATTGGCTTGTCGATCAGAAGGTCGGCAGTTTGGCGGGTCAAATCCCGAGTGCCGCATAGCAGAGTGAGCACCTGTTACTCGTCCCAGCTTCTGCCAACCTAGCAGTTCAAAAGCACGTAAAAATGCAAGTAGAAAAATAGGGACCACTACGGTGGGAAGGTAACAGTGTTCTGTGCGCCTTTGGCGTCTAGTCATGCCAGCCACATGACCACAGAGACGTCCTCGGACAAACGCTGGCTCTTCGGCTTTGAAACGGAGATGAGCACTGGCCCCTAGAGTCGGAAAAGACTAGCACGCATGTGCGGGGGAACCTTTACCTTTACCTTTAGGTGGCAATGGTTGATTCAAACCTATTGGCTGCCGCCTAGGGGTGAGACTATATATTGCGGCTAGTTGCAGCCATTTCCCCAGTACAGTTCCTGCACAAAATAAACGATGAGTTACCCTGTACTCCGTTCTGCGTCTTCATTCCTGCGCCAAAGAACCCGCTATTTAACAATAACAACAACAACAACAACAACAATAATGTTACCTTGGCCCTGCTGAGGAAATCAAAACAGATACAAATATTACAACAGACCAATTTATTTTGTTGCATTTATATCGTGTGACCATACAGCATTAGCTGCTTGACAGATATGTTGTATATGAAAGGGAATAGTGATAACTGAGTACATGAAATAGCTGTGTACCTTAACTGTAGCTTCTTCCATGCTTCTCTTTACCAATGCAATAGGCTAGAAGTTGAGACCACATTGTTTCAAGCTGAAAACAAAGAGGAACCTGTGATTTCATTACAAAAACAATTATGAGACTTGTAGAAAGGCTGAAATCACTTGTCTAATGATTCATGGGAATGCTGGCTCAGACGGTGTGACTTGCTGGCAGGTCGGCTGAGTTCTTACTGCACCTGAATCTTCAAATGAATTCTCCAAGGGATGCTGAGCCCTAAAAACAGATGAGATTTATCTTTACCTCTCAGCAAGGTGCATCAAGCATTACTCATTTTACATTCTTTGGGGCAATTTCATACCATTAGAGCCGGTTGGGCAAATATATCACAATGCCCCTATGGGATATTTTTATATTAGGAACATATTTTTCAAAAGTGAGTTTGGTGATTTGGTGGAGAAGCAAGCACAGAAAGGAGACTAAAGCACAGATGGGCAGCAGGCTTGTTGCTGTCATAGAAAGTGGCCGTAAAGAATGTATTCCCGTGCGGAGGAAATGCCATCCTTCCTGCAAAATACGAGGGTTTTATCAGGGAATTTCCAGGGAGAATATTGAACTTCTGCCCTCTCTCCTGTTCTCCAAATTCAGCTGTGAGTCACAAGAGAACCAAACAATCTTATGAGAAAGAAAGAACAAGATCTTTCAATCAGTTTGTGAGTGGACTTTTGCTCTCATTTGTAACTGAAAGGGTGGGGGGGGAACAGAGGGTAATAATGCAGCTAATTGTGATGGGAACGGTGTATAACAGTCTTGCCAAGCTATTCTAAAGAAAGAAAGGTCATGTGCTCTGTTGCAATGAATTGAAATAAGGCTTCTCTTCCCTGGCATGAATAGCTATAAACAAGGAAGATGGGCTGCTTTTTATGTAGCTCAGCAATGCTATAGCTCTCCTTAGCTTTTGGCTTTGGCTAATGGGAGAAAGAAAGAAAGAAAGAAAGAAAGAAAGAAAGAAAGAAAGAAAGAAAGAAAGAAAGAAAGAAAGAAAGAAAGAAAGAAAGAAAGAAAGAAAGAAAGATTTAATTGTACATGTACTCCTTGACTTATAACCATTTGTTTAACAGTGGTTTGAAGTTATGATAGGCTTGGAAAACACAACTTAAAACCCATCCTCAAAGTTATGACCATCACATCACCCCACACAGTCACATGACCACAATTCAGCAATTGGCTGACATTTATGACTGTTGTGGCACATTGCAATCACCTGATTACAATTTGCAATCCTTCCCAGTCAGTTTCCCACAAGCAAAATTAGTCAGGGCAGTCAGATGCACTTAATGGCTATGTAATTCACTTAACAATCACATGATTCACTTAATGGTCAATTGTTGTAAAATCAAATCCGATCATGTGATGACTCATTTAATGACCACATGGCTTACTGACTAAAATTCTGGTCCCATTTCTGGTCATACGTCAAGGATTACCTGTAACGTCTTGCAGTTTTACATACAGCATCCAAGCACAAAAACATATTTCTTAAGGAAGAAAATCCTCTTTCTAATTCTCATCATGTTTTCTCTATAGCTGAACCAGATGTAGAGATTTGCCAGCATATATTTTCAGGTGATGGATAATAGTTATTTGCTTATAAGAGTATTATTTTTTAAAAAAAATAATAATAATAATCCATAAATGTTTTTCAAGATCAAGTGCTCACATCTCTAGGAAAGTGTGATTTTCAGTATTGGATAAGCAAAAGGCATATCTGCATAACAGATCTTTCCCTTCCCTTCCCTCTCTGAAGCCCTTGAAGAATTGTGCAGAAGTTCTAGTATAGAGAGAAAGGCCAGAGAAAATTGTTGCTTATGGGGATGAAGCAGGATGCACAAATCACCAAAGTTTTAATGGGGGAAGAAGGGATCAAGGGAAGATTTGCACAAGACTTTCCCTCTGTAGCCTCACAGATAACACACAATATCTAAAGACAGACTTCAAGGGGAAAAAGAAAAAAATCTTTTTTCATACAAGCCACATTGGTATTCGTGCTGTGTATTGCAAGTGTCACAAAGAGAAGGATCTGCCCTTTTCTAATCAATATCGTTCTTTAAAACAAATAATACTTAAAGCTGAAATTCCAGACCCTTTCCCTTGGAGTAAATTCAGCTGAATTCAACAAAACTTCTGATTAGTCTAACATGGAAGTTCCCTTTCCATTTATCGTGACAGCTAAAGAGTGTTTATCTGTGTTTTTTTTCTCCTCATAGCTACTTAAGCATGACTATTTTGTTAATATCTACCAGGTTAAATCATATATGAATGTAAGTGGAACAACTAGTTTGGTGGGATTAACAACATAATATTTTGTGGTGTCTTCAGTCAAGGACCAAGAGGGATCCTTCTGCCAGGCATCATGTTTTAATGGGTATTTCTCCAGTTTTTCTTTTTTAAAGAAGCCTTAGTATGTCAACAATTAGGAATTGTTGTTATAGAATATATGTCTGGGATAAATCAATGCTCTAAAGTAGATAGAAGAATCTACAACCATAGCCCTCTTTGGAATAAAAGGAAATCTATTCCAGTAACTATTCTAAGCACTTCTATCTGAAGGATGAACTATTATGATCAATGTGAACTAGCCCTAAATTCTCTATTGACTTGATTCTCCTTTTTCCATTAAGCTAATTGAAATTTTGTCTGCTAAACAAAAAATAATAGAAGAATCCAAAGTGGTTGATTCATGGGAAAACAACATTCTCAGGAGCAGATGTTTCATTCTGTTCTGAAATATCAACTACATTGTATACTGAATGTAAACAGCTGTTGGCAAAAAAGCATATTACAATAAACCTGCTGGTGCTTTAAGGTGCTACAGCCAATGTTTTTGTTTTTATTCTAAAGACTGACTCTGTTACTGTTGTAAAAACTATGTATTACAAATAGCAGCGGAACAGCAGAAACAGAGATGTGACACAGGAACAGGATGAATGGCAGAAAGAAAATGTATACAAATTGCTCTAAATGAATGTAGCATATGCCTTGCAAATACTAAGGCTCCTTAGGATGGTGTTTTATCGTTCTTAAAGAAAAACAATTAAAGAAATACAATTCAGTTGGGGTAACATGTACAAAGCTTACAAATATTAGTTAATGTTGTCCTAAAGCAGAAATACCATCCATCAAGAATAGTTTGTTCAGGGCTTTTAAATTTCTTTCTTAAAAGTAAGGCACTGAATTCCAGCAGATTCCACTATGTTTATAAATTTGACACCTCCTTTTGTTCTCTCCAATCTAATGGAAAGTTGGTAATAAATGAGATCAAGTGTCTCAGAAACTTGACTATTCATCTGTTTGTACATCAGTAGATAATTATCAGAGTAGAATGGGATCAAATTTTAGGTGGCAAGAAAAACTAATAAAAGGACTTTGAAAATAGAACCGGAACAGTGGAGAAACATCCTTGATCAGTCATACGCAGACTGGAATTTTCTTTCATTTCCCTTTTATAGATCCCTCAACAATCTACAAATTTCTTCCTTAATGGGGCAAAACTAACCCCACATTTAAAATTTCTATATATGGAGAAAAAATGAAAGTTATCTATTCCTAGTTGAAAAACAGTTTATTTTTGCATTTGCCACCACAGCTTATTCCGATTCATTTCATCTTTCCTCACACATTGAAATAAATTTACCCCTAAACTTTATTATAGCTTACAGTATGTATTTTAAAACATTTCATCATTTAAAAGCACACTTTCTTCTAGTAGCACATTGCATAGAGCAGAATCATTGGAGAGAAGAAAGGTCATTCCACACTTACTATTAGATAGCAAGTTTTAGGTATAGTATATTTGAAAGCATTATAGACATTAAGGTGTAATTGAGTTAATGGTTTGACTCAGTTTTAACTGAACTCATTGGCGGGGTGAGATGGGGGAGGGGAATGGCAATTGAGTTCTTAATTGGAACCTAAAAGCCTTCTACAAATCACCAATTCATATGTATGGGGAAAATTATCTGTACTACTCTGGGGAATCAGATAAAGACAGAAATGAGGATCCTGAGAAAGAGAGAATAGGACCTTCTTCATGTATATTTGGCACTGGCTCTTCTTATTGTTTAATCCCAACCCAACATTGATCTGTAGGCTATTCCCTGGAGAACATAGCCCCAGGCATAAATGATGCTGACTCTAAATCAAGAAAGATTGAGAGTTCCCTAAGGAAAATAGCTGACTTTATAAATATATTTAATATAGCAATATTTTATATTTCAAGGCAAATAAATGCGCAAAAGGGCCCTTAGGGTTTCCTTAGTAATTGTATGTGGTTTAAAGGATGAGTATAAGTAAGAAGCATCTGTTTCCAGCCACAGTAGCTGTCCTCAAATATAGATAATGAGAATCCATGACATCCATCCTGAACTGCTGCAGTCTACGTTTTGACTAAGCTGTAAAATATATTTTTATCCACTGATTTATTTCTGCCTTTATATCTGGTACAGAAATTGAATTTGGACAGATTCTCAAGGCAGGTGGAAAGTGACCTTAGACAAACATTTCAGGCCCATGAGGTAAAGCAGGGCCAGTCCAACCTAGTGTCAAACCTTCAAATGCTCTGAATTCAACTATGTCTCTTTGCTTTTCGGTTGCCACAGCAAAGTGAAGGGGAGATGTATTCTTTTAGTTTAGTCAAAACAAAAACTTTCTTGTGGGAACCAAGGTCAAGCAACCTAAATGTTTGGCGGGCTGGAGCTACCATTAGGAAGGCCGCCAAAGGTGGTAATTGGGGATTGTGTTTTATAATACACTAAAGGGGTGGGGAGTTCAACTTTTACTTTGTAACCTTTTTGGGGGGGGGATAACTTTCGGTCTTGGTTTCACCTTTATTTGTGCTGATATTAGGTAGCCATTAAAAATATTCTTTGAGGAAAGCAATTGCCTCAGAGTTCTTATTTCTACTGGTCTCATCTATTGGAATCATGACACCTAGATCAAGCCTGAGGTTGGCAATTTCTAAAGAATCATTGCTTACAATTTGGCTTCTTGACCTTCTGGAGAGCTGCTGAAAGCCATCCTGGGTCATATGATGGGGCTAAAATGTGGGGATTTAAAGATGGGCTTTAAGACTCCCATTCCTACCTTTATTGTGGAGGTGGGAGATATATAGAAAGGAAAAAAAATGCATTAATGGAATTTAGTTGTATTGCTGCCAAATCTTCAGTGTCGTGATTTTGATTTGTATGAGGACTTTGAAATCATATTAAAGATAGGAATGGGAACGACTTATCATTGCTCATTGTGATCTTGTTTTGTTCTGTTTAAATTACACCACCACCTGAATTCAGCCATGTTGCAGACAAATATTCATGAGATGCATGTTACCTTTGAGGTAATGCAAGCCATGGCTTGCCAATCCTTACATAGATCTTCATAAAATCTTCATGCAGATGTTCTGATCTCTATCTCTGGAGCTTTGGTGCTTTAAAAACTGTGATTGCAACTCACATTTAAATAAGTTACCTTTTCCAAAGAACTGATTGAGAGCGAAGAAAGAAAAAAGAAAATCAGTTTATTTTACTGACTGGCAAACTCCTTTCAATTCAGAATGTACCTATCAACCAGGCAAATATTCCAACTCAGTGAAATACAGGTGGGATATGATTCTTTTCAATGCAATCGTTTCATATGCTCCCCATGATTTGTTTGAATTTTCCTTTATTAAGGATAAAGATAATAAATGACGTTTATTAATTGTGACCTTTATTTTCTCAGTTCAATCAACTCCTTTCTAAGTTTCTGATATTATTATTACTATCATTGTTGTTAAATGATGCCCTCTTTCTGTTTCAAATCCTTTTTAAGCTTGTTTAATTTATACTAATGCAACCTCTGCAGTGTTTTCTCCTCTTTCTACCTACTTGGTTTTGTTTCCACTTTATTTCTCTGCTACTGAATTTATTGCATATGTGATTAGGGTTGAAATAGCCATTTACTTTTGAATATCCACTTATTTAAGGGAAGGAAGATTGAAAGCCCTCTTGTAAACATCCCTTGAAACATGAATTTTAATTGTCCACATCTTGTTTAGCTGTAAATTTTATTAATATCATATAATTATATCATATAATTACAGGCTTCTGTCAGCAAAGGAAACAGAAATTTAACATTTCCCATCTCAAAATGCTGTTTATATTAATCTGGGGTACTGAATACAGATCCCATTTTTCAAGAATTTAACTATCAGAGATATTCTTCCTTGTCCCAAAATAAACCATGCACATATAGATGCAAATCATCACTCAATATTTTGTAATTGTTGTTGTACAGATATAAAATGTACACTAACACAAGTAACATGCTTACACAACAGGTATAATAAAAACATTCAAAACAATGAAATTTGGTTATTCAGTTTATATACATGCATTCTTCCTCAGCACGCTGAAGACAACCCAGTTTTTGAGAGTGCCACGATGATCAACATGCTCCCTGCTCATGAAACATATTATTTTAAATTGGTTGTTTAGCTAGAATGATTTTCAATTCTGTAAGTTGTATTATTCATTTTTCTTAATTACTGTCTAGTATTTAAGTCTCATATTGCAAGGGACATGCGAGACATGCACTGAATCCAGTCCCTCCATCTCCAGCACTGTTAAATCAGAAGATCAAAAAAGGGTTTGAGATTATATTCAGGTGAGCAAGATTTCACAGTCAAGGGTTACAGGGAAGAGAA
>NC_138202.1:89348467-89643467 GCF_964194415.1 Vipera berus | reverse complement strand
AGAGAGAAAGAGAGAGAGCATGATATACTTAATATCTTGAGTGTCCAGTAAACTATTAAGCTAATTGTTAAACTAGAGCAGAGATATAACAAAAGCAGTTTTGAATAAAGAAGATGCTCTTACTCAGGAAACCCATACAATCAGCATTCCTGATCAATTGGAGCACTTTAAATTAGTGATGGAGGAGAAATTTAATTAACAATCTAATTTCACACATAAGATAAATGTGTTAACTGAAACAGTGTTATCTTCAAAACGTGCACTTCTATTAGTTTTGGGATGGGAACATCTCTCTGCTAATTCATATGGGCCTCATGTTGATGGATCACAGTCAACTTTAAAGAAGACTTGGGCTGATAACAATAATGAGTAAATTTAAGAGAAAATTTTTACAAAATGTTTTATAGATGGCATCTGGATCCCAAAAGGTTGTCTAACATGTATCCTAACTTACAGTCTAAATGCTGGAGATGTGGTAGTTTAGAAGCCACCTATTTTCATATGTGGTGGACTTGCAGAAATATAAAAGCTTTTTGGGTTAAAATTTGGTGGAACATTCAAAAGATTTTTAACAGAAAGATAAAGTTCTCTCCGCAATTGTTTTTATTGGGTATTGTTGTAGATTGTGATGTTAAAGAAACCAATTTGATGTTGAATTTTATAACAGCAGCACGGTTACTGGTGGGACAATACTGGAAGAAGGATAGTTTGCCTACTATAGAAGAATGGGTGTTTAAAGTTTCGAATCTTGCAGAAATGTCTAAGATTTCTGCTTATTTGAAGGATCATTCACAAGAAAGATATATTTCAGTTTGGAGGAGATGGATAGATTCAGAATAAATATGGGACTAAAAAGTTCCATTTAGCTTATGAGTAGATTTTAGAGGGATATTGTTATTAATTTTAGTGTTAGTATTTTGTATGTATCTATGTTAAAGGGGAGTTAAAGCACATTATGAATTTGGTTAATTTTATATTATGGATAATCTTTAGTTAGAATATGATTATTATAACTATAACCCTGTATTTAGCTCTGGGAAGTGGGGGGGAAGGGGGGTGGTTTGGGGTGGGTGGGATTTGGGGATGTATTGTAAAATCTTGTTTTTGTAAAACTCTTTAATAAAAAAAATGAGTAAAGATGTTCATGCAAACTTTTTTCAAAAACAAACAAACAAGCAAACTACTGTAAAAATGCAATGAAGAGCAAATGGAAAAAAAATAGAAACTGGACGAAAGCAATTTGTCCATCCCTAATTTTACAGAAATTGTTACTATTATTGTGATTATATTTGTTTTTAATGAAGGTTATACCTTAAGCAAAACACAGAAATATGGCCCTGGTCTTTAATAGAGAAGGTAGTTTCAGCTAAAAGCATTTTTAATTGCACACTATAAAGAAGAAGTATAAGCCTACCTGAAAGGGAAATAAATGAATAAACAAGAGATTTACAAATATCATGGAACATCTAGCTTTCTGATATATCATTGATTATGAATAATATTTTATATCATTTTTAAAGAACAAACATCACTAAAACCCAGAGCAAAATATGAACGCCACTATGATCAAAACAGAATATATCATTAAGAAACTACATTAAATTCTATCCACGGTATTAAAAATATGTTTTGATTAGGAAACGTTAGAAAACTAGAGTACAACTCTAAGTTTGGAAAAATCCAGATTTTGCATATGGTACATATCCATGTATTAGATTGTAGTCTAGGAACATTTTTTAGTTAGTTTGTTGACTATTTACCTTTTTATCTTAGTTTGCATGTATACAGGCTTTGTAAAATTTTATCTTTTTAATACTGTAAAACCTCCCAGAGTTACCTTGTGGTAAGCTAGGCAATCAATATATGGATTCTTAGCTGGCTGACTGGCCGTACTCAGCATGTGGTCCTCAATGGAACTGCATCTACATGGAGGGAAGTGTGTAGTGGGATGCCCCAGGGCTCTGTTCTGGGCCCAGTGCTCTTCAACATCTTCATCAACGATTTGGATGAGGGGATAGCTGGGGAACTCATCCAATTTGTAGACGACACCAAGCTGGCAGGAATAGCCAACACTCCAGAAAACAGGCTTAAGATACAGGAGGATCTGGACAGACTTGAACACTGGGCGCTATCTAACAAAATGAAATTCAATGGTCAAAAAGGTAAGGTTTTACATTTTAGCAATAAAAACCAAATGTATAGGTATAGTATAGGGGGTACCTTGCTCAATAGTAGTAACTGTGAGAGGGATCTTGGAGTCCTAGTGGACAATCACTTCAATATTTTTTTTTTATTTTAATTCCATTTATATCCCACCCTTCTCCGAAGACTCAGGGCGGCTTACAAGCTTAACAGTAGCCTTCATTCTATGTATATGCCTGCTTATTAGGGCTTTCACACACCCCACAAGCGGCATTATTACAAAGTCAGCTTATTGCCCCCAACAATCTGGGTCCTCATTTTACCTACCTCGGAAGGATGGAAGGCTGAGTCAACCTTGAGCCTGGTGGGATGCGAACCTGCACTAATTGCAGGCAGCTGGTGTTACTTAAGGAGGCATTAGCCCACTGCTCCACCAAGGCTCTTAATATGAGCCAGCAGTGTGCTGCAGCTGCCAAAAAAGCCAACAAAGTACTAGGCTGCATTAACAGAGGGATAGAATCAAGATCACGTGAAGTATTAATACCACTTTACAATGCCTTACTAAGGCCACACTTGGAATACTGCATCCAGTTTTGGTCACCATGATGTAAAAAAGATGTTGCGACTCTAGAAAGATTACAGAGAAGAGCAACAAAGATGATTAAGAGACTGGAGACTAAAACATATAAGGAACGGTTGCTGGAATTGGGTATGTCTAGTTTAATGAAAACAAGGACTAGGGATGACATGACAGCAGTATTCCAATATCTCAGGGGCTGCCACAAAGAAGAGGGAGTCAAGCTATTCTCCAAAGTGCCTGAAGGCAGGACAAGAAGCAATGGATGGAAAATAATCAAGGAGAGAAGCAACCTAGAACTAAGGAGAAACTTCCTGACAGTTAGAACAATTAACCAGTGGAACAACCTACCTCCAGAAGCGGTGAATGCTCCAACACTGGAGGTTTTTAAGAAGAGACTGGACAGCCATTTGTCTGAAATAGTATAGGGTTTTCTGCCTGAGCAGGGGGTTGGACTAGATGAAATCCAAGGTCCCTTCCAACCTTAAAATTCTCTCTCAATTATGTGGACAATACATTTAATAAATAAATAAATTTATAATTTGAATTAAATTTCATAACAGATTTACTTTCAAAATACAAACTTATTCTAAACATCAAATCGTACTCCCACAATACAATTAGCCATCCTTCCACTGAAGGAATCAAATACTTCTCTTGCTTTCTAATATCCTTGTGGCAGCTAACATGTACAAATCAATTCAGTATACTCTGAGGGAATGTATGGTTGTAAACTGTGATAACAATATTGCAGGTTGGAAAGGGAATTTGACTTTTAAGATTTGTTTCATTGCAGTCTGGGTCATTTTTATACCAGAATGAAAAACACCCTAAAACTGAATGTCCATTTCAATCTGTTAAAGGAATTGATTGGGGTGGCAGAGAAAGAGAGAGAGAAAGGAGAGAGAGGAGAAAGAGAACAATAAAACTGGCATTTCCTAACTATAACTCTACAAGGTAAATTTCTTATCATTCAGATTGAGGTATTGAAGGGGACATCTTTTTCACTGAATCACAATTTCAGCATTTACTGTTCCAAACCAGTTGGGTGACTTTGGGCCAGCCAGTCTCTCTCCGCCCACCCCACCTCACAGGATTGTTGTGGGAAAAATAGGAGGAGGAAGGTGTGTTGGATATGCTTGATTGTTTATAAAAATAATAAAAGTGGAATATAAATAAATAAAAATAATAAAGGAGGGAATAACTCTCCATTTCTCTTCCCCCCATGTGACAGGGGGGTATGGACAGTCTTAGGGGTTCAAGGAGAAGGATAAGATCTTCATACCCATTCCCAACTTCAATCTATGCTAAAAGAACTATGTATTTATATATATATAGAAAGAGAAAAAAATATTGAATGCCTGTAATTGAACAGCTTCGTGTGCAAAGATTCAGCCTGAAAATCTGATAGAAGATTAGTGGACTTAGAGCTTGCTAAGAAGACATACTTGCTTCCATTGTACTTCGTTTGTATTAAAAAGGCATCATTACTCTTCAGTCTCTTCTCTACCAAAGAAATAGCATTCTATATTGCTACTTCAAGGGTTTTTTGCAGACTTTGGCAGCAGGGAGCACATAATACATTTCTAAGTGGAAGAGAACTGAAATAAAATAAAGTAGCATGCTATTAACCATCATCGCATGCTGCTATTTGCAAAGATAATCCCAATGTACCAACTAAAATTAAATCAATATAACTACAAACAAAACTACTTCAAGAACTGTAAGAAAGGTGAATGAAACACACTAAAACATAATATTAAATATATAGCTATATTAAATGCAAAGCTTTGCAAACAAATTAAATAACTTATTCCACTTCACTGTTTCATTTTAGAAAATGAATTTTTCTCTACTAATAAAACAAAGACCTGTGAAAGATCATGTCCAAAAGATTAATTCTAGTTTTATCTAAATGATAAAGATTGATGATGATTTTGATACCTTCTCATGTTTCATTCTCATGAAGAATTTAAAGGAAGATTTCAAGAAGATAAATCTTGATTTACCAATAGATATCTGGATGGCTTGTAGCAAATAGATAACACTGTCTACTTCCAACTGCTTAACAATGTGGGAAATTAACTTTGTGGAAACAGAGAATAGTTGGGATAACCAGTAATGGAATTTTCTAAGCATTCAAAAATTCAGGTCTGGCATCAGAAAGTAACATGATTCCATACAGGGTTATCTAGGAGAAGAAAGTCAAGATGGCAGCTGGAATCATGCAACTGAAACCTGCTCCCTTTTTACATTTGTTCTAATGCACAGAAAAGGGTGGGCTTCTGTAGTGGGGTCTTGATTCTCACCTTGACTTTTTTGAGTCTCCACATAACAGATTCCTTAGGTTGCATAACTGCTAAGAATACACAAACTCTGAAGGAACCTTAACAGATTCTGTCAGCCCAACCAGGCATTCACCTTCTCCATGTAATCTTCTTTACCTCAGCAGCATTGCAGTTATTTTGATCACAACTGCTTGGTGTTGCAATTGTCATCCATTCTCCACTTCCCATTCCATCCCCCTTTTTCTTTTACTCAAAACATGGTGTTTATTATAAGTGTAGAGCCCTGACCTACACTAACAAATAGTGTCTAAAATATCAGATGTGTGAGACCAAGCACACTATTAGTTCAAGAGGAGGGAGTCTGACATCAGAAATAAGGGCCCACTGGCACTGAATAGTTCTTCCTGGATGTACCCTTAAAAAACAGTTCTGGAAACTGTTTAAATTCAGTTGTAGCTTCATAAAATCAGTATGTTTGCTGCTCTAACCACACACTGAAATCTCCATGACAAAGTAGAGTTGTCATCGGGTAGCTGCCAAACAGCATTTCAGTAGTATGTGTTAATTGGTCCCTTAGCTTCATATGATTGAAGAGTGCTCTAACATGGGTAGATGGAGGGAAGTAAATGTGTGGGTAAAAAAGGGGGACTATAACACACACACACACACACACACACACACACATTATATATATATATAATGTGCAATCAGCCCAGGTTCGAATCTCAGAAGGGTATGGCTGACTGATGAAAACAAATAAGTTTGAAATGCATATCAGTCTCCCTTTAATTCTTTGTTAGCAATCTAAAAAATTTACACAAATATGAGCTGTCACTGTTGTGACTACTGCCTGTCGATGGCCTTCGGTTAGGCTGAAACAGGAAATAAAGATTTGTCCCAACTTTGGGGCCTAGCAAGGTAATCTAAATAGTTAACAAGCATTTTATATATATATATATATATATATATATATATATATATATATATATATATATATATATATATATATATATATATATATATATATATATATATATATATATATATATATATATATATATATGTATGTATGTATGTATGTATGTATGTATGTATGTATGTATGTATATATATATATATATATATATATAAAATTTCTCTAGTTACTAAATGCTTACTGAAATGAAACAGGGTTAGACTACTACAGTTAGTGGCCCACAAGTCTATAATTATGCAAGATTTCCTCAGCTGGGTTTATTAAGGTGAAACCAACTAGGAAAAACAAGCATTCTTTCCATTGTCAATCAACTTGCAAATCCTTCTCCACCAAATCTGGACTGGGAAAAAAAAGGTCTTTTTTGTCAATTGAGTGAGACAGAACTGATCTCTTAACTAATAGGAAGCTAGAATTTAATGCTCAAGCTACCATATAATGAACTTGAAGGAAAGAAAGGGTGAACTGTCCTTATCCCTGAATGACTCCATGAAGTTTGAAATTATATTTCTGCATCAGGCTATTGCTTTACTAGCATTATTTGGTTCAAACAGATGGGATGTCTAACTGCCCTTGTTATGAAGTGCATGGGCCTGTGGAACTACAACATCCTTAGTGATCCTTGAGATGTAATTCAACAGTGGTCAATCTTTCTTTCTTTTTTTTCCTTTTTACCACAGCTAGATATCATGAAATGAACAGGTTATGTAGGATATTTATTTTTAAGGAAACTTTTCTCATAGAAGAATATTAAACAACCCCAGATTTCAATGTTTTGAGATGGGATATTACACTTTTTTGCTCAGCTGGTATGGATATTAATGTATAAATGTGTTGGAAATGATTAACATATTTGTACTGAAGATATTCTTAACCATTACAGAGACTTGTCTTCATGAATCCCAACTTCTGTAATGACACTTTGAAAATGTGAGTCATTTCCCAATGTATTATTTCAATATGAAAACACATGTAAATATACTGGGCATTCCAGAGTGTGGTGAGATAGAATAAGAAATCAATCTGTAATCTTCCTTGGGTTTACTGACTTTTCTGTATATGTATATCTAGATATCCTTTTGTATTCCCTTTCTTATATCTCTTATGTAACATCCTTAGGAATGGAGCATTTACTATTGGGTCAAAGGATGAGTAATTGATTACAGAGTTCACACATTGAAAGGGCAAAACTCAAGAAGATATTGTCTCTCTCTCTTTTCTGGTACAAAATTGTCAGGTGGTTAGAATAACAATCCTAATCTTTGCTCTACTCATTTATCATAGGTACTGCATTTATTTTCTAGGAATGTGCCTTTTATGATTTCATGCCATGAAGGATATCTGCGTTCCCCTCTGTGGTTATCTTGTTTCTTTATCAGTTATAAATTCATTCTCTTAGTTTTTGGGAACTTCGGCTAGTTTATAAACAGGCTTCGACTGTGTTTGATCAACATCCTATAAAAGTTTTAGGTAACCTTGTGGCTCTTGAACTTTGCTTGTCTGGGTGAAAAATAATTCACTGTAATCTGTTAGTTTTGGAGTTATTGGATCTTGTTTGTATTCTCTCCAAATCTTGGTGCTCCCTTTAGGTGAGTTTTCCACCATGCTTGCTGCTTGTTCCTCTGTTTCTTCTCCCTGTAGACAAGTAGTAGTATCCAATACTTATTTTGGCACATATGGTTTCTATGCAAACTGTGGTTTGCGCTTTCCCACAACATAGCTAACAAAACACGATTATGTAGTTCTTGATACAAGTGCATAATTCTCTAATTTATGGACACCAAATAGTCATGGCTTGCCATAGAACTACAGAGCTACAATCCATAGTGGTTACTTCTATTCAGCATCCACTTTCAGTTTTTAGATTTCATTCAGCCCATTACCAAATCTAGACAGCAATTTAGAAATTTTACCGTCTTGCCATTTTTAGATAACACAAACAGGGTTGTTATCTAACTACTGATGACTTCATTAGACTTCAAGATGACCTCATGCTATATATAGCACATATTTATATAACTAAAAACTATGATAGATTATTGGATCAGACAGAATTTCCATTGGTGCTGTAGGAAAGGAGGTTGATCAGATGGGCCACTTCCTCACCATATCTATTTATTTTTATTTATTTAATTGGATTTGTATACTGCCCTTTCCCGAAGGACTCAGGGCGGTTAACAGGGTAGTTAAAACAAGAAATACAAAAATTAAAAACAATTAAAAAGGTTATAACAGTCCCTGAAAAAGTAAAAAACCCCAATTAAAATTAGAATTAAAATTCTCAGCCTGGGCCAGAGAGCTCGAAGAGCCAGGTCTTCAGGTCCTGGTGGAATGAACAGAGGTTGGGGGCGGTCCTCAGCTCCATGGGCAGCTGGTTCCAGAGGGCAGGCACACCCACTGAGAAGGCCCTCCCCCTGGGTGTTACCCGCCGGCAATCTTTTACCGGTGGCACCCTGAGAAGACCCTCCCTGTGGGAGCGCACTGGATGAAGGGAACTTGATGCTGGCAGCAGGTGTTCCCTCAGATATCCCGGACCCAAGCCATTTAGGGCTTTATAGGTCATTACCAGCACCTTGAATCTCACCCGGAGGGCAACCAGAAGCCAATGCAGCTCGCGGAGTAGAGGTGTTACATGGGAGTATTGGGAAACCCCCATCACAACTCGTGCGGCTGCATTCTGCACCAGCTGAAGCCTCCGAGTGGTCCTCAAGGGCAGCCCCATGTAGAGAGCGTTGCAGTAGTCTAAACGGGAGGTCACGAGCACATGAGTGACTGTGCGTAGGGCATCTCGGTCCAGGTAGGGTCGCAACTGGTGCACCAGGCAAACCTGGGCAAAAGCCCCCCTGGTCACGGCTCCTATATGGTCTTCAAAATTGAGCCGGGAGTCAAGGAGGATGCCCACGTTACGAGCCCTATCAATGGGGGGTAACACCTCACCCCATCATTAAAGGTGGAATAATCTGGTTAACCTGAGGTGCCGATATGCACAGCCACTCAGTCTTGGCAGGATTGAGATGAAGCCTGTTTCTCCCCATCCAGACCTGGACCGCCTCCAGGCAACAGGACATCACAGCGAGGGCATCGCTGGGTTGGTTCGGGGTGGAAAGAAAAACCCCCGAAACCACGAATGATCTCACCCAGCGGCTTCATATAGATGTTGAACAGGAGGGGCGAGAGAACCGACCCCTGAGGAACTCCACAAACAAGAGGCCTCGGGGTGGATCTCTGCCCTCCCGTCAACACCGACTGTGAGCGGCACGGGAGATAGGAGGAGAACCACTGTAAAACGATGCCTCCCACTCCCAACCCCCTGAGACGCTGCAGTAGGATACCATGGTCGATGGTATCAAAAGCCGCTGAGAGATCTAATAGGACTAGGACAGAGGAACAACCCCTGTCCCGAGCCCGCCAGAGATCATTCACCAGCACGACCAATGCCATCTCCGTGCTGTGTCCGGGCCTGAAACCCGATTGGTGTGGGTCCAGATAATCAGTTTCCTCCAGGAACAGAGGAAGCTGATGCGCCACCACACTCTCAACTACCTTCGCCAAAAAGCGAAGGTTGGAGACTGGACAATAATTATTTAAAACAGCTGGGTCCAGGGCAGGCTTTTTGAGGAGGGGTCTCACCACCGCCTCCTTCAAGGCGGCAGGGAAGACACCCTCCTTCAAAGAAGCAGTTATTACTGCCTGGAACCAGCCTCGTGTCTCCTCCCGGGCCGCATAAACAAGCCAGGAGGGGCACAGATCCAACAAACAGGTGGTGGTGCTCAGCCTCCCCATGATCCTGTCCACATCATCAGGTGAAACAGGATCAAACTCAGTCCAGATAACATGCTCAAGACCGTCCGATTCCTCCACGTCAGACTCTGCCCAGTCAGAGTCCAGACCGGTCTGGATCTGAGCGATTTTGTCCACCAGATGATGACTAAACTCCTCGGCTCGTCCCCGTAAGGGATCCTCCCTCACCTCCTGGTTAAGGAGGGAGCGAGTTTCCCTATCTATGAAGCCTGTGCAGCTACGTATCATTGATAGTGACATTAAAAACACAGGTATCAAGTAGAAACAACAAGGTCACATATTTCCCCACTATAGTTTCTCTTTTTAAAATGTACTTTGTTGTTTTAGAATCTAACAGAAAAACAGCCTGTGCCAGTTTTCAACAGTGAAAGGACACAGGGCAGAAAACACCCTGCAGCCAAGAAGGCTTCACACACATTTGCAGTACTCAGGTGACCTTGAGGACACAAGTAAACCTCCAAATGGTTTCAATGACTCTCTAAAGCAGGTGTGTCAAACTGCTGGCCCACAGGTCAGATGTGTCATGCTGAAACCGCACCTACCCCATTGCTGGCAATGAGAAAAAAAGTTGCAATATGTCACAACACATCATGTGACGTTGTGAATTTGGCACTCCTGCTCTAAAGGAATGCAAATGAACATCTATCTGCAAGCAACATAGATCCTTCAATTCCCCACCATCTAGTCAGAGCTGAGGAAGCTTCTTGGATGAGAAGTGAAATGTCTTCAAAAGAAAGACAAGAAAGTCCAGCTGCCTCCTGAAAAAGCACTTTTGGAACAGAAAAATGGGATTTACTTCTGCTCTCCTGACCTTAAATGAATGATTTGGGAATAAGCTCCAAAGAAGAATCCATATGATGCAGTGGTTGAGATTCAGGCTGTGCAGTCAGTATCTCACAACTGCTCTGTTGATGAAGTGTGAAGCCAATCTGGCTCATGGACAGAGCAGTAACTGACTCAGAAGCAGCTTTTCCTCCTTTTATCTTTGGAACTGCATCCATTATTCAAGGGATGGCTTGCCATGCTTTTGATGGTGAGTCAGAAGCATGAAAAGATATTTTGTTGGAGAGGTAAACAACACAAGTTATATCTTGGGGTTTGTCTGGGGTTCATTTAACTGTTGAGGCTGACAAGAAGAACATCCACAGGTAATGTTTGCTATAGAAGCCATTGAAATGTATAACGTCTTAAACTATAACAGGAATGATTTTCCAATATGGGGAGAGGTGTATCACCAAGATTGTTGGCATTTCTACATAAACAAATGTTTGAAAAACATTTCAGACAATCTACTGAAAGTACAAAGGAAGCATATGTTATTTGTACTCCCTCTTCTCTGTTGTATATCACTCTAATTATCCTATTGAATAAAATGGTAATAGTCGACCTGATGAGTAAAACAGTGGTTGCACTATTGTAGCTACTAGTGTGTTAATTCTTTTTACATTACTGACAGGAACCCAAATTAAAAATCATATTAGCTTTTGAGATGTTGCTTAACCCTGCAGTTGGTTAATCTTTTGATAGCTCTACTTGTGGCAACTGAGGAGTAACTATTAGCAAAACAACTTCTGTGTGTCCTGATTAAGCACATAAACAGAGACCAGAAGCCCTTAACCAAAAGTCTCAGTATGGAAAGGCAGCAGATAATAACTGTCCTTTGATATTAAAGATAAAGAAGACTTATAAACAGCATGAAATCAAATGTCCAGGACCCCTCCCAACATTTTCTGTACTGCAATTGTGACAGAAGTAGAGGTATGGCATGTGTGGAAGAACAATATAAGAAAACTTCGTAAGACAAAAATAAAATAAAAATGGAAGTTAAATAAAACAAGGACAGATCTATTCTAGTCTGCCTTGTGGGACAATGCACTGCATTTAATTGGGGGTAAAAGATCGAAACTATTATGCATGTATGTGTATTTTGTATGCATCAAAATTTCACTGCCACCTTTGGGATCATTAAAATAGCTTCTCACTGAGAAGCCAAAAACATTTTATTTAGACAACCAAGAGTGGGTTGTCAAATTCCCCTCAAATGCAGATATTTCCCTCTTGTGTGAGATGTACCGTTTAGATTACATAAGCAATTGCACTTGGAAAATTTAAATATAGTGCAGTAATTTACTCTCTGACTTCCTTTCATTGGATTAAACACAAGTATTACACATGTGAAAAGTTTTAAAATAGAAAAAAATATTTATCTCTGATGTCTATTTCAGTTTATTGAAGGCTGTATTTTATTTTAATCTTTAAAAATAAAGATTATTTTAATCCTCTCTCTTTCTCTCCATTAATAAAACATTAATATTGAATGTCCAGTTCAACTTACCTTTACATTAATTTGTTTAATGAAACAAATGGACTATCTCTTCAATTTGATGATGATTTTTGTGGAGTTATTCAACAAGACAGAGCCTTTCTCCATCAGTGACAAGGAGCTGTCAAGAAAGCCGGAGGTTTTTCAGAAATTGTAAGTTTCAAAGTCCTCCATCAAGGGATAACAACAAACTTTTCGTTACAGCGTCAAGAAAAAAAAACTGAAGGAGAAAGAAATACAATTATACAAAATGAAATGTGTGGGTTGAGAGAATACCTAGAAACAAATGCTTAAGAGGTAGCGGAATAGATATTGAAAGGTATGGCAGAAAAGCAAGAAAAATAAATTTCAGGCAAAAAAACCCCACATTTGTTTACTTGTATGATGGACGGCAATAAAATGATAAACAATATAGATAAGAGACTGCCCTTTAAATAATTCCTGCTGAAAACTGAATGTATCTTTTTGTTTCAAAATGCTTGAGATATCAAATAAAATCTATTACTGTTTCTATATTTGATTTTTTTAAAAAAAACATTTCTACTTCAAATCTATTCTTTAAAAATGCCACATGTCATCATCATCTTCATAATCTGGTTTATTTTTATCTTCCTGCCTTGAGGGCATTCAAGAGACATAACAGAAAAAAGCATAAACATTCAAGACTGAATAAATATAAATCATCTGTCAACTGACTCAAAGTGGCTTCACCAAACAGCAAAATCTTGTCTTTTTCTAAAAGAGGTTGATACAATTTTCAACAGAGCACATTCCATAACATGGCATTAATTAAAATGATTTCATATATCAATTATATACTTAAAAGTTTCTGTTTAAAAATGCCTTAAACAGATTAATCACACAGAGGGTAAAGATATATTTCCTACTCTAATTTAATTCTAAACAGAAGCCAAACAAAGCTTTTCCCACTATTTACTGCTGTTGTTGATGATACACCAATAATACATTTAATGCCTGCTTCAATTACAGTACATATCAATGAAAAAAGTTGAACTCTGACAATTGAATGAGTTAAAACTACATAAAGCATCATGTATTTATAAAAACAATTTTAAAAATGCAAACAACATTTTTATGTTCAATAGACATATCAACATGTGGTAATAATGAAGAGACCATTTCAGCACAGAACGATGTGTTAGCTATTTCCTGAGCCTACTAGACAATGTTATGTGGCTAGCTCAATAAGCTAAGAAAAGCAGTGGTCAGGAGAACATGGGTGGAACAGAAAGCTACAAATGTCTTCAGTCATTGACATCAACTAAAAGTCATTCCATACAATTAAATCAGACAGTACAATTTATTTTTTCGCAAAGATGAGCAATTGTATCTTCAAAGTGTTTCACACATTTGTCACAGCAGAGTTTTGAGGAGTGCTACATCCATTTCTAGGGAAGATAACAGTGAGATCATGATTGCCCTAGAGTAGCTGTTGGACAGAAAATAGAACATGGTTATATGTGCTAACAAAGGTACAATGGCCTTACATTACTTGTGTTCTATTTTGTCTCCTACCACTTTTCATTTTCCAAAACTTCTCAGAAAACCCAGGAGAACCCTGGACCCCACAATATTAAAGCAAGCATTCAAGATGAATGTATCAGAATCATGTTCTGTATCTTTATTCCTTAAAGCAGGGCAGTCAAACTGCCGCCCGTGAGCCAGATGCATCCCAAGGAAACCACGCCCACCCCATTGCCGGCAATGGGGAAAAAGTTCTGATACGTCATGAGACATCACGTGACATCGCAAGTTTGACATGTCTGCCTTAAAGTAATAAGACTCTTCAGAGAAGTATAGGGTTTACTTTTCTGAAATATATCCAAGAGCATTCAAGAATCCATCAGATTTTATACATCTACAGAAATGGGCCATGTTAATGGGTTTTCTTCCCTTGTCCTGAAGTCAAAATTCATTAGTATATTTGGGGATTGGAGAATAAATGTAACATCTCCCACATCAATCCACATGAGCTAAGACAAAAGCTAGTGGACATGCAACTTCTTGTTATAACTGAAGTTTAGAACATATCCAGAATTGTCAAGGAGGCCTCAAAAACCAAAGTTATCTCTCTTAAGTTAAATTCAGCATGAATGTCAAAACCTCCACAATCACCATTTTTTAGTTCTCCTGTATGACACTCAAGGTTACTTAAGCTTGCTCAGTCATACAACCCTCTAGGAAGCAAGGTAGATGGCACAACTGCTATATTGACCTAAATCAGCTTTATTTATCTACACCAGGCAAAGATCTGATTGACTGCTTCAGTTGAGAAAGAATTCCTTATAAGATGTAGTCTTAAGGACTATAGGAACTCTCTCCCAACCTGGGTAGAAGCTGGCAGAGTTAGGTCATAATCATATCATTCAGTCCTCAGATCAGGCCCCTCCTCATGACTAAGTCATTGTCTCAAAATGAAATCACATTCTTTTAAGTTCCTGCCTTTTAAAGATTGTCCAGAAAGTTGGTAATATCTACAGTATATTGCAGCAACTACGGTGCCCCAGTGTTATTTATGGCCCTGATTTAAATTACCAGCTTGGAGCTTAATTTTAAGGTCTTAAAACTGTACGAAAGTTTGTCTTAAAGAAATGTATCAATTTATTCATATCAGCCCGCATCTGCCACTAAGTCCTTTATCGTTTGCTCAGCAGCGAGAATAATTGGGCCGTCAGGAACAAAGAAAAGCATTTCCCGACAGTAGCCTTACTGCTGCACACACTTTCAACTGCAATTGATCAGTCATTATTGTAAAAAGCTTTACCAACATCTTGGAAACTTACTTTTGTATGTGAGTGCTTTGCTTTGTGTATTGTGACTGGAGAATTTTAGCCAGATTGTTACTGATGCTTTGTTATGTACAGCTGGTATGTTTAAATATTGTTAGTTTTCATATTGATTCTTCATATTTTATTTAGATTTCTTTCTTTTGAGGAAACCATCTTCAAATATATCTGTTTTTCAGACAAGCAATTTAGGTATTTCTGTGGAAAAGGTACTTGGTAGTAATTCACAGCTGAAAGACCATCAAGAACATTACACTATTGTGTCAGATTCCATTTTAAAAGGATAAGTTTTATCAGTCATCAAGAACTGTTGAGGAACGGGGATTGTTTTTTCAGTAACTTTGGATATAAATTTCTCAAAGGAAGGTCAATTTTTATTTGTCTATATCTATATCTATATCTCTGTATGTATATGCATATTTGCTCATATAGAGATGAGGTACTAATAATTTCCTCATTTACCTTGATTTCTTTTCTCCATGTTTCCATGTGCATCCAGATACAACTGCAAGGACCTTTAAAGTGCTTTTTCTGTGCTTTTCAGCACTACACCAAGGTTAAAAGCTATTAATGCCATCCAAAGATTGAAAATAGGGTCATGTGCTACACAAGTTACTCAATTTGTAGCAAGACTGAGCAATTCAGTTAATGGCTAGAATATCTAGCCAAATAATCATGTTTATAATGCTTGCCATCTTCAAGTATTATAGAAGTTATTGAATGAATATAGGATAAGTAAAGGTAAAAGAAAATTTCTTTAAAGTTGAGATTCTTTTTTTTTCCATAGTCAAGAACAAGTGCAATATCTCTAAAATACTTCCTGGGTGTCTCCATATGTGAATAATATCAGTGTATTGTTATTTTGTCATTATTTAGAGCTAGTTCTTCTGAATTATTATTATTTTAAAATATATTTTATTCATTTTTTTTATAAATTTACATTTCATAAGTGCCTGATAAACAACACTCTCTCTGGGTCTTATCTTAATAACATGTAGTAAAATCCTAATCTCCACTCCGTCTTTTAAGCCATTGTTAAAATACATCCCATATTTGAAAATACTCAGAATTATTATTTTCAGATTTGTTTTTATCTTATGTTTGACATTAAGAGCTAATAAAAATAACTCATGAAACAATCTGCATGTTTCAAAACCTAGCAGTATTGATTAATCAAAGCTTAGGGAGACATACAGCATATTTAATGGAATTACCTTTCCATTCATAATGATGACTTTTAAGTTTACAAATTCACAGGGATGCTAATGCAGCTCAATAATTGTATAAGGAACCCTAAATAAAAGGCAATGGGGATTTCAGTCTTTCAATAACATGCAGCTACAGCTGTAGGGTTGGAAAATTTGGAAATCAAAATATCCATTATTTGGGGCAGACACCTCCTGATTGACAAGCAGGGCAGAAGATGGTGTCAAAAGTAGCATTAGAATTACAATGCCAATCCCTTCAACTAGGTTGCTGAAATGAAGAGAAAAAAGTTTGTTCTTTTCTTTTTGGACTAGATTAACATGTTTTCCCCATTTTAGTTTTTCTTACTTTATCAATGAATTAATAACCAATGCAATACTAAATTATATCTCATGGGTAGAAAAATGTTTGCCCTAAATCAGGGCTGTCAAACTCACAATGTCACGTGATGTGTCATGATATATTGCGACTTTTTTGCCAATGCTGGCAATGGGTGGGTGTGGTTTTGCTATGATGCATCTGGCCTGCAGGCCGGGAGTTTGACGCCCCTGCCTTAATGGACACATTGAAATTGAAATTTTGAGAATATATTATGGGCTTTTTCAAAATGGCAGCCAGGGGTGAGGGCTTGCCAATTCACAAAATGGCTATTATTCTGGGCATGGTCACTCACAAGCTTCCCTTCATAAGAAAGGGTGAGATTGTCTCTGCAATTATTTTAATCCTTCATATTCTTGTAACCATCCAATCTAAATATAGTATTAATTTTGATGACTGATCCAGATTGGTTCTTCTTTTGTTTTGTATTTTTTTCCTGAGCTGGGATGGAGTATGTTTGTTTTTTTTTTGGCAAGCTGAGTGCCTATATTTGTTGTTGTTAATTACAAAGTTGTGTCCGACCCATCGCGACCCCATAGACAACGTTCCTCCAGGCCTTACTGTCCTTTACCATCTTCTGGAGTCCATTTAGACTCACACCTACTGCTTTAGTGACTCCATCCAGCCACCTCATTCTCTGTCATCCCCTTCTTCTATTGCCCTCAATCTTTCCCAGCATTAGGCTCTTCTCCAGTGAGTCCTTCCTTCTCATTAGGTGGCCAAAGTATTTGAGTTTCAACTTCAGGATCTGGCCTTCTAAAGAGCAGTCAGGGTTGATCACCTCTAGGACTGACCAGTTTGATTGCCTTGCAGTCCAAGGGACTCGCAGGAGTCTTCTCCAGCACCATAGTTCAAAGACTTCAATTCTTTGGCACTCAGCCTTTCTTATGGTCCAACTTTCACAGCCGTACATTGCAACTGGGAAGACCATAGCCTTGACTATACACACTTTTGTTGTCAGGGTGATGTCTCTGCTTTTTAGTGTGCTGTCTAGATTTGCCATGGCTTTCCTCCTCTTGGCTGCAGTCCCTGTCTGCGGTGATCTTGGAGCCTAGGAAAATAAAATCTGTCACTACCTCCATTTCTTCCCCATCTATTTGCCAGGAATTGAGAGGTCCATGATCTTGGTTTTCTTAATGTTTAGTTTCAACCCAACTTTTGCACTCTTCTTCACTCGCAACATAAGGCTCTTTAGTTGTTCTTCACTTTCTGCCATTAGAGTGGTATCATCTGCATATCTTAGGTTGTTGATAATTCTCCCAGCAATTTTAATTCCAACTTTTGATTCATCTAGCCCTGCCTTTCTCATGATGTGCTCTGCATGTAAGTTAAACAGGCAGGGTGTCAGTATACAGCCTTGCCGGACTCCTTTCCCAATTTTGAACCAATCAGTGGTTCTGTGTCCAGTTCTCACTGTTGCTTCTTGACCTGCATATAGGTTTGTCAAGAGACAAATAAGATGGTCTGGTACTCCCATCTCTTTAAGAGCTTGCCACAGTTTGTTGTGATCCACACAATCAAAGGCTTTAGCATAGTCAATGAAGCAGAAGTAGATGTTTTTCTGGAACTCCTTAGCTTTCTCCATGATCCAGCCTATGTTGGCAATTTGATCTCTAGTTCCTCTGCATCTTTGAAATCCTGCCTGTACGTCTGGTAGTTCTTGATCCACATACTGCTGGAGTCTAGCTTGTAGGATTTTAAGCATAACTTGACTAGCATGTGAAATGAGTGGAATGGTGCAATAGTTTGAACATTCTTTGGCACTTCCTTTCTTTGGAATTGGAATGTAAATGGATTTTTTTTTCAATCCTGTGGCCAGTGTTGAGTTTTCCAAATTTGCTGGCAAATTAAGTGCAGCACTTTTACTGCATTGTCTTTTAAGATTTTGAATAGCTCAGCTGGAATACTGTCTTCTCCACTATCTTTGTTGTTGCTTAGCTTTCCTAAGGCCCATTTCACTTCACATTCTAGGATGTCTGGCTCGAAGTCAGTGACGACCTCATCGTGGTTATCAGGGACGTTAAGTTCATTCTTGTATAGTTCTTCTGTGTAATTTTGCCACCTCTTCTTAATCTCTTCTGTCTCTGTTATGTCCCTGCCATTTTGGGCCTTTATCATGCCCATTTTTGCATGAAACATTCCCTTCATCTCTCCAGTTTTCTTGAAGAGATCTCTAATCCTCCCTATTCTATTGTTTTCTTCTATTTCTTTGCACTGTTCATTTAAGAAGGCGTTCTTATCTCTTCTAGCTATTCTCTGGAATTCTGCATTCAACTGGGTGTATCTTTCTTTTTCTCCCTTGCCTTTCACTGCCCTCCTGTCCTCAGCCATTTTGCTTTCTTGGGATAGTTTTAGTTGCTACTTCTTGTACAATGTTGTGAACCTCCATCTATAGTTCTTCAGGCACTCTGTCTATCAGAACTAATTCCTTAAATCTATTTGTCACCTCTACTGTATATTCAACAGGGATATGATTTAGTTCATACCTGAGTGGCCTAGTGCTTTTCCCTACTTTCTTCAGTTTAAGCCTAAACTTTGCAATGAGAAGCTCATGGTCTGAGTCACAGTCAGCTCCTGGTCTTGTTTTTACTGACTGTATAGAGCTTCTCCATGTGTGGCTGCAGAGCATATAGTCAATCTGATTTGTTTGTTGACCGTCTGGTGATGTCCATGTGTAGAGCCGTCTCTTGGGTTGTTGGAAAAGAGTGTTTGCTATGACCATCACATTCTCTTGACAAAATTCTATCAGCCTGTGCCCTGCTTCATTTTGTACTCCAAGGCCAAACTTGCCTGTTATTCCGGTTATCTTTTGGCTTCCTACTTTAGCACTCCAATCCCTCACGATGATAAGGACATCATTTTTTTGGTGTTAGTTCTATAAGGTGCTGTAGGGCTTCATAGAACCGGTCAATTTCATACTCTTCAGCACTGGTGGTTGGGCATAGGCTTGGACTACTGTGATATTGAATGGTTTGCCTTGGATTCGAACTGAGATCATTCTGTCATTTTGGGGATTGTATCCCAGTATTGCTTTTCCTACTCTTTTATTGACTATGAAGGCTACTCCATTTCTTCTGAGGGATTCTTGCCCACAGTAGTATACCTGATCGGCATCTGAATTAAATTCACCCATTCCTGTCCATTTTAGTTTGCTGATTCCTAAGATGTCCATGTTCAGCCTTGTCATTTCTTGTTTGACCAAATCCAGCTTTCCTTGATTCATGGATCTTACATTCCAGGTTCCTATGGAGAAAAAATCTTTACAGCATCGGACTTTCCTTTCACCACCAGATACATCCACAGCTGAGCGTCCTTTTGGCTTTGGCCCAGTCGCTTCATTCTTTCTGGCACTACTAGTACTAGCCCTCTGCTCTTCCCCAGTAGCATATTGGATGCCTTCCGACCTGAGGGGCTCATCTTCCAGCGTCATATCTTTTTTCCTTTTGGTACTGTCCATGGGGTTTTCATGGCAAAGATACTGGAGTGGGTTGCCATTTCCTTCTCCAGTGGATCACGTTTTTTCAGAACTCTCTGCTATGACCTGTCCATCTTGTGTGGCACTGCACGGCATAGCTCATAGCTTCATTGAATTATGCAAGCCCCTTCACCATGACAAGGCAGTAATCCATGAAGGGGACTGCCTATATTTTTAAATAAAATACAGTACATTACATTAAAATAGATTAAAATGAAATACATTTTTAAAAAATTCAATTATAACACTAAGCTTACAAACCTTCATGTTTGCCTATGAAACACAGTTGAAAAAAGTGAAAATATGATGTGGTTGGATAAGTCTTTACAGCATGCTAATTTCCCAGTTAAACTCAGATGGTGTAGGGATCTGGTGGTGTCAGGGAAAACGTCCATGGCAAATAGGAGACCATAAGCATCAAATTGTTAACTGCATAGCCTACCCCAGTATGCTGTATCCTTCTGTCATATACATTATGGAAGGCAGATTGGAAATAGCTCATCCAGTCACCCATTTCAATACTTGAGTTTGCTATAAAGCTTTCTGGTAATGTGGTGGTCAACCCAAATGTAGGAAGCTGACTACAACTGACAAACAAATACTCTGTGCTTCAGGACATCTGCTATTGACATCTGGTATTGAGGACATGCAGCCTGTGATTTTGGGACATGGCAGCAGTCATTACAATTACTTTTTAAAACCATCCGAATTAGGAACTAGCACTACATCCTGTTTAACTATGGGGATATGTAAATAACTTCCTTTTATGGTTCCAAGCCGCCCCTCATTTAGTTTTAATGTATTGGCTTCAATTCTAATATTGCTTCTGAGAAAGAAGAGCCTCTTATTCACGTTTTCCATGCCATGCGTAATTTTTATATATTTTTGTCATTTCTCCCATTATCCACTGTTGCTCCAAGTTAAAAAGCTCATATGTTGCAGTCTGTGGTTCCCAGTCATTTTGTTGCCCTTCTTAGTACTTTTTCCAGTATCGCTTTCCAGAAGTGATTTTCAGGACAGAAATCCAAATGCAGCTTCACATAGATTTATAGTAGATTATCATATTGGGTATTTTATTTTCAAAACCATTATTTTTCCAAGCATAGGATTTACCTTTTCTGCAATAGTTGTATACTAGACTGATGCATGAATATCAAGGGTTTTATTTTATTTACATTTGTTTTATTTTTATGTGACTGAAGCCAAAAAAAAATAGGTCACTTTGGAACACTTTAGTAAATATGCTGATTGACTAAGATGATATTTTTTGAATAAACTAGAATTAGAACATAAAAATCTTTTGCGTAGATCAATGGTAAGCAAATAAATAGGTGAGTGGTTTCATTAGTGATGATAATTGATAACTGACATTTGATAAATGGATTACCAGGGAATCTTTTTTCACAAGGCTGCCACATAGCAATGGGGTATGAACTCTAAATTTATTCACAGAAGAAGGAAGGAATTTGATAACTGTTTCCTATGTAGACTGTGACCTCACCTTGTTTAGACAGCAGAGGGAGGGAGAGATGGAAAGAGCAGAAGATATCCTACCAACCACTCATTTTGAACCAATTAGTTTTTAAGACTGCTGAAATATGACCCTTCATTCCACATAAAACTGAGTGAGGCATAGCTCAGGATGTAAACATGGTCAAGATGTATTATTTCATAGCATAAATTTTTAATTGCTATCCAGTGTGCTGGTAGAGCTTGGAGATGTTTCATGAAGGCAGGAGACAGAATGAAATGTCAGTTTGATCCTGTTAAGGCTAAGCATTGCCCTTATGAACCAAGATGGAAAGCAATTCATTTCTGTGTAAATATTGAATATTTTGTTTTGGCTGACCATTCCTAATTATCATGCAACCTTGCTATCTAGAAGAACTGAAAAGCCCATGCCAATTATGATGCCTAAGAGTATAGCAAAGGTTTTTGTCTTAATCCTGAGGTAACAGGATTAATGTCATTGCTATTAATTTGCCATGTGATGGTTCTCTGGTGCCAGAAAAAACAGCAATATTTTTATGATGACTAGCTTCCTATTGTCTATGGGAAACCTTGTTAGTTTTCTTTCTTTCTGGAGATCATAAAACACTTTGCTCCTATTGCAAAACTAGGAGGTGAGAATGAGGGAATTCCAGAACATTCTGTGGAACATGGATATTCACACTGAAAAGGCTGAAAACTCAGAAGGGCAGAAAAGGATGTCTTTTCAGATAAATACAGTTTATCAAATACTTGGAAAACCACACAGAGAGAGACATAGGCACAGACACATTCTCTCTGTCTCTTTCTCTCCTGTGAAGCAATATTATCAGCATTCACGTTAATGCTGTCAATGATCCTTCTAGATTATTTTTCATGTGTTTTTCAAAACCCTTTGTCATGCAAAATGAAAGGCCTCAAGTCAAACTACTGAGAGGCCATATCTTCACAGAGAAGGGGAAGTGAAGCAGAAGGTGGGAGGAAAAATGCCTTTCAGTCCCCATGACCTTGTTGTGCTGATAAATGTTTCCAAACTGAGGGAAATGTGGCCTTCACTTTTGCTTGATGGCTCAACTAAGACTGACAACTCTTATTATTCTCTCTCAGATATTTTACAGCCTCTGGTAGTACTGCAATCTTGTCTTCAGCTCAAAATGCTGCAAGGCGTCCCTTGATTTTCCACCTGCTTTCTCCATCCCTTCATTTAAACATTTCTTCTGGAAAGGCAGACAGAAAGATGTCCCTTAGCTATATGTGCACCACATACCTCATCTTCAGGTACAATATGCTGAATGTGATTGTGTCCAACAATTGCCAAAGCCCACCAATCTGTTAATTATAGTGGACTAAGCTGTAAATCAAAAGTATTCAGTTATAATTTTTAATTTATCTTGACAGTTAAAATAATATGTTGCATATCCTAAGAATTAATTGCTGTAATTCAAAGTCCAAGTCCCATTTTAATCGTACTGCTTCTTAAACATATTTACATACAGTATGCAACATTTTTTATTAGAAAGTTATAAATTTTCCCATCAATCTCTCTGGAAATATGGTCAGGAAGGAGGATAACTATAAGATCTAGACTGTCTTCCAAATTAACTTTCTCTAGGGAAGGGAAAATATTTTTTCTATTCTGTTTCCCACATTTTTGCTCTGATATAAGTTGTTTCTTGTTACTCTACCATTTTGTAGGTATTGTCTGTGTTGTGTAGTGAGTTCTTTGTGCCGGAAAGAAGACGAGGCAAGTGAGTTTAACAAAGCTCATGGTTTATTGCTTGCAGGATCTGAACTGAGAATTGGGCTGCAACTTGCAGCAATTTATAGCCTGGCCCGTAGGCGGCAGCCAATAGATTTAAAGTAACCCATTGCCGCCTAGGGGCAGCCAATAGCAGCACTGGAGACCTGGAGTCTGTATTGTATGCTCATGGATTGTCTTAAAATTTCCCAAATTCCCAGAAGATTTATTTCAGCAGGAAATAGTGTGTTTGATTCCTATATAGCTAACAAAATATGATTTTATATATTTGTATTTTTTTTAAAAAAAAGCATTTTATCTATTATATAAAGGACTATCATGTCAAAACAAACTGCTTGTTAGTAAAGAAGTGAGAAAAAGGATGTTTAGTCTCTCATTATTTATATAAACTATATGATGAATATATATTAAAAGAAATTGGATTGTAAGATGAGTGTGATTTTAAAATTGGATGAAAATACATCAACAACCCCACTATCCAGATGACACTATCTTGACAGCTAAAAATAAAAAAAAACATAGCACACTCCAGTACTAAAAGTCAAGGAATACTGTGAAAAATTGGACTAAAATTAAATATAAAGATCAAACTTATCAAAGGTAGAACGGCGAGAATTGAAAATGAAGAAATTGAGGTGATAGACTCTGCTTTTTAGGATTAACCATCAACAGTAAATGAATAAACAGTCAAGAAATATGCTGCAGACTAGCACTTCATTACATATAAAGCCCTTGAAAAAGATACTTAAATGCATACAAAGACCATAAT
This sequence comes from Vipera berus, assembly GCF_964194415.1. Lineage (NCBI taxonomy): Eukaryota > Metazoa > Chordata > Lepidosauria > Squamata > Viperidae > Vipera > Vipera berus. The sequence continues at coordinate 89,619,481 of NC_138202.1, read as the reverse complement.
CGTATTCCCTGTGATGTTCTATGAAAACAAAAGTTGGATTCTGAAGAAGCAGGATAGAAAGCCTATTGATGCTTTGGAAATTTGATATTGGGGAAGACAATATTGGGGAATACAGTGGACAGCCAAGGAAGCAAATGGATTACCAAAGAAATCAATCCAGAGTTCTCACTGGAGGTACAACTATGTTCGAATAACTGTATTTTGGACACATTACAGAAAGACCTAGCTCTCTGGAGAAGAGGCAAGGGGAAAGGGGAAAGCAAAGAGAAGAGGACAACCCAGGAGAAAGATAGATTCATTTACAACTGTGATGAGTACCCCGTTGAAAGACCTGAAAAAACAGGTTAGAGATAGATCATCATAAAGAAAATCTACTTATGTTGCCACTAAGAGTTGACAATGACTTGAAGGCACCTAATCAATCAATCCATAGGACTGATTCACATTTCCCTCAGCCTCTGTTTTCTTACTTTCTCTAGCACTAACACTCTCACTTCTTTCTATTCCTGCTTTTTTTTCCAAATCCTGAATTCTCTGAAAAACGTACCGACACAGAGTCCTTCTTCACAGCCATATAAAGCTGTGTTCTTCCCATTTTTGACTCAGCAGAAGAATATGCCGACACTAATTGAAGTGCTGTGATAGCCTCACCCTATTCTTCCTCAGTCACAAGGCCATTTCAATGCAGGACAAGCGATTGATGGATTCCTCCCGTTTTGCTCCTCCTTCCATTGGGTATCAGTAGGAAAAACAGCCAACAATTGCTTTTCTTATTGGGAAGCTTCTGCTGCTGGAGAGACCAGGTTTCTCACTTCAGAATGTGATGATAAGGCACTGCATGGACTTGCTATATACAGAGCTTGACATTTGTGTTTTTTTTAAAGAAAAAAATAGATGAGATCTGAAGGAACACTACAGCTGTGCTTTTTAAAAACAAAACAAAACCAGGATTATTGCTCTAGAGACTAGTGCTGGACATGTGTTGCGCAGAAGGTTGAGGTAAATCAGTAAACAGATCAGGGTTCTGCCAACTGTGTGCCACTGTCTCTATCCCAAATGAGTGAAATGCAGGTTTCCTGCTGCTTATGCCAACAAGGGATTTTGCATTGCTGTATTTTTATTTTTATTTTGCTTTACAGATCTTACACAGTTCTACAAAAAAGCTGTGATGCTACTTCTTGTGACAATGGAAATTACGCAGCATCTTCAGGTCTGGCACATTGCTGTCATGGTTCTGTATGTCAATGAAAATCTCATACTTGGTCTGCCTGGCAGGGAAGAATAATCTATGCCAAATGATTTTGATGCAGAACATGAAATATAAGATAGATCCTACCCAGAGACTCTAAAATTTATATATATATTTACACACACACACACACACACAAACAGACAAAACAAGCATTGGAAGAGAAGGTCCATTTCTGGTCTTATAACAAACGTGTACCAATATTCATATGCTCCAGAAGCTTTTTCCAGTAATAGCTAATAAAAGGCATCTAAGGGTAAGAAGCAGAATAGGGAAAAAAGATGACTATTTAAAATCTATCCCTCTGTGAAATTTATTTATAATCCTTTTATTTAAATTCTGATATGTATATGCATTTGCTAACCAAATAGACAAAGAAGAAAAGCATTTTAATTTTATTGAGTAGCTACTGCTATTAATAATCAATTACCATGATTTGAGAGGTGTTATTAAATTCTCTCTAAATTATGAACTCCAATCAATTATTACAATCTATCTGCCCAGGCTGTGAGTTAATTCTCACTAAAAGGTTTTAAGAAATTGTAGGATAGCCACCTAATGTACATGGCTGAGTTGTTGTTTTTCCCCCTGCACATTACAGAAGTTAGACTAGCTAATCTTTTTCAGCTCTACAATTCCGATTATATGAACTTTTAAATGGGCCTACAGCTGATAAATGAGAATAAATGGATAGTGAATGTCTCATCCTTATAGAAACAGTCCTGTGCTTAGCTAATATTTGCAAAAGGGAATGTATTGCAGGGAGCTTATTAAAATCATTGCAAGACAAGACAGGTGAAGAAAAAGACAAACAGAATGAAAAAAAACAAGCAAAAGTTCACTTTTAAAAAGTTATCGAATTCTGCAAGACTCTAATTTGCTGTGAAGAGTTTGTCCAGTTCTGATTTTTACAAAAGCATATTGGAACTAACCCTGGGCCAAACCAGATGGCCATGTTGAGGTGAAGGTCTCTGTGAGCCAATAGTAAAATAAAACAGCATAAATTTTGGCAGCCTAATTACTAATTTATATTCTGCCTTGGTAACAAAGTCACCGAGGGCTACTGTCCTCATTATTTAACAGAAGATAAATTAAGGGAAGTGATTGGTAGACTCTCATGGTTTTATTTACCCTATCTTTTAGAATGGAGAAAATTTGCTCTTCCTAGCAACAAATCCATAATTTCATTGTTCCATCAGTGAATATGTTTAAAAAAAAGACCCTCAAAATCCTTTTCACTGTTCTACTGCAACCTAAGCCCAAGTGACCACAGAAGACATTTCCCAGTGACCAGAAGGAAAGGATCAAGTGCACAGCTACTAAGAGCTGAGCAAATGCCTGCCATTGATTGTGTCATCAATCACATCATTGCTGAATCCTAGATCATGTCAACAGGAAAATTGCGCAAAGCAAAGAGGATGGAAAAGAAAAAAAGTACAATGCATATATGAAACACCACTAAGCGTATGTCCAAGCTCGTCTTAAAAACTTCCAGTATTGGAGCATTCACAACTTCTGGAGGCACTGTTTTCCACTGATTAATTGTTCTAACTGTCAGGAAGTTTCTCCTTAGTTCTAGGTTGCTTCTCTCCTTGATTAGTTTCAATCCATTGCTTCTTGTCCTGCCTTCATCTAGTCCAACCCCCTGCTCAGGCAGGAAACCCTATACCATTTCATACAAATGGCTGTCCAGTCTCTTCTTAAAAACCTCCAGTGTTGGAGCATTCACCACCTCTGGAGGCAGGTTGTTCCACTGGTTAATTGTCCTCACTGTCAGGAAGTTTCTCCTTAGTTCTAGGTTGCTTCTCTCCTTGACTAGTTTCCATCCATTGCTTCTTGTCCTGCCTTCAGGTGCTCTGGAGAATAGCTTGGCTCCCTCTTCTTTGTGGCAACTCCTGAGATATTGGAACACTACTACCATGTTCCCCCTCATCCTTCTCTTCATTAAACTAGACATACCCAATTCCATTTGACAACTTCTGGAGGCAAGTTGTTTCACTGATTAATTGTTATAACTGTGTGAAAATACATTAATAGGATATATTATGTAAATAAATAACTTTGAAGAATCTATAGTACTAGGAAAAGTGGAAGAAAAGAGAAGAGAATGACCAGCAGCAAGGTCTCAGTTACAGGGATGATGGGATGGCCCGAAGGACCATTAGGGATAGATTATGCTGGGGAAGCATTATCTTTATGCTCACTAAGAGTTTACCAACTTGATGTCATATAAGCAATCAATCATTCATCACATAGGCAAAGGTATATACCAAACTACATGTAACAAGTAAAATTAAATTTTAGAGTCCCTCTCTCTCTCCCCCTCTCTCTCTCTGTTTGTATATATATATGACATACATTCATACAATGCACACACACACACACAGCTGCACAACAGTCACCTTTAAAATAAAATTTCTGTTTTTATTCACAGTAGTAAATTCTATACCTTCCGTTTATAATCATTGTTGATACAGCATGGTGATTAAGAACGTTAGTCAGTGTGTTAGTGGCTGTTGTGACTTTTTAATTTTAATTTTTCTCCTTCAAATTTATATTTTTCTGGAGCTGACTAGCTTCATGCACACACATTTTTGGTTTTAATGCAATTATACCATTGAATGGGGCAAAATAATTTTACAATAACTGTTAGTTCTATAGAAATGCAAACAATTGAGTAAAAAAAGTGGTACTATATTTTAACCTAATTGGTGTGAAGTAGATACCTTTAAGTATATCTTTAGATAGTTTAATTTTGCATTTTAAATTTCTTATTTTGCATTTTAAATCTCTTACTTTTGTTTACTTGGAGAATATTTAAAGGCAGGCTGAAAGACAATAGTGCTTCTTACTGCCAGTTCTGGAAACTCAAGCAGAGGATGATTCAAGAAACAAATTATCTATGGAGATTTTCAGTCATCCAGGTCGTGGTTGTCCCAAAGGATCTAGAAACTAATAAACTTTTTAGTTTATTTTACTGTCACTAAATCTAAGTCCATTTATTAACATGTATTTCAAATTATGTTGATAAATTTCACTTTGATTAGGTCAAGCAAATAAAATTATTTGTTATATGTATTATATTTCATATTCTTTCTTAGCTATGAACATTTTTGTCTTCTCAAATGAAAAGCAATTTTCTAGTTTTGTGTATTCAGATTCCTTTTATTTCTTTGCTTAAGTCTATCTGTAGATATTTTTTTTACACACAGCATAAAGTTTAATATTGTTCAATCAGACGTTTGTTCATATGATAGAAATTTTGACTCCTCTTCCTCTTGGGTTGCGAATACTAGAAAATAGCCCTAGAAAACATATCAGAAGTTGTGACAGGAAAGGGAAACTGATTCTGTCATATTTCATCAGGCAAACTATCCCTATCTTTAAGGGAATGGAACCATAAAGTAGGCCTGAATTCCATCCTTGATGCCTGTATATATTTTTTTATTTTTTTTATAAAGATACAATATTTCACCCCCTTTTATTCAATATTTCTTTACCTCACTCCCCCCCAACCCTGCCCTTAGCTATGAAACTTTCTGCCAAATGTGTCTAGCTAGACTTATTTGTGGCATTATCTCATGCAATTTAGGATATGCTTTCAGAGATATGAATAAAATTCCATAGTCCCATTTCTGAGAAATTATAAAGCAGAAAGGAATACAATTGCTACTCTTGCTCTCCATTCTCTTTGCAGGCAACAATAGAAGTCACATGAGCAAGATATTAGTTCACTTATTCTATTTCTTCTGTTTTGCATGAGTGGTAGATCTCCTTAATGCACGCCTTGTGAGTTGATAGGGGTAGTTATTCTTATTATTTTGCTCATCTATTATATCATCCATTTTTAGAAACATTCTTCTACTTTTGTAGTCAGACCTATGACACAGCAATGTGAAATAGCTTATAAGAAAAAAAACAGAATCCCATGCATAAAATGAATGCATAACAATTAAACATCCCCCCCACTCTCCTGTATTTTATTTTAGCAAATTTGCAAAGGATAATAATTTAAAATATTAATAACACTTCCTTTTGAATCTAACCATTCATAATAAGACAAACAAAACATTAACAGTGAAACCTTAAGGTTCAAAAAGACTTGATGGCAGAACATTTAAACATTCTTGCATTCTAACTTGGTGTATTTTTTTTTCTCTTTTAAAATCAATCATCGGAAATACGTAGGAAAGCTTGAAACAGTGAAATGTCATCTGGCATTATGTTTTAGCTGATCTTTCTTTCCAACCTTGAACGAAAAGTGCTGAACCTTCCAATCACTTCCTTTTTTACACTGTGCTTCAGATAGGTCCTTCTTTTTTGTGGGGAGAGGACTTCCCTTAAAAAAATTGGATAACCAATATGAAAATAAATTACATTGAGGATAAGCATCCTGGAATCTGTATAACACTTTGAAAACCTGGAAAAATGGAAAGGATTCACCCTACACCAAAAAGATATCACCATGATGCTCAGTGCAACTTTCTGCACAGAAAAAAATTCAAATTTCATAATTTTGTTAGGGTGTGCAAGCTTTCATATTCTTTAGGACATATATTATGAAAACAGAAAAGAAGGGAAAAGTTCCAACATTGGAAGAGGTCTCTGGGTCAGTTTCGAGATGTGATAGACTGATGGCATTTGTTGGAGGTAACTGTAATCAGAATCACATCTTACTAATTAAACAGCAAAAAATAATAGTTTCACTCAGCTCTGTAACTAAACATGCCATTAGAGTTGTATGTTTTACCATGAAAAAACATGGAGGTTTCTGGCATGAAAGTAAACACTAAGATTGCTATAATCTTGGTTCAGAAGCTAATCATGGTTAGTACTTGACTAGGAGACAAAATTATAGGACTACCTGGCCTGGACTACAAAAATCTTGTCATCTGGTCATCAGCCAGATTTTCATAATTCAGATAAGCCTTATCACCCAAAGTTGGCTAGATTGGAACATTGAAAAATATTCTGGAAAATAGCAGTGACAAACCACTTCCATTTGATTAAAATACCAAAAACCAGATTGGTATGTCCATGTAGTCAACAAGGCTTGAGCTCAACTTGAAAACATATTTACATGTGTGTGAAAGAGAGGGGGGAGGGAGGGAGAGACAGACAGACAGAGACAAAGACAGAGAAAGACAGAGACAGAGACACACAGAGAGAGACAATAGGCAATAAAGTGAGAGTTATTTAGGGAAAATAATGTACTGCTTTTTTTGGCATGGATCCTTTTATTTTGAAGTATGTTTTAGAGCTGGGGACAGACAAAGAAAAGGCTATTGCTCTTTAATTCCTCTCTATGTCTCAATTTTCAGGAGAGTCCCAAGTCAAGTGCCTAATGATAATGCCAAAGAATGCAGAGGCAAATGTGGAAGCAAACAAAATTTCAGTAACCACGTGTTAAAATGAATTCATTGACAGAAGCAAAAGGCTTTCTTGTAATGCAAAAATATTTCTCTAAACACGTAAAACAGTGTAGTAAACAGGTGTAATGAGTACATCTGAACTGAATGAGTGTTGTTGAATTAAATGGAACAAATGAGTTGTAACTAAGTTAAATCCCACTACTTTCAGTAGACCATGCTTATTACCAACCGCTGTAGCAGAATGGCTAGACCAGGGGTAGGGAACCTTGGCTCTTTTATGACTTGTGGACTTCAACTCCCAGAATTCCTGATTCAGCATGTCAAACAAAGCAACTTGCTGGTTGGGGAATTTGGGAAATTAAAGTCCACACATCTTAAAGTTACCAAGTTTGAGAAACACTGGGTTAGACTAACTTTTCTGAATGCTCTTGTATCAATCTCCCTTCGTTGGCACCCTATTGAAAATAAGACTTTTCTAAAGCTACAACTATGACATTGTTTTAATACTTCTCTGGATCCCTGTTTATATGGACATACATAATATATTTGTGGGACCTAGCAGCATTGAACTTGAGGTATTATGCTATTTGTCAGTTTGGAATCATTATCACTTGGGTTTAGTTAGCATGAGTGCAGACAGGGATGATATCATCTAATACAAGAAAAATACTACTTAATTGCAAGGGAATTCCCAGTTGCTTTAGAAAAGGTGCATCTTCATGCAGCAGCTTTTTGTAGAATCTCTATGTATTCATGTCAGGTTCTGGATCGGAGGCCAAAATACTTGGTGGTGCTGAGGCTGACAACAAATTTATTTAAAAGGACCCTATTAATATTTCGTGGGTTGTAACTCTTGGTAGCAGAAGAGTTGCATGACTAGTGCAAATATTTTATTTTTAAAAAAATTGGTTAGTACACAAAAATGCAAATTAAGCTTTTTTGGTCTTTTACACTGCCTCAGAGTTATGCTTCTGTCACTCATTGTAAATTAGCCTTACAATTGCTACCATTAAAATCCCTTTAATATAAAGAAATATGTAGTGGAATCTCCTAATAATAGTAAGCATTAACTGTATATACAGACTGCCTTAATAAAGATATTCTTTATTATACTAGTAGCAGTCCTGACACCTCATATAATTAATTCTGATTTCACTGTCTTGCTACTATAAGCATGACTGGAGGTTTCCTAATTAGTTCCAATTATTATTTCTGGAAATATGTTCTATTTGGAAAGATATTGTAGCTTTCTCCTAGAAAGTAGATCTTGTTGCTGTTTTTCTGTTCAGCTATATGCCCATCCTCCCTAATCATGAAACACCTATATGCAGTCAACTGCTTGAAGCAACAAAATAATTTACTGTAAATAGAACACAGGAATTAACAGTGTCTTTAACAGAACAGTTTCACATTTCAGAATATTCATCCCGAAGACATTCCAGTCTAATTATGGATTTCAGACATTTCAGTTTTTACATTTCCAAGGTTATTTTTAAATGTAGAAATAGTAATAAACTATTTGTTTGCTTGCTTGTTTCTGGTTGTTGCTCATTTATATCAGTGGTTTTCAGCCTTTCTCATCTTCATATCTCATAGCTGAGAATTCCAGGTTGCAAATCTGGAAGTCCTATGATGTCACAGGTTGCTGAGGAGTCTTTGTGGAAAAAATGGGGGCAGCCTGCCTCTTGTGATATCACAGAAACCGGGTTCCGGTTGCACAGTTGTGCAGCACTTCCTGAGGTTTCTTATGGCAACTGGACTTCTTTTCTCGTTGATTCAAAATGTTTTACTAAATAATAACAATAACAACAACAACAATGATGATGATGATGATGATGTTGGAAGGGACCTTGTAGGTCATCTTAGCCAAGCAGCTTCTTCAGTCTGAACAAGCTGAGTAGGAAGACACATATATTTCCTCCAGGGAGGTAGGTTTGTTGATGTGACACATCTCTGGAGTTTTTGTGGCACACAAGTGTACTATATAGCCGTGGTGGCGCAGTGGTTAGAATGCAGTATTGCCAGCAGTTCGATTCTGACCAGCTCAAGGTCGACTCAGCCTTCCATCCTTCTGAGGTCAGTAAAATGGGAACCCAGATTGCTGAGGCAATTTGCTGGCTCTGTAAACCACTTAGAGTGGGCTGCAAAGCACTATGAAGCAGTATATAAATCTAAAGGCTATTGCTATTGCTTCAGCACAGAAAATGAAAGCCAACGATTTATACCACAGGCGTTGTTGGAGCCATGGCAGAGATCACCAAGGCTATCAGATATTGACTACATAAATGTGGATGACTACTATATGGCATAGACAGTACAGAAAATCATAACATTGCTAGTGGCCATGTAGATTTTTGCATTCAAATTTGGTAACTCTTTATATATGTCAAGGGATATCCCCAGCTGTTTTCAGCAATGGGCCATATGAAGAGAAGAAGGAAGGATGGGAGGCCTACTGCAACTTTCTTCCCATTCTACATGTTGGAAGGAGCGAGGGAATATGAACCTGCAACAGAACGTCTGCTACTGTATTCAGAAAGCCAACAAATATCTCAATTTTGCAGTTGTATATTTTACAGTTTGTCTGTAAATATAAATTTGCCCTTTCTTCGTATTTCAAGCCATACCTCTATTCCTCATTCCACCACATACAAATTAATCATGTTATGATCCACTGATAACATGGAATGTCAAAGGTGGCATCTTATGCTACCACTCCACTCCTAGATGAGTTTTTGATATTGTGGCATTCTGTAAAAAAAACAACAACAACCTGATTGGTCTGTTCTATCTCTGAAGATCTATGGTATCTCTTTATGTCTCAAAGGTGCTTTTTTCTTCAAAAGACCTGGATAACAGAGTCTTCACAAATACCTCCTGCATGATTCCCAATAGTAGCTTTCTTTATAAGTAGCTATCTGGAGAAGGAAGGGAAAAAAACCCTTCCTATTCTAGCTAATAACCTTTTTCCAGTGGATCAAAAGCCAATGAAAGGACAGGAAAATATCATCTTGCCTGCAATTCATTGTTTCACTGGTCCCTTGCCATGAAATGACAAATGTTTCTTGTCACAGTGTCCCCCAAATAGAAAACTTCTGTATTCTGCAACACTCTAAATTGGCAAGAGGGACTTAATCAAGGACTACCCACCATTAAGAAAATGCTGCTAAAACAAACAAACAAATCAAATCAAAACAAAACAAACCTCTGTCCCAGAGCAAAAAACCTAGGCATTATAGCATAGAAAGGGGTTCTGAGCATGTTGCTCAGAAAGAAAGAATTAGAGCAAAATCTGTTGTAAACATCTGCATTTGAATGGAAACTTTCTTATCCAGAGTGGAACAATTTATCACTTGAAGTAGATTGAATAGGAGGTTAGCTGGTTTGGATACTTTTGATTTTATGTTCCACCAGATACTTAAAAGAAAACTTCCCTTGATTATAAATCAGAATTTGGTTAAAAATAGAAAACATTCTAGGTCACTCTGAAATAATGTCAGCTGCAAATCCATAATTAGCATTATAGTGAAAAATGTTCCTTTATGTATTAGGGGTGATTTCTTATCCTGTTATCTTCATCTGTTTTCATTCCTTGCAGTTGTTTTATTATTGATGTCAAGAAGCTGTTCAAAATTATATGATTAATTTTAATGCAGATCTTTCTTTTCTGAATAATTGATGGGAAACAGGATCATAGATATTCTGAGTCCATTGCTGATATTCCTTCTCTCTCCGCTTATCTTTGTAGTTGCAACTTCTAATTTCTTAATCCCAGAGGGTAATGTGCCTTTAGTTGGGAAATATTTCAGATTCTTCAGTCTCCTGTCATTGTAGTTCAGACATTATCAAGATTATAAGTCTGTGCTTTGCTCTATTCAATCTAGAAATTCATTTTAAGTATAGAAAAGGGCACTTGATATTTTACAAAAGAATCACTGCCTTTAGACTTGGGGAAGGTCTGTAAGGATATTGTTATGTTATTGTGCATAGAGTTGAAGACACACACATAGGCCAAACACATCTACAATTTATGAATCAGTGGGTAGATATACTGATAAAAGCTAACCCAACAAATACAGCTCTTACCAACCACATTATCTACAGTGGGCCAAAAAGTATAACCAACTGACAACAATGTCTGGTGTACAGAACAGATGTTGGATGCAAGGACTTTGTATGGAAGTGGAGGAGAGTGAGAATAATTTTTCAACCCTCTTCTTAAAATAAAACAATTCCACTGCCATCCAAGCAAGAACCAATCAGGCAAATGGACCTCTTGCATCTGTAGGTTTTCCCTCTAATTTTAATGGTGGCAAATGACATTCTACAGACAGAGCTGTTCTTATGGTTTGTGTAAAGAAAGTTACTAGCAAAAAGTATTAGTGCATGCTTTAAAGTGCAGATATAGATCTATAGATCAATGTTCCTGAAGTCATCTCTATCAATGCATTGTGTTTGCTTAAAGTAGGAAGTGGAACTTGACATTTTAAATATTTGTTGGATTATTGTAAATAATTCTCCCCACTATTCAGTAAGCAAGTATTTTGTGCCTCATGGATTTGATAATTTCTTTGTTTACAGCTAAAGCATTGTCCCTAGAGACAAGATAACACAAATACAATATGATTAATGGTGTTCAGTATGCAGAGCCAGAGCTGACAACAGTGTTTTGCATCTGGCATTCTCTATTAACTGCTTCTTAAAGAAGCAGTTTATTTCCCAGGGTTCCCCAAAATGTGTGGTTTCTTTATGGAGAAACCAACAGTAGAGACAAAGTGCTTACCCTATAGCTAAAGCAACCCTGTCTCTTTGCATCTGAATAGATCGTGCTCTTAATTGGATACATTACCCTCACCTGCCAAATTTTTCCTATAGCATGGATCACCTGGTAACTACTTTCCATCTCTACTCTATTCACAACTGGAATACCCAGAAGCCACTGTTTGGGACACTGTCCATGCTATTTACCTTTAGTAATATTTCCAGTGGCTCTGAAAAGTTATTTGCCTTTTGGCACAAATAGAAATATAGATAATGTATATGTCATGGTTCTGATAGATGAGACCAATAAAACAGAACTCCAGGGCAAAGAAGTTTCCTTAAAGAACATATTTATTTGGTTACATAGTATCAGCACAATCAAAAGTGAAACCAAGACTGAAGTTCCCTCCCAAAGGTTACAATGTTACAAAGTTGAACTTCCCACCCCAGTAATGTGTCATAAATCACATTCCCCAATTAACTACTTGAGCGGGCTTTCTAACAGAAACTTCAGCCTGCCAAAATGCAATGAGCAATGACCTTGGTTCCCACAGAACAATTTTTTGTTTTGACTAAACTAAAAAATATTCACCCCCCCCTCCCAATTCTGTGACAACCAAAAACAAAGGGAAAATGGCTTCAGCCAAATTCATTTGTAGTGTTGACAGCATAACAGTTGTTATTACTATCACTTTCTTTTTATATGTTGTCCATAGTTAATGTCTCTTTTGTCTGCCTTTATCCTGCTTTGTCACTTAACTGTTTTTAATATCCACTGACAGTACTGATATGTAACAAACTATTTGCACTGAATCATGTGTGTGCTTGTTGTAATCTGAATATATAGGAAATATGCTGGGTGCAAAAAAAATCTGCAAATTATCCACAGTAATTTTCCAACAGTTACAACATATTCTATACTTCATAAAAGCCAAAATACTTATTTGATCCTCTCTCCTCTTAATATCAATTATTGAAAACAACTTTCCTTAATCCAGTCTGGAAGAGGATTGGGGAAATGAAGTCAACCAGCTCCAAATATATAATCCATATACAAGGGCAATTCAGAAATAAACCTCCATTTGGTTATCAATGACAGACACTCACAGATACAGAACTTTTATTGTACACGTTAGAAAACTGCAACATTACATTACTTTTTGACATAATCGCCATTTAAATTGAGGTACTTGTCATAACATTTTACAAGATTTGAAATTCCTTAGTAGTAGTTGCTTGGCAACAAATCTGGGCTATGGGGGGGATCATCAGAAACATCCCAGCGGAACCACGTCAAAAGTACTTGGGTGTGTCTAGCGGTATGCGGGTGAGCATTATCATGAACCAACACCACACCAGAAACCAACATGCACCGACGCTTGTTATGGATGGCTCATCTGAGTTTTCATAACGTTTCACAGTAGACTTCTGAATTGATAGTTGAACCATGCTCCATGAACTTCACTAGCAGTACTCCTTTGGCATCTTCACATTTGGTGGGATTTTTTATGGCACCACTTCTGGTGTGATGTTGGTTCACGATAATGGTTGCCTGCACACTGCTAGACGCACCCCGAACCTTTGAAGCAGTTCTGCTTTCAAAGACATTATGACAAGTGCCTCAATTTGAATGGTGATTATGTCAAAAAGTAACGAAATGTTGTAGTTTTCTAATGTGTATAATAAAACTTTTGTATCTGCAAATGCCTCTCATTGATAACCAAACGGCGGTTTATTTCTGAATTGCCCTCGTATTGAGCAAAAAAGGTTCAGCAAGAAGTAGCCTGTACATTGGCATTAGCTAGGAAGCCCAAATACAATTTAAGCCATATTGTTCTTTTTAAAAAGTTAAAGATGGGCACTAGTTTATTTGTACCTCCACATGTCAGTGTGTTGGCTTCTAAAAAACAGATTTACTATGACATAGAAGACAGACAATCAGGATAGACTAAAACTGGAAAGAGAAGCACTAAGCACCTGTCATAGCATCTGGAATTTTTTGGAGGAGCAAGGACAGGCACTTAAAATATTGGTAGCAATCTCTTTGCTGTAACTTTTTCTTTTAGAAACCAGTCCCAGCTTCAGAGCTTATATACAGTCAGCCACAGTATTATCTGATCATTCAATATGTTGTGTCAGCCATGAAAAAGAATGAAATAATGACACAGTTGTATTAAAACCATGACTGGAAGCAGAAAAATCAATTTCCTTTTTTTTAAAAAAAAGAGTTAATAATTCTGGAATAATTCAAGGCAGGCAGTATATTTCTGGTTTTGGTTAAATATTTCACAGAAGCCCTCATGGAATATAAATAACAGCTACTCTTAGAATAATAATGACATCTAAAGAATTTCCCTACTTATTCTCTTCTATGAGGTGAGATGAAGTCAAGCAGGAAGGCATGCAGGCATGCAAACAGATAGTAAGGGGGGAAAAAACCACTGATTTTAGTTCAGGTTCTTATTATACAACTAAGCAATGTTAAACAAGATATTACCCAATAGTTGACCCACTCGTAAAGTATGACATAATGGCAGATAGCCAAGGATTGCATAAATCTGGCTTTATCAGGCCCAGGGACTGCAAACTTGAGCAAGTAGTCCAGCATGGTCCTTTCTCCTTATATAACTTTTGTGTCTGCTTTAAAGTTGAGAAAAATCAAATATTGTATTGCAGGGTAAATATCTCTACATCATTCCCATTTAAGTGATACATCTTTTATATTATTATTATTATTATTATTATTATTATTATTATTATTATTATTATTATTATTATTATTATTATTATTATTATTATTATTATTATTATTATTAAATCAGTTATTTTTGAGAGTGTTTTTGCTCTAACAAAAGCCAGCTTTTAATCAAATTTAAATCAAGTAAGTGCTACCATCCCCTTCATGGATTACTGCCTTGTCGTGGTGAAGGGGCTTGCATAATTCGATGAAGCTATGAGCTATGCCATGCAGGACCACCCAAGATGGACAGGTCATAGCAGAGAGTTCTGACAAAACATGATCCACTGGAGAAGGAAATGGCAACCCACTCCAGTATCTTTGCCATGAAACGCCATGGACAGTACCAAAAGGAAAAAAGATATGACGCTGGAAGATGAGCCCCTCAGGTTGGAAGGTGTCCAATATGCTACTGGGGAAGAGCAGAGGGCTAGTACTAGTAGCGCCAGAAAGAATGAAGCGACTGGGCCAAAGCCGAAAGGATGTTCAGCTGTGGATGTATCTGGTGGTGAAAGGAAAGTCTGATGCTGTAAAGATTTTTTCTCCATAGGAACCTGGAATGTAAGATCCATGAATCAAGGAAAGCTGGACATGGGAGTACCAGACCATCTTATTTGTCTCTTTAGAAACCTATATGCGGGTCAAGAAGCAACAGTGAGAACTGGACACAGAACCACTGATTGGTTCAAAATTGGGAAAGGAGTCCGGCAAGGCTGTATACTGTCGCCCTGCCTATTTAACCTATATGCAGAGCACATCACGAGAAAGGCAGGGCTAGATGAATCAAAAGTTGGAATTAAGATTGCTGGGAGAAATATCAACAACCTCTCAATTCCTGGCAAATAGATGGGGAAGAAATGGAGGTAGTGACAGATTTTATTTTCCTGGGCTCCAAGATGGGGACTGCAGCCAAGAAATTAAAAGATGCTTGCTCCTGGGGAGGAAAGCTATGGCAAATCTAGACAGCACACTAAAAAGCAGAGACATCACACTGCCAACAAAAGTGCATATAGTCAAGGCTATGGTCTTCCCAGTTGCAATGTGTGGCTGTGAAAGTTGGACTATAAGAAAGGCTGAGCACCAAAGAATTGAGGCTTTTGAACTATGGTGCTGAAGAAGACTCCTGCGAGTCTCTTGGCCTACAAGGCGATCAAACCGGTCAGTCCTAGAGGAGATCAACCCTGACTGCTCTTTAGAAGGCCAGATCCTGAAGTTGAAACTCAAATACTTTGGCCACCTAATGAGAAGGAAGGACTCACTGGAGAAGAGCCTAATGCTGGGAAAGATTGAGGGCAATAGAAGAAGGGGACGACAGAGAATGAGGTGGCTGGATGGAGTCACTGAAGCAGTAGGCGTGAGCTTAAATGGACTCCAGAAGATGGTAGAGGACAGGAAGGCCTGGAGGAACGTTGTCCATGGGATCCTGAAGGGTCAGACATGACTTCGCTACTAACAACAAAAGTGCTACCATTCTGAAATGAGAGATTCACATTTTGAAATTATATACTATATAATAATCTTAGACACATTATCTCTCTCTCTCTCTCTCTCTTCTCTCATTCAAGGAATTTGATTGAAAGAGACAGTGCAAAATCATATTCCATTCTTCCTCCTCTTATTTGTTTGAAGTACTATAACAAAGCAAAAGTAGTTTCTTTCTTCTGCCTGAAGTTTAGCAAGAACAATATAAGATTTGTAATTGCTCTGCCTACCAATATGAATAGTTTCCCTTTCTCCCTTCTTTTCAAGTAACTTTATTAAAGATTATAATTACAATAGCAAAAACAATACAAACTAAAAGAATGACAGAAAAAGAGAAAGAGAAAAAGGTGCAAAGGGGAAAAAATAGAAAAGGCAAAGAACAGAAATAAGAAAGGAAAGGAAAAAAGTAAGCATACAATAAAAAAAAAGAACACACATGCATGGAATTGTCCTAGACCCTTGCATGGAATTGGACAACTCACCATGTCCAACTCTCCATGGCCAGGTCTCCAAGGCCAATCACTGTGGGACAACTCACCATGGCTAACCTGTCACACGATGACTTGCTGTGGGAAAACTCAACAGTTCAGTCTAATTATTTAAAATAATTGAAAGCTTATTTTAATTTTTGTCATTCTCATTTCATTTTGTCCCTCCTTTTCAATCCTTTCTTTAAGGATTGAAAAGACAAGAAACAATGGATGGAAACTGACCAAAGAGAGAAGCAACCTGGAATTAAGGAGAAAGTTCCTAACAGTAAAGACAATTAACCAGTGGAACAGCTTTCCTTCAGAAATTGTGGATGCTCCATCACTGGAGGATTTTAAGAAGAGACTGGACAGGCATTAGTCTTACATGGTATAGGGATTCCTGCTTGAGGAGTGGCCTGGACTAGAAGACCTCCAAGGTCCCTTCCAGCTCTATTCTGATTGATTGATTCTGTTCCACCATTTCATCAATATTAACATAACTCTTGTCCTGTAGCAAGTTGTTCTGCGATGAGTTGTCCCACGGTGAGATGGACCTGGCGAGTTGGTGATGGCAAGTATAAACATTTTAGTAACTTTTTAGCACCTCTTAAATTACCTTAAAAACACTGATCAGATAACTGTTTACTATTAGAATGTTCATCAAAAGAGTTGCCCTGTGACAAGATGGGTAGTAAAATATTTTAACAATAAATAAATAAGAAGGGAGAAGGTTAGTTGGGTTAAGTATGTCCTTTACTTTGAAATGCATTGTACTATTATGGCGACTGCTTAAGTTGGTGTGAGAGAAGACTAGCTCTTAGAAAGTCCCTGGAAGATGGTGGGAAGTTTAATTGAACAGAGTTCAATAATGTCAAAGTTATTTAGAGGCAGTATTGTGCCTCTGTTCATGTGCTTTTCAACTGTTTTCTAAAGATATAGGTATAGGGCTTCCTGCTTCAGGGTTGGACTAGAAGACCTCCAAGGTCCCTTCCAACTCTGCTATTTTGTGATGCTGCTAAGATATAAATAAAGGTAAATAGTTCAAACTAGAGGTAATGGGCTCATTCATTCATTCATTCATTTATATTTCATGTTTCTAAACTACCCATCTCCCCCAAAGTGGAGTGCTTCTTCTTATTTGATGCCCCAGAAGGAAGGGAACTGCCCTTGCTGGTGAAAAATTGGACCATAAGCTTGATTAAAATAAATTCTTTTAGAACCTGAAAAGGCTTCTGTATGGAATATTCTCTGCAGAAATCAGTTCTCAGAATCAGGACCAGCTTCTGTGTAACAGCCAGAGTAGTGTGTATGTAGAATGTGAAAAACACAGGAATTTTTTTTTAAAAAAGTCAACAAATGGCAAAGTATACAAAAATGGAGAAGAAAAGTCATGTTGCTTTTCAGAGATTAGTAACCTCAGTCTGCACATTCTGCTCCTTTAAGTGTAACTTCATGTCTGTTCATGAATTTTAAAAATAGAAGGTGACTTCAGATTTACCAGAATTACTGTTGCCATGACACTTTTTTAAGCAGTATCATAGTAAAGTGAATATTTGTTCTTAGGGATTATAGCCTGAAGCATATCCTTGTCCCCAAATTGCCCCAAAATACATTTGGACAAACTGAGATGAACTACTATAGATTTTCAGCAATAGATATCCCATTCCTACTTTAAAAAAACAAAAAAAACAAACCAGATGCTGTTTTATTGTATTCTTGTTTTATCTGTAGAGTTGCAGAAAGTTTGTAAACAGAAATATTATGTATACCTTTTGGGATTTTTGTAAGAATCTAATTGCTTTGAGAATTACATTTTTAATTTGTGTGAGAGATGTCACAACTCTATATTATCTTGGGCAAAACCCTAAGGGTGTCCACTGGGAGATGTAAAGCATATATTCCTGGAGTTGAAAATAATTCATCATTTTAACAGGCAATTGTATCAAGTTTGCTCTCCTATCAAGAACGAAACCATCAAGATTCAAGAGAAATCCTACTATAAATAAGACCACCAAGACTAAGGCATCCTTTTTTACACAAATGATGATCTAAAACTTAATCATAATCATAATAGTAAAGTTGGAAGGGACCTTGGAGGTCATCTAGTCCAACCCCCTGCTCAGGCAGGAAACCCTATACCATTTCATACAAATGGCTGTCCAATCTCTTCTTAAAAACTTCCAGTGTTGGAGCATTCACAGTTTCTGGAGGCAGGTTGTTCCACTGGTTAATTGTTCTAACTGTCAGGAAGTTTCTCCTTAGTTCTAGGTTGCTTCTCTCCTCGATTATTTTCCATCCGTTGCTTCTTGTCCTGCCTTCAGGTGCTTTGGAGAATAGCTTGGCTCCCTCTTCTTTGTGGCAGCCCCTGAGATAATCGGAACACTGCTATCATGTCACCCCTAGTCCTCCTCTTTGTTAAACTAGACATACCCAATTCCAGCAGCCGTTCCTTATATGTTTTACCCTCCAGGCCTCTAAACATCTTTGTTGCTCTTCTCTGATCATCCATTTCTCACAATTAATTGCACTGAAGATGGAAAAGAACATTGTGCTCTGCATAGGTGTCTCACCAAGGATAGGAAAAAAACAAAGTACGACCCAAGGTTGACCATATCATGAATAAAATGCTTGTTTAATTTTGAACTATATACTGAATTATTACATAAAAAACATGAAATCATATAGAGTTCTATGTGTCATACATCTATTGGAAAAGAAATACACAGCACTATTCACTTCCTTTTCATCAATCTTTTAGTACAACCACCAGCATTACTCCAGTCACCAATAAGGACCACTCACTGGCTCCTGAGAGCACAAATAATGATTTACTCGCAGCCCCTTGCAAGTATATCCTGTAGGAGGTTTTGTTTTTTCTTCCCCCAGCTTTGATTCAAAACTGCCGTTTTCTGAGCTAAGCTGTCTTAAGCTCTTCAAAAAGGATTGTCTTCAGTGCTTTATACTGTTCCCATAGCAGCCCAAGTCTGATTGGCAGTGGCATCTGACATTCCCTTCCCTTCCAGTGGCTGGTCTGGGCAGCTATATATCTTAAGCTGCTGGCTTACTATATTTTCTTCTAATTAGCACACACACACATGCACACACACTCTCTCTCACACACACATGCACAAACACACAGAGAAAGAGAGAGACAGAGACAGAGAGAAGGGAGTTTTCACTTGATACAACAATTGCCTGTTAAAATGACAAACTATTTTCAACCCTAGGAATACATGTTTTACATCTCCAACTGGATACCCATAGAGTTTTGCCCAAGTTGAGTGAAGCAGGGTCCCCGATTGCTGCCAACAGTACTGCAAAGCTTCTCTCCCCTAAAACAGAAACAAAAACTTTAAATTGTTAAGTCAGAAACATTGCTATTTTGTATGCTTCAGCCTCACAGAAACAGTTTCCATGGACTTACTGAAGAAAGCAGGAACAAATGAAGAACTTGTTCCTTTTTCTCCTTATTGTAGCATCGTAGTCCTGATTGTAAGATAAAGAAAAGAAGAAGAAGAAAATAGAAAGGGCCCACAGTATTGCAAGCTAACTCACTGCTGACTGCCAGGAGTTTGATTCTGACCAGCTCATGGTTGACTCAGACTTCCATCCTTCTGAGGTCAGTAAAATGAGGATCCAGATTGTTGGGGGCAATATGCTGACACTGTAAAAAAAAACACTTAGAGAGGGCTTGTAAAGCACTGTGAAGCAGTATATAAGTCTAAGTGCTATTGCTATTCTGTCAAAGGAGGTAATATTTGTGTAGGTTGGAGAACAAGGGGTTGAAGGCATCCATTTATATAAATATCTGAGAAAGCAAAGAAGATACATGAGAACTAGTGAGGAAGGAACAATCCCTTAAAAAAATGCAGACATTAATAGACCTGCACAGGAGCAAGCTGGATGGTTTTGTCTCCTCTAAAGGGATGAGAAGAGCAAGAAGCAAGGAAAGGATCAGTCAGATCTTGTAACCAAGCAAATGCCATCCAGACTGGATTCCTGAAATTGCCTTAAGAAACATCTGGAGCAGAATGGATAATAATAATAATAATAATTTATTTTTTATACCGCCCTTCTCCCGAAGGACTCAGGGCGGTGTACAGGGCAATACAATAAAATACAATATATAAAAATTAAAAGAAATATTAAATACAATAGCCCAATTAAATAGATTAATACAAAATGTTAAAATACCCTAAACCCATCAGACCAGGCCAGGTTGTTCAAATAAATATGTTTTTAGGTCACGTCGGAAGGAGCGAAGGTCGGGAGCCATCCGGAGCTCCACCGGTAAATGGTTCCAAAGGTCTGGCGTGCCCACAGAGAACGCCCTCCCCCTGGGGGCCGCCAGTCGACACTCTTTGACCGACGGCACCCTAAGGAGGCCCTCTCTGTGGGAGCGCACTGGACGAAGGGAAGTTGATGCCGGCAGCAGATGCTCCTGTAAGTAACCCGGACCCATGCCATTTAGGGCTTTATAGGTCATAACCAGCACCTTGAATCTTACCCGGAGGATGATAAGCAGCTTATGGTGCAGTACAGAACTACCCTAAACACATGTCTTTTGATACTCTATGCAAGTAATTGAAATTAGTTCAAGAAACTAATTGGGAACATAAAAGATGAGAAGGAAGAAAGTCTTGACTCAGATGATTATAGATAGCCGCAAAGAGAAAAAGAAAGCCCTATGTACTGTCTTCTAGTGGTTTGGATGTTTGCAATCCAGTGTGATAACTCATACTTTCAAAAGAGGTCAGGTGTCTTCCAGGTGCTACTGCCAGTAGGGACAAGAAGCGTATTTTCAAAATAGTCAACAATGCCAGCAAAGACTGTGGTGTGGATGCCATTGTACATCTTGGCACTAACGATCTGTCCCAAAAGGATGTACTCTCTGTGCAGAATGATTTCCAGAGCTTGGGGCAGGAACTCAGCAGAATAGGCTGTAGGCTTACTTTTTCAGAGGTCTTACCAGTGTATAAGGAGCAAAATGGAAAAGGCCAGCGTATAGCAGAATTTAATATGTGGCTAAAGGAGTGGTGTAAAGGAGAAGGCTTTGGTTATATTAGTCACGATGTCTGTAGCTGGTCCAATGAAAAAATGTACAAAAGAGATGGTCTGCATCCATCCAAGAAAGGGACTGAGTTACTTGGCAATAAATTCACAGCTTTTCTGGAAGAATATTTAAACTAAACAACGGGGACAGTGAGTTAATTGATACAGAACATCACTGTCCCCGGCAATCTAAGAAAATAGGGGAACTCAGGCACCACACAAGTTATGTAGCAAGTAAACACAGGGTCAGTCATAAAGGACTCAAATGTCTGTACACCAATGCGCAGAGTATGAACAGTAAGCAGGGTGAACTAAAAAATCAGCTAAATGAGGGCGGATATGATATTGTTGCCATTACGGAAACATGGTGGGATGAAACCCACAAATGGAACACATAGCTAGAGGGATTTAAATTATTTAAAAGAAACAGACTAAACAAAAGAGGAGGTGGAGTTGCTCTATATATAAGAAATAATTTTATCTCTACAGAAATAGAGCACAACAATGATGAAAACTGTAAACTTGAATGTATTTGGGTCATATAAAAGGGGAAAAAATGACATTGCCATAGGTATATACTATAGGCCGCCCAACCAAGCAGAGGAAATAGATGAACTTTTTGCTAGTCAGTTAACTAAGGTATGTAGGAAGCGCATCACAATAGTAATGGGGGACTTTAATTACCCTGATATCAACTGGGAGACAAATTCTGCACCAAGTGGAAGATCTAACAGATTCCTGACAAACCTAGCAGACAACTTTCTCTCCCAAAAAGTAGAGAAGGGAACTAGGGGATTAGCCATATTGGATTTAATTCTCACTAACAGAGATGAAATGATAGAAAGGGGGGAAGTGATCATGCAATATTGGAATTCAACATTATGGAAGCACAAGGAATAGAATACAGCCAAACTAGAGTCTTGGACTATAAAAGAGCTAATTTCAATAAACTTAGAGAGAGCTTGTAAGCATTCCATGGATGAGAATCCTAAAGGGGAAAACAACTCAAGAAGCTTGGGAAATTTTGAAAAGTGAGATAATAAAGGCCCAGTCTAGCACAATACCAACAAAGAAGAAAAATAACAGTTTTCAAAAGAAACCAGCAGGGCTGCATAAAGAACTATCTGATAAACTGAAGGATAAAAAGGATAAGTATAAGAAGTGGAAAGAGGGGCACATAACTAAGTCAGAATATCAGCAAACAGCCCGTGCCTGCAAAGATGAAGTGAGGGGAGCTAAGGCTCAAAATGAACTAAGGCTTGCAACCAAAGTCAAAAATAACAAAAAAAGCTTCTTTCAACATACAGTATAAGAAACAAGAAAAAAGTTAAGGAAATGGTAAGTCCATTAGTGGGGGAAAGTTGCAAGAAGGTGACAAGCAACAGGGAGAAAGCAGAACTATTTAACTCGTTTTTTGCATCTGTCTTTACACAAAGGGAAAATACAGTCCAACCTACCAAAACCAGTGCCATAAAAAACAGAATAGAAACGCAAGTTAAGATAGGCAAGAAAATGGTAAGTGAGCACTTGTCCAGCCTAGACGAGTTCAAATCACCAGGCCCAGATGGATTACACCCCAAGGTTCTCAAGGAACTGGTAGACGTGATCTCAGAACCACTGAACTATATTTTTCAAAGATCCTGGAGCACTGGGCAACTACCAGAGGACTGGAAGAGAGCTGATGTAGTTCCTATATTCAAAAAAGGGAAAAAAATAGATCCAGGAAACTACAGACCTATCAGCCTGACCTCAATACCTGGGAAGATTCTGGAAAAGATAATCAAACAACAAATCAGCGAACACCTTGATGCGAACAAAGTTATCACTAAAAGCCAACATGGGTTTGTCAAAAACAGATCATGCCAGACAAATCTTATCGCATTCTTTGACCAAGTGACAAAACTAGTGGACCAGAGGAATGCTATAGATATAATTTACTTGGACTTCAGTAAGGCATTTGATAAAGTAGATCACAAACTACTGCTTGATAAGATAGAAAAATGTGGGTTAGATAGCATCACCACCAGATGGATTCATAGCTGGCTGACAGGCCGTACTCAGTGTGTGGTCCTCAATGGAACTGCATCTATGTGGAAGGAAGTGTGTAGTGGGGTGCCCCAGGGCTCTGTACTGGGCCCAGTGCTCTTCAACATCTTCATCAATGATTTGGATGAGGGGATAGATGGGGAACTCATTAAATTTGCAGACGACACCAAGCTGGCAGGAATAGCCAATACTCCAGAAGATAGACTTAAGATACAGGAGGATCTGGACAGACTCGAACACTGGGCACTATCTAACAAAATGAAATTCAATTGTGAAAAAAGTAAGGTTCTACATTTAGGCAGGAAAAATCAAATGCACAGGTATGGTATAGGTCAGACATGTCAAACACAAGGCCCGGGGGCCAGATCCGGCCCGCGAAGTGGTTTCATGCAGCCCGCGAAGCCATCCTGGAAACAGTGTGGGAACGGCCCCCACTGCCTTGGCCCTGGCCCAGAGACCCTCAGATCCGTCCCACTCCTGCCCAGGCCCCCATAGGCACCCTTGATGCGAACGATGTAGAGCTGGCCATGCCCACCCAGTAGGCCATACGCACTCTAGCCACGCCCACCCAGTAGGCCACACCCACACAGGCCACACCCAACCGGCTCCCTGAGGGCAACCACAAAGCTGATGCGGCCCTCAATGAAATTGAGTTTGACACCCCTGGTATAGGTGGTACCTTGCTCAATAGTAGTAACTGTGAGAGAGATCTCAGAGTCCTAGTGAACAATCACTTCAATATGAGCCAGCAGTGTGCTGCAGCTGCCAAAAAAGCCAACACAGTGCTAGGCTGCATTAACAGAGGGATAGAATCAAGATCATGTGAAGTACTAATACCACTTTACAATGCCTTGGTAAGGCCACACCTGGAATACTGCATCCAGTTTTGGTCACCATGATGTAAAAAAGATGTTGAGACTCTAGAAAGAGTGCAGAGAAGAGCAACAAAGATGATTAGAGGTCTGGAGACTAAAACATATAAGGAATGGCTGCTGGAATTGGTTATGTCTAGTTTAATGAAGAGAAGGACTAGGGGTGACCTCATAGCAGTGTTCCAATATCTCAGGGGCTGCCACAAAGAAGAGGGAGCCAAGCTATTCTCCAAAGCACCTGAAAGCAGGACAAGAAGCAACGGATGGAAACTAATCAAGGAGAGAAGCAACCTAGAACTAAGGAGAAACTTCCTGACAGTTAGAACAACTAACCAGTGGAACAACCTTATGCCCTGTGAACCGCCCTGAGTCCCTTAGGGAGAAGGGCGGTATAGAAATCTCAATAAATTAAATTAAATTAAATTAAATTAAATTAAATTAAATTAAATTAAATTAAATTAAATTAAATTAAATTAAATTAAATTAAATTAAATTAAATTAAATTAAATTAAATTAAATTAAATTAAATTAAATTAAATTAACCTGCCTCCAGAAGTGGTGAATGCTCCAACACTGGAAGTTTTTAAAAAGAGACTGGCCAGCCATTTGTCTGAAATGGTATAGGTTTTCCTGCCTGAGCAGGGGGTTGGACTAGATGACCTCCAAGGTCCCTTCCAACTTCTTCTTCTTCTTCTTCTTCTTCTTCTTCTTCTTCTTCTTCTTCTTCTTATTATTATTATTATTATTATTATTATTATTATTATTATTATTATTATTATTATTATTATTATTATTATTATTTAAGAGTAGGGGTACCTACTCCCCAGTGGTGGGATTCAAATATGTGAACAACCAGTTCTCTGTGTGGATGCCGCTTCCAGAAGTCCATTCTGGGCCTGGGCAAGAAAAAATTAGCTACCGGTTCTGCTGAAGTGGTGCAAAGCGGCTGAATCCCACTACTGCTCCTCCACCAATCCTGCTTGTAGCCCAGATCTGTCAGTCATATAATCCATTTCCTGATATGAATATCGACTGCCAACCTCTACGACAAGCTCTATGATAAAACATACCACAATCCAGTGCCTTTATTTAAAGCACACTTGAGATGCATTTTAAATGCACGAGAAATTGCCATAGAGGTGAAACCCAACCAAGCAACCATAGGTAAAGTTTCCCCCGCACATGCGTGCTAGTCGTTTCTGACTCTAGGGGCCGGTGCTCATCTCTATTTCAAAGCTGAAGAGCCAGCACTTGTCCAAGGATGTCTCCATGGTCATGTGGCCGGCATGACTAGACTCCAAAGGCTCACGGAACGCTGTTACCTTCCCACCATAGTGGTCCCTATTTTTCTACTTGCATTTTTATGTGCTTTTGAACTGCTAGGTTGGCAGAAGCTGGGACAGGCACTCACTCTGCTACGTGGCACTCGGGATTTGACCCGCCAAACTGCCGGCCTTCTGATTAACAAGCTCAGCGTCTTAACCCACTGAGCCACCGCGTACCTTTACCTTTAAGGAACCATAGACAATGCTATTTCCCTGCTTCCCTTTTATCTCCTCCTCTGGCTGGGTTTCACCTCTATAGCAATTTCTTGTGCATTTAAAATGCATCTGAAGTGTGTTTTAAATAAAGGCACTGGGTTGTGGTTTGTTTTCTCACAGAGCATTTTGTAGAGGTTGGTCATTTCCAGAAATGGATTATATTTGCTTCTGGAATACTTCACTTTGCTTTAGCATTGCCTACAAATGCTAATCAGAGCAGGTCTCTGCTGAGCCTTAGGCAACTATTTCCAGGTAATTGGTCCATTCTTTCAGATTTTCAGAGAGGTCCAGTAATCCCTGGCTGTTTTGGAAATGCCCCTGGCCAGCTTAGCTTAGCCCAGAAGAGGCCTCATCTGAGTATGCCTAAGATAGTGTAAATCACAATCGCATCATGCAGAATATCAGAATGATTTGATAACTATGCAGCAGATAATACAGAAACTTTTAAAGTTCTTTTTAAGTAAGATTTTTAAATGATGTTTTATGTATACACCCTGACTGTGACAAAACTACATTTAACTGCTGAAAAAGTGCTCTGTTCTGCTGATCAGCGTCTGTCTACCCATTCTGTGAATAGAAAATGAAAGATCCTGAGTAGCCGTTTCCAGCGAGCATCCAAATTTACAAATGTAATACTGTACTTGAATCACTTGATGAATTTGAATCAAGAGCATCACTCCTGCCAATATAATTACAGTTGTTGTTGCCTACCTGCAGTGATGGTTCTTTGAATCACATTGATCGATAAGCAATTCTGATGAGAAAGGATTAATGTAGCTTCAATGGTTCACAATCTATTAAAAGAGGCTCTGGTCCTTCTGCTTCCATTAATGAAACAATTGGTGGCCAAAATGGATGTATTGTTAGCCTGATGTGGTGCAACCATCAGCTGAAGGAGAGGAGGCCCCAATATGGGGAATTAAAAGACATTCCAGCTTAAAGTCTATTTGACGGAGGAAGTGTATGAGGCCAAACCCTTAGGCCTTTACCTGCCTTTCCCAAGGGGATGCAGGCAGTCCTGCGAGATTCTTGTAAACTGGTGATCAACAATAAAGAAATCTATCTGACCCATTCTCAGAGCTGTCCTGGTTGCTTGTGCCTGACACATCTTGACAATACAAGTAGTCCTCAACTTACCATCACAAAAGGACCAGAATTTTAGTCATTGAGTGAAGCAGTCATTAAGCAAAATGCCCACGTTCATCACTTAATCAAAAAATTACAATCCTGGAATTCTCAGTTGTGGTTGTTAAACAATCTCCTGGGTCATTAATCAGACATAGAGAAAGGGATGCCTGCTAGAAAGAAGTCACAGTTGCCTGCAAACTAGTTGCCAACATGATCACGTGACTATGGGCTGGTGGTGTGACATTTTGTGACATCAGAAGTGTTTTACAGGCATAGAGCACCTTGCCAAGATTGTTGTAACTTCAAAATGTCATTAAGCGAGAACTACCTGGAGGGCCTTCATTCTGATTTCATCTCCTGGAACTCATACAAAATTCCTACTGTTGTGTAGTGAGTTCGTTGCACAGGAATGGAGACAAGGCAAGTGAGTTCAGCAATGGTCATGTTTATTTGCTTGCAGGATCTGAACTGAGAACTGGGCTGCAGCCTGCAGCAATTTATAGCCTGGCCCCTAGGCGGCAGCCAAAAGATTTAAAGCAACCCATTGCCGCCTAGGGGCAGCCAATAGCAGCACTGGAGACAGGAAGTCTGAGTTGCTGGAGAGCCGTTAGCTAGCTCCAGCTTACCACGTGGTGTTACAATTGAGCCCAATACATAACACCCCTCCCCACTTAGAACAGACAACATCATAGCAACAATTAGCAAAATAATAAAAGTTACACGATTTAACATCATAGCAACAGTTAGGCAAGTTACACAATTTTAACACCAGAATGAATAGGCTTCCTTTAACAGCACACTAGACAGTTAACAACATCATAGTTCCATTATTGTTTCAGTACAGCAACAAGTCAACAGTACAGACAACATTATAGTTCCTTTATTTTACAACATAATCTGCTAGATAAGTAGGAGGCTTGCATGCCCTTGTGGAATGCCTCAGGGTTCCAGTCACTTTCTGGTCTACCAGCTTACCCATTGGGCCAGGCAGACCAGTGTCCCTTAATGCACTTGAGTCAAAGTAATTAGGTGCTCTCTGGCTGGCCTCTCCAGGTCAGCCCACTCCAGAGTCAGATTGTTCAGCAGAGTTGGCACAGTGGTTGTTAAAATCTGGTTGGCTTGCTCTGTCAGGGGATCCATGTTGCACTTCTGGACTCCCGTCCTCTATGCCCAATTCCTCATTGCTTATGAAGGAAAAGTCTTGATAATCCATGTGTGGGCTTGCTTGGCTGCAAGTTTGGGGACTTTGGGAGGGACTTATAACGCAGTCCTCGCTTAGTGGCCATTCTGGAAACTGTTTTCTGAGTTGATCAATGTGGCGTCTGATGACTTGCCCTCCCTCCAGCCCCACTTCGTAAGAGAGGGGACCAGATGATTTGGTAATTTTACCAGGAACCCACAGATTCCCATGTCCATAGTTTCTGGCCCATACCCAATTGCCCACTTACAGCCCCCTTGGGGGTTTTGGTTGAGAGGCTTCTGCTGCCACTCTATCTGGATGCAACCTGTCCAGTTTACTGATCAGTTGCTTCCCCCAACGAAGTTCTGCAGGACTTTTTCCTGTAGCAGTGCAGGGCGTAGAATGCTGGCAAAGTAAAAAATCTGCCAGTCTGTGATGCCAGTTACCCTGTTACTATGCATTTAAGTGACTCCTTCATGGTCCTCACCACACGTTCTGCTTGACCATTAGAGGATGGGTGAAAAGGGGCAGACGTTGCATGTCTGATGAGATTTGCTCTTAGGAAGGCCTGTAATTCAGCAGCAGTGAATTGGGCCCCATTGTCTGAAACTAAGACATCTGGCAACCCATGTGTGGCAAAGAATTTTCTCAGCACCTGGATGGTCCTAGCAGTAGCCATGTTTGAAACTTGGATTACTTCAAGCCATTTAGAGTGGCTGTCTAGTACTATGAGGAAGAGCTGCCCCTGAAAGGGCCCAGCATAGTCTACAGTATGTGAATTCTAGACCAGGGAGTGTGCGTCTCCTCCCACCTGTGAACTGGAGTGTGTGGCATTTCAGGCCTTGATTGCTGGCATGTATAACATCCATGTACCTGTGCCTCAATGTCCTTGTCTAGACCTGGCCACCAAAGGTAGCTTCTTGCTAAAGCTTTAATTCTGACAATGCCTGGATGGCCTTCATGTAGTGACTGTGAAACTCTATCTCTCAGTGATGAGGGAATTATGACTCTGTTCCCCCATAGGATGCACCACTTGTGAGCTGATAGCTCGTGTCTTCTAACAAAGTAACTCTGGAACTCAGAGCCTGGGCTTTTATCTAACCACCCCGTGTGTACCCATGAAAGCACTCTACTAAGTGTTTTATCAGTAGCTGTTTCTGCAGCTATGTCCCCAGCATGGAGGGGAAATTCTGGCAGATCCTGAATGGACAGAATTCTGGCCACAGGGGCCGGGTCTGGTTCTGTTAGTGGCAGTGGGAGTCTGCTCAGGCCATTAGCATGGCCCATTTCTTTGCTGGGTTTGTGAACCAGCTTAAATGTGTATGCAGACACGAAAATAGAACATCTCAGCATTCTTGGGGAAAGTATGTGGGGAGTTTGTTTGTCTGTTGTGAAGAGTCCCAGCAGTGGTTTGTGGTCTGTGAAGACCGTGAAGTCCCTGCCATATAAATAGTCATGGAATTTTTTAATTCCTGTTACAATAGCTAAGGCCTCTTTGTCAATTTGAGCATAGTTACGCTCAGCAGAGGACAGTGTCCTTGAATAAAATGCAATAGGGACGTGTGTTCCATTCTTTTCTAAATGACTCAAGACTGCCCCCACCCCATAAGGAGATGCATCGCATGCTAAACAGACTGGTTTAGACTCCTTAAAATGAGTTACAGTAGATTTAACTGATAATAGTGCCTTTAGGTCCTGGAAACTTTTCTCGTGAATGCTGATCCATTTCCATGGAGCATTTTTATCTAAGAGCCTGTGAAGAGGCTCTGCCAATGCGGCCTTGTTAGGCAGAAACGCATGGTAGAAATTGTAGCTCTCCTTTGCATTTAGGACTAGGAGCCACTTGAATGGCCTTCACTTTGGACTCAGCAGGGTGAATACCATTAGCATCAATTCAAAATCCCAGAAATTCAGTTGAAGAAACCCCAATACTACATTTACTGTTTTTTAATTTGAGGCCTGCTTCATGCATCCTTTGTAGGACAGCTCTGAGCCTGCTGGCTAATACCTCTGTAGATTCTCCAGCAATTAGTACATCATCAAAATAAGGGCAAACACCCTGAACGCCTTTAAGTGTGCGTTCCATGATTTCTTGGAAAACGCCTGGAGCAACACTAACTCCAAATTGTAAACGCTTCACTTTGAAAGCCCCCCTGTGAGTCACAATTGTCTGAGCTGTGGCTGTGGCCTCATCGACCAGCAATTGCTGATAGGCCTGTGCCAAATCTAACTTTGCGAAAATAGTGCCTCTTTGCAAAGAAGCTAAAATGTGGTTCACCACTGGGACAGGGTATGCATGTTGCTTAAGGGCTTTGTTAATAGTACATTTATAATCTGAACATATTCTAATTTCTCTGTTGGCCTTGAGTGGTGTGACTATAGGAGTTTCCCACTCCCCACCATCAACTGGTTGTAAAATGCCCTGTTCTATAAGCTTGTCTATTTCTGTGTCAATTTTATGTTTGAGGGCAAAGGGGACCCTTCGAGGCTTAACCCTAATGGGGACCATGCTGGGATCTAGCTTGAATGAAATAGGCAGGCCTGTGTATGTTCCTAGGGCTGAATCAAATATGTCTGCAAAGTCCTCACAAACTGACATTAGATTCACAGCTTGTGTCCGGTTGATACCAGTTACTTGAATGCCTAAAGCATCAAACCAATCGAGTCCTATTAGACTTGTTCTCTGGCCCTCTACTACTATGACATCGAGGTGCTCATAAAACCCTTTAAATTTTACAGCGAAGGTGGCTTCCTCTTTAACTTTGACTTTAGTATTTTGAAAATCAGTTAAAATTATGTCAGAGGACCTTAGCTTGGTCCAGTTTCTACTGTGACTGCACACAAAATTAAATGTGTCCAATGAAATAACAGAGACAGCTGAGCCTATGTCCAACTCCATTTTACAGGGGACACCTGAAGTTTAAATTTTGGTTTGAGGGGGCGTTGGGCCCTGGTGCAGCATACACTTCTGCGGCTTTTACAAAACCCCACACTAAACGGTCCCTGGGCCCCGGTACCTCTCCTGGTCGGATCTTCCGATTGGCGTTTCGGTGGCCGGTCCCTTTGGTGAGCTCTGCTGCTGCGATGTGGCCGGTTTTGCCACAGGCCCTGCATGTGGCTGACCGGAATCTGCAATCAGCGCATTGGTGGCTGCCGCCACAACCTTTACATCTAGGTAAGAGAACTGCCTTGTAAGGAGTCTCTTGTTGCTTGCCGCTGTGGTGCTGTGCATTGGGCTGCTTGTGTAGCTTGTTGACTTCGGCATCTTCTTCCTCTGAGCATTTGGCATCCTTGTGGTGGACTGTTTCTTCGTGTTTCATCATTTTGGTGGGCTGGACTGTATGGACTGCACCCCCAGTGGCTTTGTCTGCCATGACTTCGTCCTGGGCTTCAGTGAAGGTTAAATTCGGTCTAGCAAACAGTCTTTGCTGCAGTGTTCAATTTTGTAGGCTGCAGACAAGCCAGTCTCGCAGTCACTCTTCAATGTCCGTAAATTTTCACAGGTGTGGGGCCAGCCTCAAGGCCACGATGTATTCTGACGTGGTCTCACCAGGCTGCTGCATTTGCTGTTTGAATTTGTAACACCAAGCAATCACCGACATCTTCAGCTGGAAATGTTCTCCTAGCTTCTTTTTTAAGCTCAGCGTAGGAGACTGACTCCAGCGGCATCAGGGCGAACAGATTTTCAGCCAGGTCCAATGTGGCTGGGCCACACACACAGAGCAGCGTGGTGGCCTTCAGCCCATCTTCTGTGACCTGATTTGCCCGGAGGTAGTTTTCTACCTGGGACAAGTAGGATGGCTATCCCTCTGGACACCTGATATGGAACTCTCGCAGCCTTCCGACCTTAGGCATTCTTCAGATCTTCTCGGCTGGTTCCTGTGTCTTCTGATCCTGCTTCTCCGATGCCCAGGGACTGATTCACTGAACACATGGTCGCTATTGTATCTGGCTAGCTGACCGTAAGGGGGGGGAAAGAAATGCCTTTTTTCGCCAGGCGTGCGCTGCCTCTCCCCTAGTGAACTTCAGCTCTTTTGGAGAAGCAGGATCCCATCCTCATTGCCAGTGTTGTGTAGTGAGTTCGTTGCGCAGGAATGGAGACAAGGCAAGTGAGTTCAGCAATGGTCATGTTTATTTGCTTGCAGGATCTGAACTGAGAACTGGGCTGCAGCCTGCAGCAATTTATAGCCTGGCCCCTAGGCGGCAGCCAATAGGTTTAAAGCAACCCATTGCCGCCTACAGGCAGCCAATAGCAGCACTGGAGATGGGGAGTCTGAGTTGCTGGAGAGCCGTTAGTTAGCTCCAGCTTACCACGTGGTGTTACAATTGAGCCCAGTACATAACACCTACTTTTCCGCAGACAGCTTGCTGCATTTCAAAAATGGGAATACAGTTGGAGCAGGCATGGAGAAGGTGGAGTTTAAAGTATGGAGAAGTATACTTAAGTCGATTAATATTACTTCTTCTCCTAACAGGATCAGCCCCTGCAATATTTATGGATGCTTGGAAAAAAACTGCTTTGAAAAAATTGTCCATACTGGGGGGAAAAATTGTCTATAAAAGAACTGCATTGAAAAAAATTATATCCTCAATTTACTCTGAGTGGGACATGAGCAGGCAACAGCTCTTATAAAACAGTACGTAATGGATATTGAGTATCAGTCCAACTTGACAAAAATCATTCCTCTTTCTATTAACCGAAGTATCAAATATAGGGTAAATATACTTTTACATGTTCTCATGGCCTTCCCTCATTTTGCTAGATGGAAAATATTGGAGTACTCCTTTTATGAATTATTTTACATTCATGTAATATCAGACTTTATAAGTAGAAAGCATGGGTCACATTCTTCTTTATTGTACATACTATAGAGATAATCAATGCTTGCTTATTCATTACTTGGAAGATACCAGACAACACAAATTAGTTATATAGCCATTTATTACTTATTAATAATTAATCTTCTGTTAGTTATAATGTGGCCAACTGTAGCAGCTTATGCATCAGGAATTGATAGATAGTAAGAGTTAATTAGGATAAAAACCTTCTACACTTGCATTTTGAACTTAGTACCTAATTGTATTATTATAAATATTTTAAAATAACAAATAATCATAGAATCATTAGGTTGGAAGGGTCCTTGAAGATTTTTGAGCCTAATACTGTGCTTAATAGCTCTCCCATTTTCCCAATTCATATTTTGACTAGAATCTCTGTCTAGAAAGTTTCTATCCATTGGGTCTTGTCCTTCCCTTCCCTTTGGGCACTAAGAAAAATAAATCCATATCCTCTTCCTTGTTAATATTATTTTGCCTTGATTAGACTATTGTTAGGTTGAATTTAGAGGTAGGTCCAGAATATTTCAAGTTACTTAAAGAAAGTTCATTAATTTTCAGTGATCAGTGGATTTTAGACTTATAGATTTATTCTATAGGTTTTTTTGGATTTTATTGTTATGCTGTAATATAAAATATTACATATAATAATATATTGTTTTACCCTTATATACTAACTTGTAGTTTTTATTTATTGATTGATTTACAATTATTTTATGGCAAATGTATTATGGCTATTCATTTTTAATATTTTTCAGTTAACACTGCATTAATTTTGTATTGCCTATCTTTTATTTTATGCTGGTCAAAGACTGAAATAAATGAACTGAAGTGAAGTGAAGTGAACTGAATGGAATAAAAGGATCAACAGGTAAGGTAAATGAACTAAGACATAATTTTACAAATATTAGGTCAGTCATCACTACAAAGCTTGTAAACTATGTATTACCATCCTCAGCTTGTAGAATGGGAATGGAACTTGACAGAAAGAAGTTTCACCATTTTTGCACATTTCTGCACAAGTAAGATCTCAAAAAGCAACTCCTCTCTTATAACCTAACCAGATGCAGGTTATGCTTTTCCAGTTACCTATTTCTTTTCTAAATATATTTCAATCTCAAGCCTTGAGATCCTTCTTGCAGGAATTTCCAAAAGTTCTCCAGAAGATCCAGACCTCAGTGCCTGGCGCTTTAACAGAATAACAAAATTGGAAGGGACCTTGGAGATCTTCTAGTCCAGCCCCCTGCTCAGGCAGGAAACCCTATACCATTTCAGACAAATGGTTGTCCAATCTCTTTTTAAAAACTTCCAGTGTTGCAGCATTCTGGAGGCAAGTTGTTACACTGATTAATTGTTCTCAATGTTAGAAAGTTTCTATTTAATTACTGGTTGCTTCTCTCCTTGATTAGTTTCCATCCATTTAGTCTTGTCCTGCCTTCAGATGGTTTGGAAAATAAGTTGACTCCTTCTTCTTTGTGGCAGCACCTAAGATATTGGAACACTGCTATAATGTCACCCGTAGTCCTTCTTTTCATTAAACTAGACATACCCAATTCAAGCATCTGTTCTTTATATGTTTTAGACTCCAGCCCCCTAATCATCTTTGTTGCTCTCCTCTGCACTCTTTCTAGAGTCTCAACATCTTTTTTACATCATGGTGAACCTAAATTGGATGCAGAATTCCAAATGTTGTTCTACCAAGGCATTATAAAGTAGTATTAACACTTTACGTGATCTTGAATCTATCCCTCTGTTAATGCAGCTTAGAACTGTATTGGCTTTTTTGACAGCTGTAGCACACTGCTGGCTACGACTTTAAGATCCCTCTCACAGTTACTACTATTGAGCCAGGTACCACCTATACTATACCTGTGCATTCGGCTTTTCTTGCCTAATTTATTTATATTTATTTATTCTTGCCTGTTTATTTTTTTAAACATTGAATTTCATTTTGTTAGATGGCACCCAATGTCCAATCTGTCAAGATCCTTCTGTATCAGAAGCCTATCTTCTGGAGTGTGGGCTATTCCTGCCAGCTTGGTGTCATCTGAAAATTTGGTGAGTCCCCTCATCCAAATCAAATCATCCAAATCATTAATGAAGATGAAGAGTACTGGGCTAAAACAGAGCCTTGGGATACCACACTGCATATTGTAGATGCAGTTCCATTGAGGACTACATGTTGAATGTGGTTAGTCCGACAGTTACGAATCCATCTGGTGGTTATGCTGTCTAACTCAGTTTTTTCTATCTTATCAAGTATTATGTTCTGGTCTACTTTATCAAATGCCTTACTGAATTATATCTACAGCATTCCACTGGTCTACTAATTTTGTCACTTTGTCAAAGAATGCAATAAGATTTGTCTGGCATGATCTGTTTTTGACAAACCCATGTTGGCTTTTGGTTATGACTTTGTTTGCCTCTAGGTGTTCACTGATTCGTTGCTTGATTATCTTTTCCAGAATCTTCCCAGGTTTTGAGGTCAGGCTGATAAGTCTGTAGTTTCCTGGAACTGTTCCCCCCCCTTTTTTTGAAGTTGGGAACTACATCAGTTCTTTTCCAGTCCTCTGGTGGTTTCCTGGTGCTCCAGGATCTTTGAAAAATATAGTTCAGTGGTTCTGAGATCACGTCTGCCAGTTCCTTGAGAACCTTGGGGTGTAATCCATCTGGTCCTGGTGATGCTCACTTACAATTTTCTTGCCTATTTACTTGCATTCCTAATCTGATTTTTATGGTATTGTTTCTGATAGGTTGGATTATTTTTTTTCTTTTGCGTAAAGATGGTTACAAAAAATAAGTTAAGCAGTTGTGCTTTCTCCCTGTTGCTTGTCACCTTCTTGCTATCTTCTCCTATAAAAGGAACAATCATTTCCTTGACTTTTTTTCTTGTTTTTCACATTTTTAAAGAAATGGGGAAGGGTTTTGGGGGGTTATTTTTTACTTTTGTCACAAGCCTTAGTTCATTTTGTCCCTTATATTTCTTCACTTCATTTTCATCAGCTTGGGCTATTTGCTGATATTCTGCCTTAGTTATGTGCCCCTCTTTCCACTTTTTAAATTTGTCCTTTTTGTCTTTCAATTTATCAGAGAATTCATTATGCAGCCATGCTGGTTGCTTTCAAGAGCTGTTATTTTTCTTTTTCATTGGTAGACTGGGCTTTTTATAACCTCACTTTTCAAAGTTTCCCAAGTTTCTTGGCTTTTTTTCTCCTTTTAGGATTCCCATCCAGGGACCCCTTCCCAAGCTCTCTCTAAGTTTATTGAAATTAGCTATCTTAAAGTCTTTTTGGGAGACAAAGTTGTTTGCTAGATTTGTCAGGAACTCTGTGGCAGAGCTTGTCTCCCAGTTGATGACATGGTAGTTAAAGTCCCCCATTAGTATTGTGATGTACTTCCTACATACCTTAGTTGACTGACTAGCAAAAAGTTCATCTATTTCCTCTGTTTGGTTGGGTGGCCTATAGTATACACCTAAGGCAAAGTCATTTTTGTCCCTTTTATATTGACCCAAATGCATTCAAGTTTACAGTTTTCATCATTGTTGTGCTCTATTTCTGTAGAGATGTAGTTATTTCTTATATATAGTACCACTCCACCTCCTGTTTTATTTGGTCTGTTTCTTTTAGATAATTTAAATCCCTCTAGCTGTATATTCCATTTGTGGGTTTTATCCCACCATTCTGTAATGGCAACAATATCATACCTGCCCTCATTTATTTGAATTTCTAACTCACCCTGTTTATTCCTTATACTCTGTGCATTGGTATATAGATATTTAAGTCCTTTTTGACTGACCCTGTGTTTACTTTCCATTTAACCTGTTTTGTGCCTGAGTTCCCTTACTTCCTTACCACCTGTATGATTAGTGCACATGGTATGGCACACATTATCAAAAGCTTAATTTTCCTTGACAGCAAGTTTGATATTCTTACCCACATAAACATCTATGTTACAAGCACCGACAACCCTATTAGTTTTAGATTGCTGGGGACAGAAATGGCTAAGGTGGATGCTTAATTTCTGCCTGGAGACTATAAACTAGAGACTCTAGATAAGTAATCTGTCCATGTAAACTAGTAATTTGCTTACAAATAGGGCAGTATCCAAATTTGAAAAGAGCCGTGCTGATCAGGGAGAGCCTTATTCCAAAGGAGAGGGGTAGCTTCAGAAAAGCTACATGCTTGGTTCCTTGGTGTTCGCTGTTCTGCAGGCATGAGACTCAATTTGATACAGATGTGACACCACCTTTCTGTTTCTTCCTTCTAGAACAGGGGTGTCAAACTGCTGGGCTGCGAGCTGGAGACATCGCGAGGAAACCACGCCCACCCCATTGCCAGCAATGGGAAAAAAGTTACAATATGTCATGCGACGTCGCGAGTTTGACACATCTGTTCTAGAATAAAGTCAGTTAAAACAGGAAAAATAAAGGATTTGTATGAGAATAAAGTGTATATGCACATAGTTGAAAATAGTTTGTGTTTGCAAAAGTGCACTTTATAAAATAACATCTTAGGAGTCATAAAAATGCACATTCATAACTGCAAAACTGTTCTTAAGAGATGTTTTTTTTTAAAAAAATAATAATCATACAGGGGTTTATCAAAGAATTATTGCCATAAAATAAGTGTCTTTTCTTGTTGGTGGCATACTAATTAACACCTTTAGATCTCCAGATGAAGATGTTCTAAAATATTACAAGTGGAGAGAGAATGTCTATATATAAAATATAATTTTACTACACATATTAATAAACCAGTATTTTCAATCACTCCTTCACTTGTCTGTGGAAGCATAGAGACCAACAGCACAATGGGCCTTGTTAGTGGCAATCAACCTTCCTGATGATGTTGCATATATTATTCTCCCCTGGGTAATCAGATTTGATCAAGTAACCAATGAGAAATGGCAAATACAATTTATTTCAATTAAATCATATTTTCTACTTTTAGAATGACAAAGACCATTTGAAGCACAAAAGGGGCTCATTCCAAAAGGTCTTGTCACTGATTTGTGGAACAAAAAAAAAAAAAGTAGTAAGGAGTCCATCCACCCCAAAATGTATTTTTCAAAATGCTCAGAAAATCGATCAGAGGTTGTGATGATAGTTCTGAAATGATTAGATGAAATTTTTATTTTATTTTTTAAAAAAAGAACATTCGTAGTATAATCCAGTTATTTAAATTCTTGTTAAAAAAATCTTTATTTTTCTAACTCTGTTATATATATTATGCTGCAACACCTTGTATGACTCAACATAATATATAAAAAAGATAGCCAATGTTTATTTTTAAAAATGCACTATTTTCAATTAGTGTACTGAATAAATTACACCATCCTAATAATTAAATTAAAAGATCAAAACCAAGTCAAAGGCAATATGGGTTTTTCCTCTCTCCTTTTTGGCTTGGTCAAATATAAATTTTATTTCATCCCTGGAGCATGTTCAGTACTGCACTAAGGCTTTGAAATGTACATTACTAAGAACAAACCATTAACCTCATGGAACCAGGAGTCACAGCATGAACAGCAATCAGCAGCATATGATGTGTTCCAAGCTCTGTGAGTCAATGGTTTAATTAAACAAGATGTGCATGTGATGTGTAGATCACATGCTGTGAAACAACTTGAGGCCAAGGCAACAACATTTCAAGAGACTTTGGTTAACCTTCTATCTGCCAGCAATGGCCAAGGGAAAACAAATGGTGTTGCTGCAAGAGATAGCTCCAAATGATAAGAGCAATATGCAACACCCAAGGGATGTCCTCAGGGTTGGCTGAATGCTTTTGGAAGGATCTGAAAAGACTGAAGCACTTAGTATCTTGCTGTACAAGGATTTGGAACTTTAATCAGAGGAATGCTAACTCTGCCTTAGAGTAGTAGTACTTCCACTGTACTCCACCTAGAAAATTCTGCTGTTTGCAATTGGACAGAGATGGCTCCCCATAAGGTGGAAATATAATGCACCTGTCTGGGATTATAATACCATCCATAATAATTCATTCTTTTAAAAATAATGGAGAGATCAAAGAAAAGACAATTGATAAAGATGACCATGTGGGCTGTAGCTACTTTGACCAGCAGTTTTCTGGAAGTATTGAGTTATTATTGTTCAGCCCTAGGTGATATGAAAGACCTTACTGCTGCTGAAAAGTTCTTACCAAAGGAATTTTTCCCCAGGACTTGGTATAAGCCCTTCTGTGCCTATTGCTGCCACCTTCAAACAATTAATGTACTATCTCATATTGGGTTCTCAAAGAAAACTTGCACCCATTAAGACGTTTAATCTTTCAGGCTTTTTTTTTATTTCGGTCCCCAATCACAAGCACTTTCTCCTCTTCTAAAATGGTTCTGTTCTGTCCCATTCAGATTCATGACTTGGAAAGAGGGAGAAATGAATCATATTCTTCAGCTTGGATGAATTTTTCCATTCCAAATTTTGCAGAGAATTCTTTAGTTCTCTTAAGGAAACCAGTTAACCAGATCACATTTATTATAGCATGCTTTTAGATTTCTGAGTCCTGTCAACAGCTTTTGCTAACACTGTTCACTGACTCTTAGATTTTGTTTACTTTGTACTAAAACATATTCCTGATATCTGTCAGCTCTCATGACTTGTTGACTTCTCTTTCCTGAACACAAAAAAATGCCAGGTCATATTAGGAAGCTGTAGGGTTGGAACAGAATGTCTTGTAAGAAAATCTTTCCACAAACAACATTCATTTAATTTTTTTGCCATAAATTATATTGGATTCTAATTCAGTGACAAAAGCCCCATGTCACCAGTTTGCTGCTTTTATCATTTGTAAAATAATAGCTACCTTTCATAGAGATCAAGACCACTTTACACAAGGTCTTTTGTTAGATAGAAAGGAGAAACTACATGTTCCTTGTCCAGTTTGGAAGAAGAAGTACCAACTTCTTTAATTATTTTGTTTAACAAAGAGAAGGAAGGGGAGATTTTGTAATAAAGGGATAGGGGGTAACAAAGGATTTGGCATCACCCATTCCACAGGCAGTATTCTTGTTATAGATTAAGCTTTTTACAATTAAAACACATGGGGTGGAGAGAGAGACACACACACAGAGAGACAGAGACAGAGAGAAAGAGAGAGAGAGAAGGACAGGAAATCTCAAACAAATTATTGATTACCTAATTAGCAAATTTGCAGATGACAAATTGTAGAACTGTAACTAATACATTAAAGGAGACAGTGAAAGTGTTTCGTTTTTTAAAAAAAAATCCAAATAGCCTTTAGCAAGCATTGAAAAGAGCAAGATGGAAACAAGAAGGAGAAATAAAATGTTCTGTATCTTAATAGGTAAAATGAAAGGCACAACTATATGATTAAAGAGTTATGACTTGACAGTAGTACATGTGAAAAAGATCTGGGTGTCATTGTTAACCATACGGTAAATATAAGCTAACATGAAGCTGCTGAAAAAAATAAAGGAAATACCACCTTAAACATGTTAATAGGAGCATAGAGTATAGAACACAGGAAGTACATTGCCCTGGTCAGACCCCATTTGAAATACTGTGTCTATCACTTTGAAGAATATGAAAATGGAACAGGTTCAAAAGACTAATAAAATGGTGAATCATCTGGAAACTAAAGCTATATGTATGAGAAACAATGGGTATGGATATATTAAGTCAACATACAGACAATGGAATGGAGATACAACAGTCTTCAAATATCTAATAGACAGTCACATAGAAGAGGGAATGAAGTTATTCTCTATTGTCCCAGAAGGCATTATCAGAATCTATGTATTAAAAATACAGGGAAGCAGTTTGAGACTAGAAACTCTATGACTCTATAGTTCCTGATTATGAGCTGT
The DNA here is from genome assembly GCF_964194415.1 of Vipera berus. NCBI lineage: Eukaryota > Metazoa > Chordata > Lepidosauria > Squamata > Viperidae > Vipera > Vipera berus. The sequence continues at coordinate 89,578,910 of NC_138202.1, read as the reverse complement.
CAGACAGTGGATCAGGTTGCCACATTCTTCTTCACAGATGTCCAAACAGATGTTAGATGGCTGCTGGTCAGGGTTACAATAGTGGAACCTGGATTAAGTGATCACTCCTCCAATGTTATGAATTGGATAAATAGTCACCACATACTAAGTTATGAATATTTTTCTTCATTGTAGAAAAATGGCTGGCAATCAGGCTGGACCTTTACTCGTACTGGGCCTGTCATGGTCTCCACATTTTTTTAGTAACATAATATTGGTTTCTGTAGGCTACTGGTGGAGCAGTGGGCTAATGCCTCCTTAAGTAACACCAGCTGCCTTCAATTAGTGCAGGTTCGAGTCCCACCAGGCTCAAGGTTGACTCAGCCTTCCATCCTTCCGAGGTAGGTAAAATGAGAACCCAGATTGTTGGGGGCAATAAGCTGACTTTGTAATAATGCTGCTTGGGGGTGTGTGCGAAAGCCCTAATAAGCAGGCATATACATAGAATGAAGGCTATTGCTAAGCACATTGATTTGTGCTTCTTAGATTGTAAGCCGCCCTGAGTCTTCGGAGAAGGGCGGGATATAAATGGGATAAAAAAATGTTAGATCTGTTAGCAATGTTGCATGCCTAGATTTTTTTAAAATTGGGTTCATTTTGCTTTCTTGGTGGTATGGTCATTCATGGATTATTTGACTCTCAAATGCATCCATGTTTACTCCATACTACCTTAATGATAGTAAAGTAAAATAAATAAATCCAAGACAGCTTGAACAATATGCCTTGTAAAATCTCTGTCAAAAAGGAAACTCTCACTGATAAAACACATCTTGTGTATAAATCTTAGAAAAATGTCTTTCTGAAAACCTGTATTCTTCCAAGCAGACTTTATTACAATGGAGATAATGCACAGAAGCAGCAAAGAAAAGCTGCTAAATGACAGGTAATAGTAATAAACCTGTCTCATTATCGGCTGCTGATTATCTAAGGGAGCACTCTAGTGTAAGAATCCCCAAGCATTACAGAAATTAGAGGAAGTATGTATAACAGCTTAATTTGAATAGAAGTGGCTATGACTTGGCTGGATGTGGCATTTGGAACACTTTAGCTGACAATGCTCATAATAGGCTCCTAAGAAGAACAATGTCACTGTTCAAAACACTTGGTTTGATTACAAGCCAGGCCTCCTGAGTTTAAACTACTTACTCTGTTCATAATTAAGAATGAGACAAGGTTTTGCTTCCATGGTCATCTCTCTGTCTGCATGGTCAACATTATCAGAACACGCCAGGGATGTTGGCAGCTATTCCTGAATCATGCCCAAAACTTACTCAATATCATTCCTCACATTTCTCAGCTAGAAAGGCTCCATCTTCTTTCTGGCTTCAGATCAGTCCAGGCTTTGCTTCCCTGGCTTGTAGCATAATTGACTGATTATGGGTCATCAAGTCATTTTAGCAATCCTAGTAATCCCATAGATGGATTTTCTCCATGAATGAAGCATAATGCAAGTCTGTATTTTTCACTTTCTACTACTTTCTATCATCAATGGAATTGGGTGCTACCTCTCAGGGACTGAGGGGAGGTGGATTGGGGAGAGAAGGAGAGAAAGGATGGAAATAGATGAACAATGCTTCGTCATCACTTAATCTAGATATTATGTTCAGGTATAGGGAATTGATAGGACTGCTGCTAATGTTTAATGCCAGTGTTACTACCTGTTTTAAAATCCTCCAGCCAATCAAAAGGTCACATTGTTATTGAGTTTTTGAGATTTATGATGATAAAAAGCTGTTACAGGTATGATGTCGTGGTGACCATATGTAACATAATTTTAGTTGCAAAAGAACTGACAATCACTGAACTTACTATTAGTCCTACATACTGTACTAAGATAGCACAAATAAATGATGAAAATGGCAATTATTTTAAAAGGCAGGAGTTTTGCACAGGTGTTTAGATATAAGAATTCTCATTTTGCATCATAAGACAGGACAAAAGAAAAAATAAGTTACTACATAGACCCTCTATTTTACTATTAATATGCCAGAATTTCCAAAACCTGAATTTTATTGTAATTGTACAGTATAGTCTCCATCAAAACAATGGTAAACAAAATAAAACTGGAAAAGCAGAGACTGTTGTTGCTTTCATGTAAAAGAAGGATTTCAGTTTTTGAACTTTCATTCTGGAGCTACTTTCATTGCTAAATGCCAGCCAGAAATCTGCAGTGCTTTCTCAATATTCTCTCTGTGCAATTTGTGTGTTGCTTGGGCATGCTAGATGACCATATATTGTGCTTTCGCTGCTAGCAGCCAATTTGAAAGAAAGGCAGTAATATAAAAATTGTTATTTACACTGAAATAAGTGGTACACTACATTATCGCTCAACACTGAGGTTGTTAGGAGGATGGTAAATCAATAATCAGTTCTCATTCGGTAACTTCATGCACCATCAGCTTCCATCATTTTAATGCTTGTTTCCCTTTCTGCTCAACCTTTGCTGCCAGATCAGCCACCCAAGTAAGCAAAAAAAAGGTGTTCTGCTGAATGCTTTTGGTATGGGAACAGAATTTGGCTTGGGATCTTTAGCAGTAATAAATAGTGAAGAGAGAGAATAGAGGTTTTTGAGCAACTAGATTTCCTGCTGTGCACATCTGTGTGCATTTCACATTCAGTGAAAGGTTATGTGTACACAAATGAATTTAAAAGTTAGCTGTACGGTGAGTTTTCAGCTACAGCAATCATACAGTCTCCTTCTAACTTTTCTAACACTATATTAGTAGTTCCTCTCCACTGGTTGCTCAGTATGTGATTCTTAAATAAAGTTGATGAGAAATAGTCAGCAAAGTAATTCAATTTCCAGATCACTCTTATGACTCCTAAAAGATATGTAATCAAGATGATTTTTAGACTTCTTGTTTTCAATATCTTTGTTTCCTCTCTTCACTCTGATTTCATCTCTTCCTGTTTTGTTTTCTATTTAAAAGGTAGGAAAAACAATACTTTGAGATATATGGTTCAAAAAGAAAATCCGATTCCATTACCAATTGTAAAAATGGAGTCCTTTCAGATTATAAATATATTCCAACTTGGAATGGAATTCTGCCTGAAGTATTTTCAATCTTGGTGGGATAATTTTAGCCTTTCTGGACCTATTGCTTAGTGTTTTTCAGGTTATTGAAGGGATCCCCAAAGGGTGCAAGGAACTGTATGCAAAAAAATATGTAAACATTCAACAAGGATAGCTGATTAAATAGATACTGCAGCATGAAATGGCATGAAAAAGAGCCAATCTGGTGTTGCAATTAAGGAATTATGTTGGAAACTGGAAGCCCAAATTTCACCTTAGGTACAAAGCCAGCTGGGAAACTTTGGGCTAGTCACACTCTCTCAGCTCTAGGAATAGGCAATGGCAAACCACTTCTGAAAACTGCAGACTTGTCACTAGGAGTCAATATTGACCCAAAGACACACACACACACACACACACACACACACACACAAACACAAAATGCAAGGAGAAGGAAAAAGCAACTCATAGCCACTAAATATTACAAGACTCCTCTTCCAACCAACCCCGCCACCATAAGATCTGGGTTTCTGGCTACATACATGTTTCTTACCCAATAATTGTGCTTGAGATAGGGGCCCTGAGTGATTTTTTTTTCTTTTTGAAATGTCCAAACTGGAGAATTTGCTTCTGACATTTGGTCTTTTCAGAAAGGTCAGCTGTGCCTGTAATTTTCATCTATGTTTATCAAGATTGACAGTTTAGAAGCAATATTTTTAGAAAAATCTATGTCATGTGGAAATTCTTCCAACACTTGATTTTAAATGTTGATAAATAAACAACTCTTTCATGAAAATAATACTTTTGTAAAAATTTCATTCAGCTTTGGTGACCTATGTCAGGGGTCCCCAACCTTGTCCACTTTATGACTTGTGGACTTCAACTCCCAGAATTCCTCAGCCAGCCATGTTGAAGTCCACAAGTCATAAAGTGGACAAGGTTGGGGATCTCTGACCTAAGTCATTTGTTGATTTCAAAGGATGATCAGAGATAGTCATATCTCGGTTTAAGTGCTAAGGTGAACAGAAGGTGGGAGATTTGCCAGGATCAGTCTATGATAAAACTGATGTTCTTATTCATCAACTCTAAATCCAAATCCCATGAAGTAGCTTGTCACCTCCCTAATTTCAGATATGCTCAGATTAACTGTAGCTTTGAAAAGAGATGAGCACGCATTTCTCTTATATTTCTGTGCAAGCCAGACATTTATCAGTAATACAAGCCAGATAGCAGTCTTAGTCTAGATACTTTCAAGTAGGAAATTTAAAATAATAATAATAATAATAATAATAATAATAATAATAATAATAATAATAATAATAATAATAATAATAATAATAATAAATCTTCATTATATAAATAGCCCGAAGGCCTAGCAACTCAATCTTAGTCTTTTAAGTGGGTAAACAAGTGTTCTGTAAGCAAAGTCTTGCATTAGCTCAGTAGTCTAGACAATAGCATAATATGTTGTGCTTTCTTGCACTTGACACAACCTTTGCATACATATTCATATGAAGATCTGCATGCGTACCACTTGGCATTTGCATGCATAACTCCAAAACCAGAAAAAGGAGAGGAGGAGGAGGAGGAGGAGGAGGAAGAAGAATCTGTCACCTTTCCCACCTCAACAATACACATTGGAAGCACATTACAAGAGAATGTGAAGGATGAGTGCCTCACAAAGCCAGCCTTTCTCCAGAAGAACTGCAAATAATCATACCTATAGGAAAATAGGTATGGGGGCTGGAGGGTGGGAGGGATTCTTGATCTTCACATTTCTCAGAGGAATGAGGCCAAGGAATCTTCTGTAGTCCTCTAACTTGCAGAGTTGTATGTCTTATTTGTACATTAGTATAAATGCAGAAATGATAACCTTAAATATCTGAGCGCTCTTTAAGTGGCTTCTGTGTAATTTTGCTGGCTGACACAGCCTAAATTCTTCCTAGATAGATATTCTCAAAAGAATGGGACCAGCATTACCTAAGGTATAGTTATGTCTGCAAAGAGTTGGGGAAACAGTTGGTTCCTCCTAGATAGCTTGTAAACAGTCTTCTTCTTTGCTCCTATAGGTATTCTATTAATACACTGCAAAGGTATAACTGGAACAAAACTGTGAATTATAGAAGCTCAAACATTTGTGAGTCCCTCTGCATTTCTACTGTTAATGAAGAAAAGTAGTGCACTCACCTGTATTTTTTTGAATGGTGGTCTGATTGGTTAAGAATGCTGTTTAAATTTATGTATAGTCAAATCAAGGAAAATGAAGAAATGAAGCTGCCAGCCAGAATTTGCACATTGAATCAAAACATTCCCTATATAGTGCACTAACATAATCAGTGATTTAAAATGCTTTCCCTTAAATCAATCAAGGAATGAAAATAACCTAATGTGCAACGAAAGTCAGTTGCAGCTCTTCAGATCCCAAAGAAGCTAAATTATACCAGGTTATCACTGATTGTCAGCTGCTATTGCTTAGGAGACCCAGCTATGCAGAAGCTTGTTTCCACAAACATGTGCCACCTGGATGAAAGGGATGCTGCGCACATAACCCAAGGCCACCCACTGATGCTGCATTTGCATAGCCTCCCTTAGAAAAGAGATGAAAACAGATGAGCAGGGTGCTTCCTCTTTTTACTACAAAAGATAAAGCTATTTAATATCACAGCATCAAATCTCATCTTTTGGAATGAAGTATGAGGGTCTTGCCACAGAATATCAATACTGCTCATTTTAGTTCTTCTCTTATGCCTGCCCTTAATCTAGAGTGGTTTTTCTTAATCAAAGTTCTTGCCCTTTGAAAAACATTTGTGTGCTGTTCGTGACATATCTGATTCATTAGTTCACAGGAAATGCTGTACAATCAGTCTTCCAGATGGCTTTATCAGTCTCTCGCTAGAAATAACTTTTGGTTCAGTTCCACAAATAATTATTCCATTCAAAACATTTTAATTCATTGGCTTTCTATGCTCATGCTGAATTTAGCAGTTTAATAATCAAACTCAAAAGGACTATAATCTTATTTTTTTACAAAAACCAATACCTTAGATTACTCTTACTAATAGTGCATTTATTCTAGCTAGAGTAGTTTTGCTCAGTAGACTTTCTTCACTTGTTGTTGATGTTATTAATGACCTGCTAATTATGTATCTTATTAAACAAGTCATTCCATTACTATGCACCTGAGTCTCCAACTGTTCTCAGCTTGTGACACGTAATGATTTCAGATGATCAAGGCAACAGTTTTGGGGGAATGCTAGTCTAAGATGCCTAACAGGGGACTAGATGTGACTTGCAAAGTTCTGTGGTTCTGAGAGGTCCTACTAACATATAATCAAGTCACATATTCATATGAATTGCTAAGCATAAGGAACATCCTAATGTTTCAAATTATAGCTGAGACAACTCATATCTCATGTATCACTTTTTTGATGCCTCTTGGGCTACTACAGTATGTGGATTTGAATTAAATGACTGAATTTGAATGAACAAGGGAAAATATGTTTTTGAGCAATACAATTCTCAGATTTGAGTTTAGTGCAGAGTTCAGCTCCTGAAATCGAGAGCATTGTCTAGGTAAAATCTCTGTTTAAAATCATGAGAAACTAGAACACTCTAAATCAAGGGTGTCAAACTGCCAGCCCATGGGCCGGACGCGTCATCCGGAAGCTGCGCCCACCCCATTGCCAGCCATGGCAAAACTGTCCTGATACATTGTGCGATGTCACGTGATGTCACGGGTTTGACACGTCTGCTCTAAATCGATTAGCAAAATTCTTTATGAGGTTCCAGGGATCTCCAGCGAGCAGTATAAATAAATTGAGTGTTTCATCTCTTTCACTGGAAACCCAGGGAAGTGCCTTGGCATGGAAAATCATTTACCAAGTAAAGACTGGTGTGCCTTTTGTGACTGCTTGGTTAAATATAGCTGGCCTTGAGGAGTCATAAACACTACATAGCATGTTCTACTATTAAAAATCAAGGAGTTTACCCTATTATGCAGTTATATTCATAGTCTTCTTTTACCACATTCTTTCTATACAGGGAAACCAACCTGCACTGAAGTATCATGTGTGAAATATCACACATTAACATGGTTGATTGCGTCTAATTGCAAAAGTGTCTATAGTCCAATTTGTTTCCAAGAACAACAAGGTAACTTTGGCATATATCTATAAAATATACTGTTGAGCAGAGGCAATGGGGAGCAGCCCCATTTTTGTATCTAGATCATTATTTTGCTATTTTGTTGTACTCCTGTCAAGTGGCCTTAGGTCCTTGACATAAAACAAAAGCAAAACAGATTGGCTATCCTTGCAGGAGCAAGACATTTGTTACATTTTACCTGGTGGTAAAATGGTTAAAATGCAGTATTGATGACAAATGCTGCCCACAGCCTGCAGTTCCATCCTGATGGGGCTCAAGGTTGACTCAGCCTTCTATCCTTCCGAAGTTGGTAAAATAAGAAACCAGATTGTTGGGGGCAATATGCAAATAATGCTTACATTGTAAAGTGCCCAGGTATTGCTGTAAAGCACTATGGGGCAGTATACAAGTCCAAATGCTATTGTTGTTAACAATATTAAGCTATTCAAACAATACATTATTAATTTCAAATCTTCACACAGAAGCAAAGTTCCTATAATCAGGTATCATAAAAATACTGCATACCACATCTGTAAGGGATATATTTTGAAAAAGAAGTGTAAACATTGGCAATGTTCTTCTTCTTTACTGAATACATTTGAAATAATTCTGCCTTATTTTCTTCCTTGACTCAATGAACTATTTATCATAAAGGTAAAGGTAAAGGTTTCTCCTGTCCAGTTGTGTCTGACTCCAGGGTGCGCTGCTCATCTCCATTTCTTAGCCAAGGGAGCCATCATTGTCTGAAGACACTTCTGTTGTTATGTGGCCAGCATGACTATATGTCGAGGCACATGGAATGCCATTACTTTCCCACCAAAGTGCTACGTATTTATCTACTTGCATTTGCATGCTTTCAAATTGCTAGGTAGGCAGGAGCTGGGGCAAGTAATGGGAGCTCACCCCATTGCATAGCACTTGGGTCTAAAACCCAGGCTGTCAACTGACAAGCTCAGCCTCTTTAACCACTGAGCTACCGTGCCCCTAACATAGAAGGACAAAAAAGTCATTGCAAGTTCGGCTGAGCCATTTGGACCTGTAGACTATATTTTTTAATTTGTTTTTCAGGTATTATTTGAATTACACTCACTATGTCCAAATCATATTAAGGGAAACTTAAAATTAAACTGACAGCAGTAGCCATTTGTTACTTCAGAAATGTGTATGGTGAAACAAGAAGAGCTAGGGTCCAGAATAAATAGATGCTGAATGAATACAGATAGAATTTTAATATTTGCATTTGTATACCGCCCTTTCCCTGAGGACTCAGGGCGGTTTACAGGGAATTAAAAATCAAAACATACAAAAGTTAAAACCAATTAAAAAGCATTAAATTCACCCTGTACATTAAAACCCCAGTTAAAATTTTCTCCTCAGCCTGGGCCCGAGAGCTCAAAGAGCCAGGTCTTCAGGCCCCGGCGGAATGATCGGAGGTCGGGAGCAGTCCTCAACTCTACCGGCAGCTGGTTCCAGAGGGCAGGCGCTCCCACTGAGAAGGCCCTATCCCTGGGTGTCACCCGCCGGCAATCTCTCACCGGCGGAACCCTGAGCAGACCCTCCCTGTGAGAGCGCACTGGGCGAAGGGCGTTTGATGCCGGCAGCAGGTGTTCCCTCAAATAACCCGGACCCAGGCCATGTAGGGCTTTATAGGTGATAACCAGCACCTTGAATTTCACCCGGAGGGCAACCGGAAGCCAATGCAGCTCGCGGAGTAGAGGTGTTACATGGGAGTATCGGGAAACCCCCATTACAACTCGCGCGGCCGCATTCTGCACCAGTTGAAGCCTCCGAGTGGTCTTCAAGGGCAGCCCCATGTAGAGAGCGTTACAGTAGTCCAAACGGGAGGTCACAAGCGCATGAGTGACTGTGCGTAGGGCGTCTCGGTCCAGATAGGGACGCAACTGGCGCACCAGGCGAACCTGTGCAAAAGCCCCCCTGGTCACGGCTCCTATGTGATCTTCAAAATTGAGCCGTGAATCCAGGAGGACACCCAAGTTGCGAGCCCTATCAACGGGGGGTAACACCTCACCCCCCATCGTTAAAGGTGGAATAACGTGGTTAACCCGAGACGCCGATATGCACAGCCACTCAGTCTTGGCGGGATTGAGACGAAGCCTGTTTCTCCCCATCCAGACCTGAACCGCCTCCAGGCACCGGGACATCACGGAGAGGGCATCACTGGGTTGGTTCGGGGTGGAAAGAAAAAGTTGGGTATCATCAGCGTACTGGTGATACCCCACCCCAAAACCACGAATGATCTCGCCCAGCGGCTTCATGTAGATGTTGAACAGGAGGGGCGAGAGAACCGACCCCTGAGGGACTCCACAAATGAGAGACCTCGGGGCGGATCTCTGCCCTCCTGTCAACACCGACTGCGAGCGGCCCTGGAGGTAGGAGGAGAACCACCGTAGGACGGTGCCTCCCACTCCCAACCCCCTGAGACGCCGCAGCAGGATACCATGGTCGATGGTATCGAAGGCCGCTGAGAGATCTAATAGGACCAGGACAGAGGAGCAACCCCTGTCCCTAGCCCTCCAGAGATCATTCACCAGCGCGACCAATGCCGTCTCCGTGCTGTGTCCGGGCCTGAAGCCCGATTGGTACGGGTCCAGATAATCAGTTTCCTCCAGGAACAGAGGGAGCTGATGCGCCACCACACTCTCAACAACCTTCGCCAGGAAGCGAAGGTTGGAGACTGGACGATAGTTGTTTAAAACAGCCGGGTCCAAAGCAGGCTTCTTGAGGAGGGGTCTCACCACCGCCTCCTTCAAGGCGGCAGGGAAGACACCCTCCTTCAAAGAAGCAGTTATTACTGCATGGAACCAGCCTCGTGTTCCCTCCCGAGCCGCATAAGCTAGCCAGGAGGGGCACGGATCCAACAAACAGGTGGTGGAGCTCAGTCTCCCCATGATCCTGTCCACATCATCAGGGGAAACAGGGTCGAACTCAGTCCAGATAACGTGCTCAAGACCGCCTGATTCCTCCACATCAGACTCTGCCCAGTCAGAGTCCAAGCCGGTCCGGATCCGAGCGATTTTGTCCGTCAGATGATGACTAAACTCCTCGGCTCGTCCCTGCAAGGGATCCTCCCTCACCTCCTGGTTAAGGAGGGAGCGAGTCACCCTAAACAGGGCGGCCGGGCGATTATCTGCGGACGCGATAAGGGCGGCAAAGTAGTTAGACTTCGCCGTCCTTATCGCCGCAAGATAAGACCTTATGAAGGTTCTTAACTGCAATCGGTCGGATTCGGATCGGCTGGATCTCCAACCGCTCTCTAGACCTCGTCTCCGACGCTTCATCTCCCGGAGCTCCACAGAGAACCATGGGGCCCAACGGGATCTGCGTCGGGTCAGAGGTCGCATGGGTACAACGCAGTCGAGTGCCCTGGTGGCTGCCGTTTCCCAGGCCTCCACCAGGGCATCGACTGGGCTGTGGGTAAGGGTGATAGGTATAGGCCCAAGCGCCCTCTGGAACCGATCTGGGTCCATTAGGCGCCTGGGGCGGAACCACCTGGTCGGCTCCGCCGCCCAGTGGCGGGGGATGGCATGACGGAAAACTAGCCTCAGGAGGTAATGGTCTGACCATGACAGAGGGGTGATGGACGGAGAACCCCCTCCCAGATCATCCAACCACTGTCCAGACAGAAACACCAGGTCAAGAGTGTGACCCCCCTCATGAGTCGGGCCCTCAATAACCTGGGTCAGGCCCATGGCTGTCATGGAAGCCATGAACTCCCGAGCTAACTCCGACGGACATATAAAAGGGAATGATCAGTGTGAAATCTTATTGAAATTGTTTAGTTATATAGAGAGAATAAATGAAAATAATATCAAAGTAAACATATAAAAGAAGAGTGTGTGGATTACATGTGTCAAACTCAATCGCATCATGTGACATAGGACGTATCACAACCTTTTTTGACTTTGCGGAACCTGAATGGGTGTGGCCTGCATGTGACGCATCCGGCCCGTGGGCCACCAATATGTATGGAAGTGATGGTTTCTCAAAAGCAAAAAGTTTCAGTAACAATGTTATAAGTATCCTGTGGACATGATGGAGACAAAGATGATTTGCAAAAATGCAAAAGTATGCTGAATAAAATAGATTTAAGTTTAATTTATTTGTCACTTATCTTCTGGCTTTAATTTCTTTAATCCACTGTCTTTTTGCACTTTGCATAATGATCCTACTCATAAATGGAATAATGTAGGAACGTTCCATTCAAAAGTGAAAAGTTTATAGTCATTGTATTGACCATTGTAATGAATAAAACTAGATTGAGCTTCCAGGCTATAGCTATTAGTATTTTCATGCTCATATCAAATTCTGCTTGTGCTCATCTTAATTTTTTTCTTAACTCAGCTTTTTAAAAAATCAGTTCCATTTATAGAGCATGAATATATATTTCAAATAGCAACGCATATTTCAAAACATTCTGATTCCTACAAAATATATAAAATTGTATGGAGTGTGCTTTTCAGATCTTCTAATTAATGATGGCATACAAGCCATCATTTTGCACTTTCCTAATAGAAGTTGTAATTTACTTCCAGCACAGTACAGCTCACAATTTCTTTAATAATGTATGCCATTTAACAAATTTAAGTAGGAAACATCACTATCAGCAAGTTATAGTGGGATGTGAAAATTAGTTACAGTTTATTTATGGTGAAAATCATGCATATTCAGTTACATGTTTCATGCATGAAGTTAATACACAAAATGAATAATCATACTGAAAACATTGAAAGCTTTTAAAAAGTATTTGAGCAGTTATTTCCCCAAGTTAGTGTTTATTCATGATGGACTCTACAAAGGGTATCTCTCAGAAATTATTGAATATCAAGTTCTTTGTCTCACTTTACAAAAATACCTATTTATAGTTGTGCAAATACAGAATAGCATATGCTCTAGCAACTACAGGAGAATCTTGTCTGACACTCTGAAATATAACTATAGGGAAGTGAAGAGGAGGTGGAGCAGCAGGAGGAGATGGAGGAGGAGGAGGAGATTTATTATGCTGGATTTTGACTATAATCACATTTATTTATAATGGAGGAACAGGCAACTTGTTTTAATCTGAGGCTGTATGTTGTCTCCTAGCCAGTTGGCAAGCTGCCAAAGGATTTGTGGTGATGCATTAGGAGAAAAGGGACCAAATGTTTTGTTCCCATTTTTCACTTAATTTGATGGATTGGAGAGTGGCAAGAGAATACACAGGGGCCCATTCACTCCCTTAAAAGTCCTCAAAATTGAGCAAAATTGTACCTCAGAAATTTGGCTGGGTTGCTGCTGTACTGGCATGGATCGACTGTAGGGTACTCCAGGGGCTATAAATGAGATATTCTTAGGCTGCAGCCTGCCCATCTCTACGTTAATTGTGGTCTGTACAGGGGACATCTGCTGACTGCATAGTCAAGACAGAAGCAGATGTACACTCATTGGAAGTACTAAATTAATTGTTTGGATCTTTTGATGTATACAAGGAGTTGCTTCTCTAGCTGGATTTACAGTTGTCCTGTATAGCACAACTCAACATGGCCAACTCACCACAACTAATTCACCACAGTCAACACACCATGGCCAACTCACCATGAGACACTTCACCATGGCCGTGGGACAACTGACCGCAGGACAAAAGTTACACTTATATTGAAGAAATGGTGGAATAGAATTATTAAAGAAAGGATGCTAAAGGAGGGACAAAAATAATTATTTTAAATAATTAAATTGAATTATTAAATTGTCCTCTGGTGAGATACCCCACAGTGAGGTGGCCACAGTGAGGTGGCCATGGCAAGTTGTCCCATTCCACGGAAAACATGAGGTATACAATATATTTGTACAAATATAGGAATGTTTCTACTATTTGCCAAACTATCATGACATGGTATTTTACTGTATCTTATTCAGTTGTAGCCTGAATTAATTTCATGCATTCGTACAGAATATCTACGGCAGGATCTATGCTAGAACTTTTAGTTTCTGAGGATCCTTTTTAAGTACAGTTTTGTTCTGGGGACATATACAGTATTAATGAATGCAACACAGTATCCACTGTATTTATAATCACCACACATAATACATAATGTTTCAATTGTTGGATAACCATTTCCAACAAATGCCAACTACGTACAGTACTGAAAATGTGAAAGTAAGAAGTCTGTTTATTTAAATGTATGTGAGTGTGGGCATGCACATGGGCATCTGTGTATTGTGTACACATAAAGACTGACACATAGGTTGACTCTATGCTTCCATACCAGTGCTGCAGAATGGAGATTGTTTTGCAAAACATTTTTTTAAAAAAGTAGACTTCAATAAATATATTTTTTCTCCCTCATCTGCCATTTTATGCTAGTTTTTTTTTTTCAAAAAAATCCAATTGAGTGCATATCTTTACATTGTATATGAAGGATACATCTTAGTGTTTTTCACAGATGTATAAATAAGTTGGTACATGGTGAAAAATAGTCTTAAAGAACATTAATTTTCTGCTCATGGAACATAGTTCCTCTGCTCTAGTCAGAGAAGTTAGGAGAGAGAGATTTGCTATGATAGTATGTGCATTTCAATCACCAACAAAATTGTTACTGAAGCAATAGCAGAGAACAAAATACACTACAACTTCATACCAGTGCTGCAGAATGGAGATTGTTTTCCAAAACATTTTTTTAAAAAAGTAGACTTCAATAAATATATTTTTTCTCCCTCATCTGCCATTTTATGCTAGGTTTTTTTTTTCAAAAAAATCCAATTGAGTGCATATCTTTACATTGTATATGAAGGATACATCTTAGTGTTTTTCACAGATGTATAAATAAGTTGGTACATGGTGAAAAATAGTCTTAAAGAACATTAATTTTCTGCTCATGGAACATAGTTCCTCTGCTCTAGTCAGAGAAGTTAGGAGAGAGAGATTTGCTATGATAGTATGTGCATTTCAATCACCAACAAAATTGTTACTGAAGCAATAGCAGAGAACAAAATACACTACAACTTCAACATGTATTGAGGAGTACAGCCAGTGCATCATAATAAACCAGGGATTACAGTAAAAGAGGGGAAAAATACTAGTATAGATTGGCCCAAGGTTAGAATATTACACTCTGCTGTTACTCAGGCTGTTTGATCAATTTTGGGAAATGTTTCAGTTGTTCCTAGACTACTGAAAATTCTTACAATTACTCATTGATGTATTTTGTATATTATGCAAATGTGGATATTCTGATTTTGTTTCCAATAAAAAAAATGTTTGTTTATTAAATTTATTGACCTCCCATCTCACCATAGGGTAACTCTGGATGGCTTATAGTTACATAAAAGCTAAAACATAAAAAGTTAAAAACAAACATTAAAACTAAAAACAAATGGGGAGTGTGGGGGGAGGAGTAAGGAGGTTGGGAATCTGTTATTACTCAATCAGCCACCTCCATTGTGCTGACACCTCCCCCTTGCTGGAGGTCCAAGCTAACTAGCACAGTTAGGTGGTATTTTCCTTTAATAATTATTAATAGTGGCATTTGAAAAAAATGTCACCTAGAGGTTCTCCAACTTTTATTCTTGCAACTCCATAATATAAACCCAATTTCACTGAGAAACTCTGTGGTTGAATAGGGACATGAAATCAAATCTCATTTATTACTATACCACAGGAGTTATTTTTAATAAATGTATTATTTATATATGATACATTTACTGTGAAGTACGCTCCATTGAGAAATGTAGCCTAATGGTTGGAGATCAGAACATTAAAAAGCCAATAATACCTTACCTTCTTTCAGATCTATAGTTCCCCTACCCCATTCTGAGATATAATCAAGCAAATTGTCCAAGAAAGAGTTTTTAAAATTATTTGGAATTTGGATTTGGAATTTTCCAAAATTCAGCACACACCAAGTCTGAAACAAAATTATGGAGGCAGGAAGATCTGTACTCAGGAGTTTATTTAGATGCCACAAGTTTTAAATCACTCCCATTTACATCCCAAAGCACGGTTTTATTTCCTCCAGTTGAATTATCAGTGGCTTTACAATATGGTTTACAAAATGCTTTAATGGCATGGTTTACAAATGTCCTTTGAGGATTTTAAAAAACACAGTTTATAATACCATTGTTGAACAATGCAAATATAATCAATACATAGTGTATGTCAAGAAGGAAGAAAGTTTAAAAATGAAAAGCAAAGATGGAGTCCTACATACATTGGGCTGCCTTTGTTTTTCCTATTTTTTTGTGATGGGGAATTGTTTGTACATTTACATTCATTTTATGCATGAAGGGAATTCGCTTCATTGAATTCATTGAAATAAACAATGCACTGAATAATTATACTGTGTGCATCAAAGCTACTGGATCAAAGGGCATTTTATGTTGCATTGCAGTGTTATCACTTATATCTGGGTGAATTTCAATGCCCAGTGTAGATTAAATAGTGTGTACACAACTCTAGACCTTTCATAATATTAAGTAATATCTCTTTAGCACAGTGATTCTTGAAACTTATATGGAGCCAGATATTGCCTATCCTTTCATTATCAGTATCCAAATGAAAGCATCTTTGGTGAACATCCAAAAAATAATGATGGCACCCAAGATTGTACAAAGTTCCAACTGGAAAAAATGTCATGAAACTTTTTGTACATGATAACTGGAGTGAGATTGTTGTATAGATAAATATAGAAAGATTAACCATTAGCCACAATGAAAAAATGGTGGGTGAAGGTGATGGAACTAGCTGAGATGGGCAAACTAATTTTTTTGATCAAAGAAAAGATAATATCTATGTTTATTGCTGCCTGGAAACCCCATTCTTTGCATGAAAGAGAAGAAATAGACCTATGAATTATGGTTTCAATGGTCAGACAGATTAAATTATAGAGAGAAGAGAGTTGTAACCATACAGTGTGAAATAAATTTAAGTATAAGTTATTGTACTTATAACTGCTGTAATGAAAATCGGAAGTTACTTCTTTGCATCTTTTTGTTTCTTTTTTCTTTTGCATTTTTAGCTTTTGCTTTTATTTCTTTCTCTTACTTTTCTTTTTCTTTATATTAGGTTGTATCATTTTTAAATTATCTTTTAAAAACATAATAAAAATTATACAAAAAAAGATTGTGCAAATTCCCACCTCATCTTTATCCATATGTATAAAAAAAGGTAAAGGTTCCCCCGCACATGCGTGCTAGTCGTTTCCGACTCTAGGGGCCGGTGCTTATCTCCGTTTCAAAGCTGAAGAGCCAGTGCTTGTCCGAGGACGTCTCCGTGGTAATGTGGCCGGCATGACTAGACAGCAAAGGCACACGGAACGCTGTTACCTTCCCACCGTAGTGGTCCCTATTTTTCTACTTGCATTTTTACATGCTTTCGAACTGCTAGGTTGGCAGAAGCTGGGACAAGTAACAGGCGCTCACTCTGTTACGTGGCACTCAGGATTCAACCCGCCAAACTGCTGACCTTCTGATTGACAAGCTCAGCATCCTAACCCACTGAGCCACCGCGTCCCTTATCCATATGTATGACACATGTGAAAAGGGGGTAGGATCCATCTTTACTTTTTCATGCTCCTGCCCTTTCTCCCATCCCAGCAGATCAGCCTACCTTCGACTACTCTTGGGTTGGTTTTTTTTAGGAGTCAGGTTCTTATTTCTTGGTTGCAAACGTTATATACTTCTGTGCAGGATCTAGTTCAGAATATTCCCCAAGTTTTATCAAAGATAATACAAGGTAATTAGGCAGAATAAAGACCACAAATGCTTTGAAAACACAGTGACTCAAGACAGGGGCAATAGTGCCAGCAAGACACCTTTCTTCTGCTTAACAGGAATGTCCAGATGCAACAACTGAATTTTCCCCAAAGGAAGAGAAGTATGAATTTAATATGTGTGTTGAAAACAAGGAAAACTAGATAGAAGGAAAGATTGTAAATACACATAAAGGTTCTATGCCTTGCCTTTTTTCTTTGCAGCATACAGCTGAAACCTAGGATTTACCTGCTCTTGCCTTAACTGTAGATGCATGTGAGAAAGACTTGCTTGCATGTGTATATGGATGTCAGATAGGCCAGTCCCCACATTCCTCAAAAAGAATAGAATGAGGACAAAAAATTAAATTTATATGAATTGAATTTGTAACTACCGATTAAAATTAATTGCCTGAAAAGTAAGGCACTGATTTTTTTTAAATTAATTGCTTACCCTATTTGCATTTACAAACTATTCTCTTTTATACATGGATTACATACTGACACCAGATACAGTTAACACACTCTCTTTCCAGGAGAAACCATGAAAAACCAAAGCAGATGAACAGAATGAAGAAGGGGTAGGTCCAACTGGAAAGGGAAGGGAAAAAACCAAAGTCTCCCTCCCTCTCTCCCTCTCCCCCCCCGTCTCTCTCTCTCTCTCTGTGTGTGTGTGTGTGTGTGTGTGTGTGTGTGTGTGTGTGTTGAGAGAAGAAAACAATTCCTACTAGGTATGAATACCGAAGATTTTAAAATATTATTTGGTCTTTATGAAATCCTACAGATGGTAACTCTTGTTCAAGGGAAGCAAGGCAAAAGCATCCCCTCAGGGGGGGGGCTTCATGTATTGTGAGAAAACGCCAGTCTCTGCCTTTGCATCTTGAACCTGAGGTTCCAGTAAAATAAGGGGGAAAGGAGGTGCTGCATATGTGGACTTGGTTCCCTCAATGGCTCAGAAGGAAGAAGCTTTCAACATTTTTCCAGATTCTGTTCTAGCTACTTATTTGCATCATTTACAGTAGATGCCTCTACCTCTTCCCTGCCCCTCACTTTCAGTCATGGCTACATCCCTATGCTAATGCAAGCAGCCTTCTGTTTGAAAGGTAATCCTTGCGGAGAGTGGAGGGGTGGGGGACTTTGTCTTCCTTTCATTTATATCCAGTGATTTATTTATTTTTTGACTTGCCATATTGCATTGTTTATAGATCTGAAAATCAGGTTCAGCATTGCTTGTGGCTGTGCATCTGAATGTGGGGAAATTCACTGTTCAGTTCCCATACAGCATACACTGTACAGTATACACTATGTGGAAGGAGGAGAATTGTGCATGGAAACCGGTTGGATATCAGCAGCTGTCAGTTCTAGGCTGAGACAGGACTTGTATTAGTAATATCAAAGTCTTAGCCTAGCAAAAATCACAGCAGTTATCTATCCTTCAAGCTTAACCTTTACACACAGTTCAAATGTTTAATTACAATTTGGGCCCAAGCTTACGATTTTAAGTAGTATTTTACAGACAACTAACTTAATACATTACATTTGGGTGAATGTCAGAAGAGGGATAATAGAGCCAAGGGTGAATGTAATACACTGAAAGAAAATTGGAACGGGGAGACTATTATGTGATCTACTGAAATTACAGTTAACTTCAGTGACATTTACACCTTTCCTACAACTTGTAATGTGGAACAGATGAAGAATTTGTTCATTACATCGTTTGCAATGGAGAATGGTAGATGTTATTACACCAAAGCAACTACTGAGGAGCGAGATTATAAACTCAAGTACATTGATGTAAACAATATGAAAAAAAAATCACTTTTCACATACAATCTGGTAAATGTAAAGCCCTTTGAATGCTACACAACCCTGTATGAATTCCACCTACATTCAATATTTATTGTTTGATTTGTAAACTACAACATTTTGCTTAACTTAACATGGTCTGGTGTTCTGAATAAGCTCAGGAGCACTGCTGATGAAAACAATATACTTTTCTATTTCTTCTTCCTCTCTGGGATTTTGCTGTTAGTTCATTTGTCTGCAAAAGAAAGTGCTTTTTGCCACTTCATTAAACTTGTGACATTATTCCTTCTTATTTATTTTTTTCATAAAGATAGGCTGGGATTCGATTATTTTCAGCCCGTAGAAGTCAAATGTACCTTGGAATGTTTTACAATGTTTGACAGCTATGAAATATAAGTACTATGCAATTTGGCTGTACATACATACATATTTTCATAAGTACATTTGACAGGGACCTCCGAACTAAATAGCCAATAATATGAGACAAAAACCACAGGCAGCCTTATTTTGTAGAACTTTGATCTAAATCTAAAATAAAACAGGAAATTCCATTGTGATCTTTCTACAAAATTAAACAAATCAATACACTGCATTTTACTGATGGAATAATTTTAATGCATTTGCAAATGATTTGACAAAAAAGGGTGTAATTTACAACACTCAAAACTTTTAACAACCATTGATTTATATGTATTTTACTGTAAAAGTAGAGAGAAGCCTAGCAAGTGTAGTGATAGGTCCCAAAGGCAACTCCCAAATATCTTCCTCAGAGACTTAGATCATTGTCTGTTGTACAAAACTTCCACCTCTTACTTACACTGCATTTGTTTGGAAAGTGGAAAATTGCATCAGTTTTCCCTCACAAAAAGAATTGTCCCAGTTTTATACTTCAGTTATTGCGAAGACATTCTAAATCCACCGAACAACAGACATTTCCATTCTGTGTAGAATGGGAAGGAAAAGATAAAAAGGAGAGATTAATACTAGTAATACAAGTGAAGAAAATATATCTTCTCAAATGGACACTAACAACCTGGATCTTTAACATGAGCATTTTGTAAACCTATTTCTAATGTAAGAGAGACCAAATAAGCATTTTCACTTTGCTGTTAAAGATTTTTGTTTCATTCATTCATGAAGCAAGAATAATGTGAAAGTTGTGAATTTGTCCTTACTCTACACATATAATAAATCATATTATAGAAGAATGGTACAGCATTTGGCATTCTCTGATTTAGATAAATGGAAGTAAGGGGAATTGTGGCAAAGGAGTCTAAAAATATAGATGGTGAGAGGCAAGAGTTTACCTGAACTTTTATTTTTGATTTTGCTTTGATAGAGTGATGATAGAATATAGCTAATTTTTTTAATTAAAAAGTTTTACAATACATTTTATCTTTAACAAAAAAACCCTCCCAACCCCCTCCCCTCCCACCCTCTTCCCCCTCCCCAACCCTCCCCAACCCCTCCCTCCCTTTCCCCCCCCCCACTTCCCAGAGCTGAATACAGGGTATAAAAATACAAACAATCATAATCTAACTTACGCAAACAATCCTAAACTATTTAAACTATCGCACTTTAACTCATATATATAGCTAAATATTAAACAGAAATAAAAAAGAACTTCTTCTTTACATAATATTAAATGAACATCTGGAATTTGTTATCCCATGATATAATGAAAGCAACTCACTTAGATTAGTTTAAAAGGCAATCAGAATTAGGAAGGATAAGCATTATGCTATAAAAAGGAAATGCAATTTTATTCTGTTCCTGCATGTCTACCCGTAGGGCTAGCTTTGGATTAATTCAGTACAGTTCTCATGTTCTTATTTTCATGGCAAATTTAACAATAACTGTGATATATTGTTCCAGTTAACATACTAGCAGGTTGGATGCATTATATGCTCAAGAAGTCAGATAAAATCTACTTTATCTTAAAGAATTATGCATAAATAGTTTTTCAGAAACATTCTTTCTTCTATGATTCTCTATTGAAATTATTTTTTCTTGCACATGTAGCTGGATTCATTCCACTAAACTTGGGGTGGACAATTTTGGTTGGGGGCCACAACCAGGCCTTTCAACCTTTTTAAGGACTACAGGTTATCATCTACTAATCAGTGATATTATTAAAAAGTGTATGGCCATTTTTTAGGCTTTGTTTTTGCAGGGTTTTCCTCCACTGTTGAAATAGAAAACATAGCTAAGTCTAGTCTTGTGGATTAATTATGAACAAGGGCAGAGTCCTTTGGAGATAATATGAAAGACGTCTGCTATCGAATTCTGAGTAACACTAGATTGTGGTGGACATTTCTATTATTGCCAAGATTTTGAAATCCCTTAATCCTTTATCCTTTATGAGTGCTAATTTACATTTTCCCCCATTTCTCTGTCTACTTAACTGATATTAATGTCTTAATGTCTGTTTATTTTTAATGATTAATTTTAAAAATTGGAAAAGACATCATCAATAAAATCATCTCATAAATTTGAAAATATCACTTGAAAGCCATATCTTCTCTGACCTTTATTCTGCATGATTCACCTCTTTTAAAGGAAAAAAAGAGAGGGTTCTTCCACTTAGAATTGATCAATTGAACATAAATATATGGCATCCACAACTGGGATTCATTAAAAGGCAGGTGCACGTGCATATGTAGATATACGACTATAATGCATACCTGTAATAAATGTCACTATCCTAAATGCATATCTAAAAACTCTGCAAGGTGTAAAAACACTAATTTAAAGTTAAAGAGCAATTGAATAGTTCTAGTTCAGCCTCCCAGGATAATCACATAATTAGTTTTGCATGATTTTATTCAGTGCTTTTTTTCTAAAAAAAAAAAAAAAAGGTGCCAGAACTCAGAGATGCTGTCACTGGGAGTGATGCCGGTGTCTTGCTATGGCGTCACTGCCCGTCCTTTGCACCCCCACCCCTGAGGCTCGGAGCCACATGCCGCGGGGATTCCCCTCCCCACAGCTGCCATGGGGATTCCCCTCCCTGCAGCTGCCACGCCGTGGCCCCTGCTGAGCCCCCACCCGGAGCTGCTCTGAACCCCAACCCTGAGCTGTGTTCCTCGTGGCAGTAGTCTCTGGCACCAAACAGCTGATGGCCTCCGGCACCAGTACTCTTTCTTTCCTTCCCCAAAATTGTGTTAATGAGTCCTCTCTAAGCTCTGCTGATCAGCTTGTCCTGGATTGTTCTGCCACAAAATGGAATGGTTTGCAGGTTGCAGTTGAGACAGCCCATCTCATTTTAGATATATCACATATAACTGAAGATTGTAATTAGTTGCGTGTGCACGTTCAGCAAGTGTGATGTATTTGTGCTGGCATTTCTAGGCCTCTTTCCAACCACATCCAGAAAAATTTGTAACAAACATTGGAATTCTCAGTGCCATGTTTGGTATTTCCCAGCAATCTCTTACTGGAAGGAAAAAAGCAATCCCTGCTGAGTTACTGATCCCAGAGAAGCATTTGCATGTATGCAGGTATCATTAGGGTGCCATAGTTATGGATGAGAAATATTGGTTGCAAAGTTGGCATTTCTGGATGTAATTCAGATATTTTGGACTTATTTTTGTTTCTTTGCATGTTTGATATTTTTTAAAAAAGGCATATGCTACTGACTACACTTATGCACATATATAACATCTTTTGCTAGGATACATGACCACTGCTTTTCCAGAATGTGAAAAGTGAAAGATTGTGACTAAACAAAATTTTAATGTACAGATAATACCACCAGAAATTATTTTAGCCTTTTTAATAAATGTTGTTATTGATGTTAACCTCACCATGGAAAACATCATATATTGTTATGTATATACTAGGTTAATTATTTAAAGACTGAAGTGCAACATAACTAGATTCTAAATAATCTATTTTTTCAGAAGACACAACAGTCCAAACAATAAAAGTATTATTTATTTTATTTATTTATTTTATTAAATTTATATACCGCCCTATTCCCGTAGGTAAAGTCCAAATTAAGAATATTTCATTCTTAAGAATTGTTTAATTTAAAGTGGTTTAGTTTTAATAGATGGTTATAGTTTTCAAGAGTATTTACAAAAGATACTATTTTTTTTCTAGCATCAGCTAAATTAGACATATTACATTGAGAAAAATGTTTCTCATTTCTTTCCTGTTATCTTTATTGATTTCATTGCAGAGATGTTAATATAGGAAATAGATTATTTTGTTATCTAATTTTACCTTCCAAAAGACAGAAGCAAATGAAAATTGTGAGGTTCTTTCCTGTTGGCTTTTTTGAATTAGCTGTTGGCTTTTTTGAATTAGCTGTTTTAGATTCTAAAAGTTTAGTTCCTAAAGAAGTAACCTTGTAAATAATTTTAATGTCCTCCTCTAGTGCAGGGTAGGCAACCTTGGCTCTTTTATGACTCATGGACTTCAACTCCCAGAATTCCTGAGCCAGCATGGCTCAGCTTGGAAACCTCTCTCTTTCCCCTCAGCATGGGTGGCTCAGGATTTCTGGGAGTTGAAGTCTATGAGTCATAAAAAAAGGAGCCAAGTTTTCCTATTCCTAAAGCCAATAGAGGGAGCTTTTTTTTGCAAAAAAAAAGATGCCGGAACCCCTTTCTGAGCATTCTATGAGAAAAAAAGCCCTGATTTTATTGTGGTATACTGCACCACCTTACTTCTGTTTGAAATTAAATAGTAAAATTGTTTTAAAAAGAAAATCCCGTCTGCATATACATTCTGTGCTACACCATGTTTTACCTCTGTATAAATACCTTGCATTTGCAGGTCGTACAAGGAGATCCAAGCATTGTCCATACTGAACCACTTAGCCGTGTTATTCCATAGTCATCTAGACAGGTTTTTTGGATGTCATATATACCATTTTCAGCCAAACAAGGGTCACTGACACAATGAGGGCAGCATTCTCCTTCTGACATTGCTGTGTAATCACAATTCAGGGCTGGACATGCAAGTGGCCAACAATCCACTTCACCTTCCTATGAAAAACAAAAGAGATCCATCAACACTCAAATTGGTACTCATGTAAGGCATAAAACATCAAAAACAACTTTTTCTGCAATCAAAATATTAATGTTATGATTGAATAATTATAAAACAATAGATATTTAGACTGCAGTTGTATTAAACCAGGGCAGAAATGGATAGTTACACAATAAGCTAAATAATAATGCAGTGACACTTTGTTCATGGATCTGGGTTCTTTGATCAAAATATATTTTATCTAAATATGATAAGATTGCCCCATGCAATGGAGAGAGGCTCCATTGGCTGGACCTCAGATCACATTAAGGATATCAGATGAAGCAATAGTTTATATATACAAACTATTCAAAAAATTAAATTGCTTCATTAAATCAACTCTAAGTCAGTTATGTCTGTTAAAATGTGTCTTAGAATCTGCTGAATGCTAATAATTAACAGAATTATTTTATATATGGTAATTATATAATAACATATTTAACATAAATTTGTCATAAATCCAATGTATAGGCCACCAAGAGTCTCTCTCTCTCTCTCTCTCTCTCTCTCTCTCTCTCTTTCTCCCTTTCTCATTTTGTCTCTCACTTTCACACACCTATATAATATAATTTGGAAATCCAAATGATATAATGTAGAATCTTTCAAATATCTAAAAGTGGTATTAGACTGATTGAACTGGAGTATTGTGGATACTCTGTTTTCCCATTTGTGAGCAACAAATGTTTCCCTTCCTCTATTATATAAAGTTTGGCAGATTATCAGCAAATTATTTCAATAATCTTGGATGCAGTTAATCTGATTCTTAAATTTTAAATTAATCCCAAATCAACAGATATTCTTTGGCTGTGTTTTGTCAGGCACACAGTTCAATCCTAAATCTTTATCTCACCTGTTATAGTTCCCTGGTAGAACATATGCCTTCTTGTTAGGGAAAGACAGACAGAATTTAAAACCAGCATTGAATATGATTTTTCCTTTATCTCTTTCTCTAATATTCACTATTTTAAACTTAGAGTCACAGAAGTTTGAAGTTTCAGTCACCTTGTTCCTCACATCATTTTAATAATGATTTTGCTTATTTTAATAAAGCAAAATGCTACATAATTGTTTATAAATACCAAGAAATAATTACAAAGTATTATGAATTCATACTGTAGCTGTCATCTAAGAATGTGTTAGTAAATAATTTATTGCACTGCTCTCCAGCAAGTACAATAGACTTACTATTATCTTGTATAATTAAAAGCACAATGGAACGGAAGCAAGATAAGGTGTCTGAGCCTCTGGAGAGGAAGATAAAGTGCTTCAGCCTATTCTGGGTGAGTGCAGGGACAAAGTTGTCACACACAAGAAAATCCAAGTTTGTTGAATTAGTTGGATTCAGTGTGTGATCCCTTCCAACTGTAGAATTCTAAGATTTTAGGATAAGGAATATTATCATTTCTTTAAAGAAGCAACAATTACATTGCAGAGATTAATATGTATTTTGTAGTCAGTGTTTTACTCGAACTTGCAACTTTCCAAACAATTTTGAATAAGTGCACCATCACTCATAAACTTTTCATTATTCATTTTTCTCCTGATTTTGCATGATCAGACAACATGGGTGAAATGTTCCTGAATATATACAGATAGTTAATAAAAGAGCAAGTGTCTTTGCATAATAATGAAATGTGCACATTATACTCCTTGCCATTATAATGTACTGTATGAGGAATCTGCTCCATTTGGAGTCCCAAAATGTGCAATTCTGGTTCCTATTGTAACAGACAAAATATTACATGAATTATATTTTTCGTTAGGTTATCTGCAGAATGCTGTATTATTTAGGAACAGCATTATCCTGAGTCTGTAGGCCTAGTATGGAAAGTGGTTGCTACCCTTTGGGAGCCCTTAAGGAGTACTGAGTAGTTATTTTAAACAAGGCCTTGATCAATCAAGAGACAAAAGGAAATAAACTGGTATAAGACTCTGACCCATTAACAGCTACAATTGTCTAAGATTGTAATAAGAAATTGTGTGACATTCAAATAGGAAATATTCTGCTGAGGTTTGTTACCACTTGGTTTAGCATTATATCAGATGGAAATCTGATTGTTCAGATTATTGAAGGTTCATTTTTTTCTGTTGAGAAACATGATTAAATCTGCAATCCTTATATTCATTTGCCTAAGGGCATGCTCCATTGAACTCAGTAAATAATTACTTTAAGTTGGTACGTGTATGATTGTACTGCAATAGATTTAATTTTGACTGAGACAGGCACTTTCTTATTAAGTCTCTCAGCAACAGCTTTCTGAATAGGCTAGATGTTAGAAAAACTACATAGCAATTTTGTGTCAAAAAAGAATAGACTTGCTCATTACTACTGCAATGCTCTCTACATGGGGCTACCCTTGAGGACCACTCGGAGGCTTCAGCTGGTGCAGAATTTTTTTTAATTTTTTTATTTTAATCCCATTTATATCCCGCCCTTCTCCAAAGACTCAGGGCGGCTTACAATCTAAGAAGCACAAATGAAATGTGCTTAGCAATAGCCTTTATTCTATGTATATGCCTGCTTATTAGGGCTTTCGCCCCCCCCAAGCGGCATTATTACAAAGTCAGCTTAATTGCCCCCAACAATCTGGGTCCTCATTTTACCTACCTCGGAAGGATGGAAGGCTGAGTCAACCTTGAGCCTGGTGGGACTCGAACCTGCACTAATTGCAGGCAGCTGGTGTTACTTAAGCCCATTAGCCCACTGCTCCACCAAGGCTCTTTGAATGCAGCTGCGCGAGTAGTAATGGGAGTGTCCCGATACTCTCATGTAACACCTCTTCTCCGCGAGCTGCATTGGCTTCCAGTTGCCCTCCGGGTGAGATTCAAGGTGCTGGTGATGACCTATAAAGCCCTAAATGGCATGGGTCCGGATTACCTTAGGGAGCACCTGCTGCCAGCATCAGCTTCCCATCGTCCTGTGCGCACCCACAGGGAGGGCCTCCTTAGGGTTCCGCTGGTTAGAGATTGCCGGCGGGTGATTCCCAGGGGGAGGGCGTTCTCTGTGAGTGCGCCCGCCCTTTAGAACGAACTGCCGATGGAGCTTTGGACTGCCCCCGACCTTCGCTTGTTTCGCCAGGACTTAAAAACCTGGTTGTTTGAATTGTCTGGCCTGGACTGAGGGATTTTAAATTTTAAATTATATTAATTAAATCAAATCAAATTAAATTAAATTAATTTTAAATTTTAAATTTTTATTGTTATTATTAATTGTGGGCTTGTACTAATTTAATTTCATTTTATTCTCTTTTTTGTACTGTTTTAACTGCCCTGTGAACCGCCCTGAGTCCTTCGGGAATAGGGCGGTATATAAATTCAACTAATAAAATAATAAATAAATAAATAAATAATAATGAACATTCTGAACTGTAGAATGTGGTTGATCATTATAAACTCTAAGGCTCTTTAAACTTTTTTAGATTTTACTTCCATACCAGACAGCGGCACTGTTGACAGCTGTATGTCCAATTGTCTCCACTTCGGTACAACTTATGCCCATTCTGATCTAAACACTGACTGGTCACTCTGGTATCACATTCTGGGCAACAGAAGAAGTCAACGCTGAGATTTTCACAATCACAAGCTGTCCTTCGACAGAAGATCTTGCCGTCCTGTTAAGGAAACAAAGCAGCAATAAAAGCAAATGCCACTAAATAAAAGGTTATAAATTAATATACCCATCATGATGAGTTTGTCAATGAGTTAACGAGTTATATTTAAATGTTGCATTTATACTGCCATTTATTTAATGTGCAACTTATGGAGACCCTTAATTAACACATCCATTAATGAAATATTTGTTTTGGACATCTGAAAGGGCAGCTGTACTTAGTTGAAGAAATAAAACCACACAATCAAAGTGAAGTTCAGTGTCTATCATGAAAAAAAAAATGTGAAATATTTTGCCCTCTAGATGTGCTGACTTCAATCATCCTTGTTGATAGCTTCCTTCAAAACTGAAACAAAATGTACCCATTCTGATTATTCTGCAAGTTGCAAGATAAGAGTTGAAAGCTAAGGGTAAGGAAGCATTTAAACCTATGGCCAAAGAAAACTAAATACTTGCCAGACTCATTTATTTTTATTATACATACAACAATGTGAAATCACAGCTACCAGTTTTTTAACTGGAGTTTACTCTCAGACCTGTGGATTATATGTGCACTGTGCAATGCACAGCTTTTTTTTTAGCAAGCAGTTGCATATCATTAAAGAGCACTAAAGCTATCAATAACAAACCCCCCCCCCAAAAAAAAACAACTATCTACTGTATGGTCTTGCTTGGTCTTGCCATGTAAGTGGAATGATGGTGCCTATAGAAAAACTGGTCAAAATTTAAAAAATTAGAAAAAGTGTTATAGGAATGTCAGGAAGCAGAAACTGCACTTGCCTGGCTGAGTTTTTTTATCTCCAGGTTGGAAGAGGTGCTACTTGAAAGGAATTTTAATGATATGTTGTCTTGTTAATGTTTTGGCTGACCAACTGATTTCTAAACTAAATCATTCTCCAAGAGTGAGAAATGAGCATTCTCCCCATTGTATCCTAAGTATTATTGATTGATTAATTTTTAAGAATGTTTTTTTTTAGAAAATATCACCATTTTACAAATTGTCTGCCCTGCCATGTGATCTACTCTTGTGATGGTGAAGTGAAAAACTGTCTATAATTGTGTTACATGGATGCCTATAATTGCATTCATAGCTGCATTTGTAGCTTCTAGGTAGCCTTGGAGACTTGTTTCATCAGTCCAAATGGAAGCTGGTTAGGATATGAGTAACAAAGAAGGGACTCCTAATCCAGGAAAAGATGTAAGGCACACAGGATGAGCAGGATGCTAGGGCCAGAAAGATCACCAAACTACATACCAGTTCTATATGGGGCAGTGCACACTATCCAAAATTAAAGATGGTAAATCATTGTGACTGGTAGGTCCTTTAACCTGCCACTGACCCAGACACTCAATTTAATTAGGGCTAAACCTAAGCCTTTTTCTCCTCATCCAGATCCTTATGGTATCCAGACACTGGGACAGGACTTCCACAGCAACATTTGTCGGATCGAGGGTCAAGATATGGAACTGCATATCATTGACATATAGATAATATGTGACCCTGTGGTGACAAATGATCTCTGCCATAGCAGAGGGCTTGGACTGGATCTTTCTCCCTTTAACAATACTGACTGGAATTGGCTCAGGGTGCTTTATCAACAGTAATAATAGTTTATCAAACATAAAATATTTCAAGTGAGGAAAGAAAACTCCTGAGCATACTTTTTCCCAATCTCCACAAATGTTTATCCTTGTACTAATAAGGGGGGGAAAGAACACTGCAATTTAAAACAAAATTAATCATATAAAGTGATAATAATCAAACATATTAAATGTATAGTACAAACTAGTGAATGTACTTTCTATATGGGGTATGATACATACCAGAGAATAAAAGTATATAAATATATCTTGATTAGAACTCAATTTTTAAATCAATATTTTATACCTTGTTACTTATGAGTATACCTATTATTCTTTTGTATTTTACATTAGGTATATTGACAGAGAGAGAGAAGAGGAGGAGGAGGGAATAATTACAATGACTGCTATTATTATAAATCCAACTTAAGT
Organism: Vipera berus; assembly: GCF_964194415.1. Lineage (NCBI taxonomy): Eukaryota > Metazoa > Chordata > Lepidosauria > Squamata > Viperidae > Vipera > Vipera berus. The sequence continues at coordinate 89,549,512 of NC_138202.1, read as the reverse complement.
ATGCAGTAAAATAAGGCATGTTCAATTGCACCAGGGGGAATAAAGTACAAGCTGAATGCACATTTTTCCCTAAAAGCATAACACATTTCATATTTATGAAGTTTAGATAAGGTGGAAAAGTAATTAGGAGTTCATCTAACTATGTACAGCACTTTTTATCCATTTTTTAAAAAAATGAAGATGAGAAATCTCTGACTGTGAAAGACAGCCAAAAATTAATATGCAGCTATAAAATAACTTTGAACTGCAGAAAATGGAAAATTTAAACAAATAATACATTCAGAGGATCAATGGGTGGGTGGGGTGGAAATGGCAACAAAGATTTCGATCCAAAGCCTTCTAACTGTAGTTTCCCATCATGATGAAGATGATTGGTAGGACGACAATAACTGTGCCCTGCCCAATATACTAGTTCACGTAACCAAGAACACAGAGGTAATTGAAGGATAATTCCTCAATTATGCAAAATATTTTATATAGCTTAAGCTGAATTATTCGTTTCTTTCAAAAATTTAGTCATAAACATGAGAAATGTGGGACAAAGTAGGAAAGCTGGTCCATAAGGCAAGGCTTTCTTTCTATGGACTGGCTTTCCAGGTCTCTGTTTTATACTAAATAAGGATTTTTTTTCTAACAAGTCTAAATATGCCCAAAACGTGTGTTGCTTTTTGAGGTTATGTGCATTCTGATTCTGACTTTGTAAAAGAGAATAAATAGGAGACTATAAATTGAAAGATCTCAAGTGAAGTTCAATGGGCATCACTTATCTATAAAGAAAAAAATATTTCAAATGTAGTAACATACTCTTGAAAGCAAGACGTGGATATGGGGAAAAAATGTCTGTTGTGTTGTGTTCCTGTTTGTTTAAGGTTTATATTTCATTATTCAGAACATAAAGCATTTCAAATGTCCACCTCTACTTAAAAGTTTCATCCACTCATTTTGGAGCCCATCACCGATTTTCGATATCTGTCTCTCATTATTTTTTTAAATACATAAATGCTAAATGCTAAAATCTAGACTTCCTGCATTTGGCCCCTGTAAACAACTATAACAAATAGGATTAAAGAGAAGTCTGCAGCAATCCGACGATGATCATCATCATTATTATTGTCTTCAACTTCATCTCATATGATTTGAAGGATCCTCTTTGAAAACATAATAATAATAATAATAATAATAATAATAATAATAATAATAATAATAATAATAATAATAATAATAATAATAATAATAATAATAGAGTTGGAAGGGACCTTGGTGGTCATCTAGTCCAACCCCCTGCTCAGGTAGGAAACTCTATACCATTTCAGACAAATGGCTGTCCAGTCTCTTCTTAAAAACATACAGTGTTGGAGCATTCACAGCTTCTGGAGGCAGATTGTTCCATTAATTAATTGTTCTAACTGTCAGGAAGTTTCTCCTTAGTTCTAGGTTGCTTCTCTCCTTGATTAGTTTCCATCCATTGCTTCTTGTCCTGCCTTCAGGTGCTCTGGAGAATAGCCTGACTCTCTTTTCTTTGTGGCAACTCCTGAGATATTGGAACACTGCTATCATGTTCCCCCTCATCCTTCTCTTCATTAAACTAGACATACCCAATTCCAGCATTCCTCACCCAAATCATTTATGAAGATGTTGAAGAGCACTGGGCTAGAATAGAGCTCTGGGGCACCCCACTACACACTTCCCTCCATATACATGCAGTTCCATTGAGGACCACACACTGAGTATGGCTGGTCAGCCAGCTATGAATCCATCTGGTGGTGATGCTGCCTAACCCACATTTTTCTTTCTTGTCAAGTAGTAGGTTGTGATCTACTTTGTCAAATGCCTTACTGATAATAATAATAATACATTATTATTATTATACATTATATGTATAATATAATTATACATATAATTATACATTATAATTATAGTACATTATATCCACAGCATTCCTCTGATCCACTAATTTTGTCACTTGGTCAAAGAATGCAATAAGGTTTGTCTGGCATGATCTGTTTTTGACAAACTCATGTTGGCTTTTAGTAATGACTTTGTTTGCCTCTAGGTATTTGCTAATTCGTTGTTTGACTATCTTTTCCAGAATCTTCCCAGGTATTGAGGTCAGGCTGATAGGTCTGTGGTTTCCTGGATCTATTTTTTACCCCTTTTTGAAGATGGCAACTACATCAGCTCTCTTCCAGTCCTCTGGTAGTTCCCCAGTGCTCCAGGATCTTTGAAAGATATAGTTCAGTGGTTCTGAGATCACATCTGCCAGTTCCTTGAGAACCTTGAGGTGTAATCCATCTGGTCCTGGTGATCTGAACTCGTCTAGGCTGGACAGGTGCTCACTTACCATTTTCTTGCCTATCTTAAATTGTGTTTTTAATCTGTTTTTATGGAACTGTTTTTGATAACTTGGACTGTTTTTTTTTCCATTTGTGTAAAGACAGATGCAAAAAATGAGTTAAATAGTTCTGCTTTCTCCCTGTTGCTTGTCACCTTCTTGCCACTTTCCTCCACTAATGGACCAATCATTTACTTTACATCTTTCTTGTTTTTTACATGTTGAAAGAAGCTTTTTTTTTGTTATTTTTGACTTTGGTCGCAAGCCTTAGTTCATTTTGAGTCTTAGCTTTCCTCACTTCACCTTTGCAGGCAAGGGCTATTTGCTGATATTCTGCTTTAGTTATGTACCCCTGTTTCCACTTTTTGTACGTGTCCTTTTTATCTTTCAATTCATCAGAGAGTTCTTTATGCAGCCATGCTGGTTTCTTTTGAGAGCTGTTATTTTTCTTCTTTGTTGTAAAATAAATATGCCTCAGGTTATTACAGGTAGTGAAGGTTATTAGCGGTTAATTATGATGTTAGAATTTTACTGTTTAGTAAATATTTTGTCCTCATAAATAGGAACAAATACTTTTTATTTATTATTTAATTAAATCCAAACTTATTCAAAGTGAATAGTTACAAGATTATGTTTAATAGTAGCTGCAATAAACTCTTGTCCTTTCCAGAACAGGAAGAAGAGCTATTTTTCATATATCGCAATTTTAGGGCACTGGATAACATCAGTAAGGGATTGACTATCTTTTTTCTACATACATGCAGCTGTAATAGTTAATTAGACCTTTCACAGAAATTTTCACAAGCTGGTTCTCGTTCCTGGAACATTTTATTAGATTTTATTTTATTTTATGGCAAAGGCAGAGGACTCCATTTTAATCAATTAAAAGTACAGGAAAAAGTATACAATTTACTAGAACTGTTTTATAAAGGATATTAAATAAAATTTAATACTCTGACTCAATTAATAACTTTGTAATTGAAAGTGCTGTAAATAGTGTACTTTGGTAGTAACTTCATCATTCTCAAATACACCAAATGCTGAGAAAAACATGTATGTAATCCCAGCAAACTGTCATTGAATCAGAAACAGTGTAGCCTACTCAGGATACTATTGTTTACAGAAATATTCTGAGATAAATATTCACAGACTTCATGAACTGAGAAAAATTGTTTTGTGAGATGGGTGGTTTGAAAAATAAATTTGAAAAATGAAGAAAGAAATATAGCAAATATATTGAAGAAGCTACAGATGGTTTATTGAATTCTGGATTAGTATGTTGTATGTTGTATGAACTCAGTCTCTGTATTTCATAAAAGTGACTTAAGGACATGATATGAATCCAGAAAATCATGACATTTAAAATCCCATGGTTAAATGACCCACAGCTTTCCATAATATAGGAATTCTGGTAGTATGAGATGCTTATTTCCTGATTTTTGATGCCTCTCTGTGCCAATTTCCTCCTACTAGACTCTTGACCTTGTTTTCAGGATTCATTGTACAGGCAATGGCCATTGAAGATAAAGCCACTGCTTGCAACTAGTACTTTTTCTTGTGATTGAGAGCTGTATAAAGAGAGAATATGAAACTATGTCAAGTCCCTATTTTTCCCAGTCATAATTAGCTGCTTACCAATATCAATGTTCACTGCTGATTGCCCTTTTAGTCTTGATTCACTCTAAGATAAATCTTAAAAAGCTAATTAAGGAAGCCTTCGACTCCACCAACCTGGCACTGACCTTCCCTTAAGTCAAAGGAGGACCTAAGAATTTGGGTCATGTGATCTCCAGTGATCAGATATATGAATGTCGATATAAACTATAATAATCAGAAAATTCATGTCAGATAATTCAGATAATGGCTTTTATAGATGTAAAATCTAAGGTCTATGGTAGGACAGGATCCAAAGAAATACTTCAGCTGAACTGAAAATGTCATATGCCTTTAAAATAACAACAACTGGCCAACAGGATTCCATAGTCAAATTATAGAACTGTGTAAGAAATCCAGAATTTTGTTTCATTTAATTAACTTCTTTCAATGAATTTATTTCAGAATCATTACAAGCCACCTATTAACTGACAATAAAAAAGAACATAAAATGCAAACTCCTAATATAGAATAAAAACAGTAATAATCAAACCAGCATCATGAAATTTCAAATACACAGCTGAATTTATAAATAAACTGTCATGGGATGAAATAAAGTTATAATCAAGATGTCACTCATTTGGAAAAAAAATAACCTTGATTTTTATTCATAATTTTACCTTCATATCATTATGCAGACATTCTATTTGTATTTAGATCATGATAGTCATAGTTTAAAACTTCCATTTGTAACTTACTCTTTTATGATCCCATACTCTTATAAGATCAGTACACTCGGAGGAACCCCTGACAAAACTAGGTTGGTCAGACATGGATTTTTTTCACAATTATTTCAGAGATAAATAAATACAACTTATAATCTTACTGCCATGATCACAAAGTCATAAATTTAGAGATCTCATGTGGATATCTCTTTCTTATCAATTCCTTCTTCATTCACTCAGAAGTTACCTATAAACTGTTAAAACTTTACTCTGCAATATTATTGTTTGAACACATAATATGGAACAAAAAACTCAGTATATATGTACACACTGCATATGTTTCTGTATACCATGCCAGGTACTTGTACCCACATCTTTCACCCTTCCACTATGGGTTGACTGTTTCTGAGGCCTTTCTGAACAGGCGGCACCTTGAATTTTGTGTAGTATGGTAGAACCTTGCCTCTATAGCAGGGGTCCCCAAGCTCTGGTCCATGGACCAGTACTGGGCTGTGGCATGCCAGCAACCGGTCCACACAAACAAGCAAAGCCCCATCCGTGAGATTCAGATAGCACACAAAACCACACCCCTTCCTGTTCACGGAAAAACCACTCTCCACGGAACCGGTCCCTGGTGCCCAAAAGTTGGGGACCTCTGCTCTATAGATCTGGTGCTTAGTACCTGTTCATGTACTGCTGTGATCAGTATGTGCTGTCTTTTAGTCCAGCTCTTTCCAATCACTGGTAGGATTTCTGAATGTCTGCCACCTCAGCTTTCACTCTGAAGATGGACTTTTACCCCAAACTGACAGGAACACCAAATCAAGGTAGAAGTGTTGTGTGTTTTTTTTAAAAGAACTTCATAGGAACTTACCTTACAAGAGCAAACAGAACATCTGTCTTTCTTCAATGTCCATACTTGGCCATTCCGTTTCAGCCCCCCTTCGTAAGGGCAATCACCTGTACAGGAAGGTCCAGATGGACAGAGGCAATCAAACCCTCCTGCCAAGTTTATACAGGCTGAATCATTCCAACAAGTGTGAGTCTTTAAGGCACATTCATCAATATCTGCACAAGGGAGAAACATTATTAGACAAAGCTGAAAAATGTCCCCTCCCTGGGAAATACAATAGCTATTGTAAGGTACCTATTGGAAATAGGTACTGTAAAAATAAAGTTCATATCATTTGAAGTGAAATTGTAACAGAACGAGAAATAGCATTACTATAATAGAAATAATACTATAATACCAATACAAATCTAATGATACAGTATTCATGAATGCTTAAACACTGATGTGACTACCAGAATAACTATTCTTTAATATCTAAAATAAATAAATAAATGTACGTAGAAGCAAATTTCTTTTATTTAATTCATTCACTGTACTATATTCTCTCAAGCAGAAAAAGGAAGGAGAAAAACACTGTATTAACTCCATGCTAATCTTATCATAATATTTTCACATGTCAGAACAAGGGAAAATAAAGAAATTGGGTATGTTTCGTGATTTTTAAAAAAATAATGAAATCGATTTTATTCAAGTTATTATTATATAGAGTGCACAAAGAGAAGGAATTAGGTAAATTCATTTCTTTTAGTGTAAAAATTGTGATGCATTTTGGTTATGTTATTCTTTCACTCATAGGCATTCTTCTCTTGGGAGCTCCCTCTATGGCTCTACTGTTCACACAACCACACTGTTCATGTAAACAATAGACGTACAGTACTGCTGAGATATGTGCTGAATTGTTCATGCAGAAAATAAAAAAGGTCTATTTTAAGAGCAAAAGGAGCATATGTTCTAAGCTTACAAAATCGCACAGCTCATATTGTTTCTAATGCCTTCTCTGTGCTCTTATTCTAGTGATACAGGCAAAGTGGTATAGGTGCAATGGTACAACATTAGTGAAGTAGCACTTACACTTCTGACAAGAGCCACTCACTATCAACGTTCTGCAACAGAAGCCTTACTTACACATTTCAGACTGTGTTTTCCAGTCCAATTGGAGGAATATAGAGAGCTGATGCTATTGTTCTAGGAAATTATGGAGCACAAAGTAGAACCAATATAGTTCTTTTGTCACAGAAGAGAACAGACAAATCATCCACCAAAAGCAATACAAATCTATCTCAATAACCTACCATTTACCTTTCTAGGTAGGGTGGCAGGAAAAGCAGCAAAGTCACAGGAAGATATTTTACTTACAGTTGCCTATAAAAGACAGGTTCTTAATTACGATCTAGAATGTGAAGTGGAAGTGGTAAAAGAAAAAGTCTCCCACAGATAGGATTTCACGGGATTGCTTTACAAAACTCCCTCCCAATTTCATTTACCTTTAATCTCTGTCAGTGCTTTTTTGTAAAAGAAAAAGGTGCCGGAACTCACACATGTCATATAACCTGCCTTGCCTACCCTGTTCCTTCATAATCTGGCAGAGGAAAAGAACCAGAATTTTTTTGTTATTTTCTATTTTGCAGAAAATAAAATAATAAAATAGGTCCCAAACATTATGAGCACTTTAAAAAATAATCTTTTAATTTAATGGATAATCCTACTACATTTCAAAGAAATACATTGGGGGCATCGTGTAAATAAAAGTCTTTTTCTTAAGGAATGATGAAATTCATTCTTGAGAGTTTATGGTTAGGAACTGAAGCAATATAAGAGATTATCACTATTTGCTGAAATAATTGATTGGACCTACATTTATTTGGATTCTAATGGTGGGGCAGAATATTGAAAATATAATTGTGACAACAGCTTCTCCTATTGCTTCTCCTATTGGGAATCCCCAAGATGGGAACAGGACATCTAGAGAAATAAAGGTTATAAATCTTAACATTCCAGTTTAAGTCAGACACACAATGACCAGCTTCATGTTTATGGCAGTTAATAAATTTTTCCTTCCTAGAAGGCTTGCCCGCCCCTCCCCCCCATCACCTTTACAAGGATGCAGAAATAAAGTCAAACACTAAATAACCTTGTCTTGACCTGGAAGAATTAGGACATTATTGTACTAATTACGTGTGGCTAAAGCAGTAATAAAGATAGCAGCCTTGCAATTCTAGGCTCATCTGAGGGTATCAGTTATTTGGATCGATTCTCTTGAGTTTTCAGATGGAATACATTTAAAAGAAAACTTTGGTCAGGTTGATGAGTCACTTTTGCCACAAACTGGCTATAAGGAAAGAAACCCTACTACTTCTGGATGACTGGTAAATTGTGAAGCTCTGTTTAGCTATGCTCCACAATCTCCCAAGAAAATGATGCAACTGTTTGAAACTATTAACCCTGGGGCATGTCATAAGAGCCAATTATTTTATCATTGATTGCATTTATATGCTGCCTGACTTTCAGCTACTCTGGGCAGTTTGCAATTATTAAAACAAAGAACAACACAAAACCAGCACAAGACAAAGGAACAATAATGGTAAGAAAACAATCCTGGAGGGGAAGAAAAAAGGAACAAAGGGGCGTCAGTTGTTCTCGCTGGGTGGAGAGCCAGATTTTTAGTTTCATTGAAAATGCTAGTACGGTGTGTGTGTGTGTGGGGGGGGTTCATTTGAATTGGGAGAAGGATTCATTGGAGAGGGCTGGCACTGCTACACAGAAGGTGCACTTCAGGGGCCTGGTAGGTGGCCTTGTTTATTAATGGAACCCAGAGTGTACAAATCCTGACAGACTGAACCAGATAGGCAGATATTATGGAAGACAAATGGTCCCTCAAATAACCAGGCCCTAAGCCAGATAGGGTTTTATAGGTATCAACCTGCACCTTGAATTGCACCTGGAAGCAAACCAGCAAGCAATCCAGCTCAAAAAGCAGAAGTGTTACATGGACACACCGATGCATGTTTCTCAATGTCCATGCCATTGAAATAATAATAATAATAATAATAATAATAATAATAATAATAATAATAATAATAATAATAATAATAATAATAATAATAATAATAATAATTAAAAAAGAATAAAGTTGGAAGGGACCTTAGAGGTCATCTAGTCCAACCCCCTGCTCAGGCAGGAAACCCTATACCATTTCAGGCAAATGGCTATCCAGTCTCTTCTTAAAAACTTCCAGTGTTGGAGCATTCAGCACTTCTGGAGGCAGGTTGTTCCACTGGTTAATTGTTCTAACTGTCAGGAAGTTTTTCCTTAGTTCTAGGTTGCTTCTCTCCTTGACTAATTTCCATCTGTTGCTTCTTGTCCTGCTTTCAGGTCCTTTGGAGAACAGCTTGACTCCCTCTTCTTTGTGGCAGCCCCTGAGATATTGGAACACTGCTATCATGTCACCCCTCACCCTTCTCTTCGTTAAACTACACATACCCAATTCCAGCAACCGTTCCCTATATGTTTTAGCCTCCAGTCCCCCAATCATCTTTGTTGCTCTTCTCTGTACTCTTTCTAGAGTCTCAACATCTTTTTTACATTGTGGTGACCAAAACTGGATGCAGTATTCCAGGTGTGGCCTTACCAAGGCATTGTAAAGTGGTATTAGTACTTCACGTGATCTTGATTCTATCCCTCTGTTAATGCAGCCTAGCACTGTGTTAGCTTTTTTGGCAGCTGCATTCTGAACCAGCTGAAACATCTCCCCACTGGGGTGGTGGTGGTGGTGGTAAAGGGAATCAATCACATCAATGAGATGCTATCAGTATGTTGATAAAGCCTTTATGTTGATGAAGCCTTGTTTTTCAGCACCTTGCCATCTACAGTAACTCCTAAGAAGCAGTCAATTACATTGGCCATTGCTGAAGTTTTGAGAATGCACTGGATATGAACAACTAAGGTGAAATTCAATCCAGATTAGACGGAGATGCTGGTAATTAATCGGATGCCATTCCACTGGTCTCTCTACTCGAGAGCACTTTTTTTTAAGTCACTGAATTTAATATTATTTTTCCTTTCCCATCTCATCCTCTCCATATTGTGATCAGGGTCAGATTATTAATGGCAGATGAATTCAAGGGGTCTGACCTTGAAAAATTGATTTATCTCCTTGCAGGTGTGTTTCCAACTATCAGCAATCAAGCTGCTACTTTTGCTCAGCTTTATGTTATTATCTGTAGCTTTGGCTTTATTTTGTTAGAACCTTTTATATCTAATATTTCTATTTTTATTTGATAAATTCATTGTTTTGTTATATTATTCTATTTCATAGCATTCCTATGTAATGAGCGGTAGTTGCAGCAATACTTTTGCTTACTTGCTTACTCTCCCTATCATGGTGTTTTGAGTAAATCACAAGTTCTCCCCAATATGGGCACTTTTTCCAGCATACCAGAGAAACAGACCTGAAACAGAGTTACTTCAGACTTGGCATTTTTACCAGATTATGAATAAATAAACATTTGTTATAAATTATCCATTATCCAGGCTGTGGCCAAATCTGATGGACATCTGTATGCATAATCAATATGAGTCATGCACTTACAGAGCACAGAAATGCACAATTCAAATGCATAAATATTAGCAATAGTAATAAGACTGACCTTTCTCTTCTGATATATATGCTGTTCTACTCATATGTTTATATGGTTTTTTCTGTTTCACCTACTGGAATAGGGGCTTTGTTTTGATTTGTGGCTTGAAAAAAATACCTGGGGAGATTCATTTGAAGTGATGAGAGCAGGCTGATTCACCTGCCACATATAACCTACTCTATTCTGTGTAAATGAAGCCTGCCTACACATGGATGCAAATCCTCACACACACACAAACAGTGAAAGAGAGAGAGAGCTTAAAGTATACTTTGCAATATAATTTAAAATAATGTTTCCATATTCCAGGAAGATATTCCTGATAATAGTCTTACTTTTTTATTTCTGACAAGAAAAGTAGGCACAATTTGGACACATTTTAAAGCATTATCAATGTGCATTTCTTTAACTCCATTAAGGCAAACTTTTATCTCAGTTTACAAGAAAGAAAACATGCATCAAAGGACTCCAAGTGCTTAAAATTTAATTTCATGCTACACAATATGTCTTAAGTGCAAGAGCCCAATCCATAGAAAATACTGAAGAAATTATGGTCATTTAAATAGGAAAAAAAATCATGCCTTTAAAAGAGAAACACAAATGAAGATATTGTTATTATGTGTGTTTTCAAGTGATCCTTCATTTGCTATGCAAACTAAGAAGAAGAAATGTCATGTAATCTTCTCATCACATATAGATCTTCTTTCTTCCCGATTAAGGATTACTTTTTATTTAGTATTTATTGCCATTCATTTTGAATGCAGCAGGGTTAAAATATAGATTAGATTTCACAATTCACAGGTAGAAAGATTTAAGAGATTATAGGATCATATAATGTAGAAAGTTCCAGGTAGTTGCTTTACTTGTGACTCAGATTTTAATATGGCTTTCATGCATATTAACAAATTTATGTTAAACTAGATGTTTGCAATTATGGAAATGAACCTCATATATATTCTCAATGGAAGAGACATGTTCCTTTAATAATATTTGAGCTATTTTTTGTTTATTGTTTTTTTTATGCTGTACATCACTCAGATTAGGATGGCCCTATAAATTCAATAAATAAATACTGTACTGAGTACATGACACTACATCAGAGGCTCTGTAGAATGCTCGCTATTTGCCTAGAGGCAGTGATAGATTGGGCAAGGGAGTAAAACAAACCTTTGAAACTGATTTTTGGGGTAGGGCCTATATTAGGCCCATCCCCAAAAATCAAGCTAGGGCTTATTTTCGGGGTAAGGCTTATTTTGGGGAAAACACGGTATGGATTGAGAGTTCTCATTCTCAGCAATGTGGAACCTGATCCATTCTGGACTAAAAGCAATTTATTTTTATTTTTATTTTTATTTTTTTTTTAATCCCATTTATATCCCACCCTTCTCCGAAGACTCAGGGCGGCTTACAATCTAAAGCACAAATCAATGTGCTTAGCAATAGCCTTCATTCTATGTATATGCCTGCTTATTAGGGCTTTCGAGGGGCCCCTTAAGCGGGATTATTACAAAGTCAGCTTATTGCCCCCAACAATCTGGGTCCTCATTTTACCTACCTCAGAAGGATGGAAGGCTGAGTCAACCTTGAGCCTGGTGGGATGCGAAGCTGCACTAATTGCAGGCAGCTGGTATTACTTAAGGAGGCATTAGCCCACTGCTCCACCAAGGCTCTTTTATTTACTTTATATGCCTCCCACCTCACGAGGAGCTGACTCTAGGCAGTTGACAATCAATAAAACAATAACTAGTAACATTAAATTGGCAAAGATGGAAGAGGAAGAGCACAAGAAGCAAGATGCACTTACTCCAAAGGTGCAAAATTTCCAGGGGGGGGGCGGCATTCTAGATTCCAAGTACTGTTCTCAGTGACAAATGGAAAGTGATGCCTAACTTTAATTGGCTAGATAACTTTGGGCCAGTCACTCCCTCTCAGCCCAACTTACCTCATAAGGTTGTTGTTGTGGGGAAATTCGAAGGACGAAGTAGTATTAATTATGTTTGCCACCTTGACTTATTTATAAAAATAATAAAGGCAGGATAAAGAAAACAAAGAAACTAATAGCCCTTCCTGACTTTGACAGCCTGCCCTAAAAATTTCATAACACTATAGTTTACACAAGGTCATCATTGCTAAAACTGAAAATAGCGCAGAACAAAGCTGCCTGATAATTAACTGGTTCAGCTCAATGACATCACCTACCATGGTTTCTTAAAATGCTGCACTGGCAACCTGTGAATTATAGTACCCATTTGAAGATGTTGATAATAATCTATAAAGCCCTAAATGACCCAGGTGTCAGAATTTTTTTAAAAATAGTCTTCTCTTAATGCCACAAAATTAGACAGACAATATCAGAGAAAACAGTGTTCCGTGTGCCTTTGGCATCTAGTCATGCTGGCCACATGACCACGGAGACGTCCTCGGACAAGCGCTGGCTCTTCGGCTTTGAAACGGAGATGAGCACCGGCCCCTAGAGTCGGAAACGACTAGCACGCATGTGCGTGCGGGGGAACCTTTACCTTTACCTTTTTATCAGAGAAAAAGAAAAAAAGTCAGCAAAATGCAAAATCTCTCAAGAATTCTCTGAATTACTAACCAGGCCTCTGTACTCAAGATGGAACCCAGAAGCATTCTATAGGTGTCTGCAATCTAGTGTTTTGTTTGCTTTCAGGGCTATAGGTATTTTTTGATATTAACCATGCATTATGGAAACTATAATATGTTGTCAAAATCCAAATGCGCTCACTAGCTTAAGTTGGCTGGGAAGTCTTACAGTTACAATGTGATAGCAGATATAATGTGTTTAAAAGTCAACATCTTGAATAAAGGTATGTACATACTTTGTACAATATTTGTCATTATATTTCTTATAAATATGGGTGTATTCCGTGGAAGGGCATTTATGAAATTATAAAGTTCTTTAGGATATGGAAAAGAAAACAACAGTTTTACTTATGGAATCCGATAAATTTTTCAAGTTCTCAAATAGTACAAAAAAAAAAAAAAGATGGAGGGACAGGCTTGATGCTAATTGCGCTCGCAATTAGAAAAAAAAATGATATAAACAGATTTTGAGTAAATAGCATATTTTTCTCTCCTTTTCATTTGGATCTTAAATATACGTATTCATGGACAAAGCTCTAGGGAAATCACCTGAAGAAATGAAGCATTCAGTATCACAATGACTAATTTCTACTGAGATGTAGCTTGATTAAAGATTGTGTTCCAAGACTTGATGTCCGAGACTAAGATGCGTTTGATTTTCATGTAATTTGTACCTTTATTTAGCAAAGGTTCTTCTTGTTTGTCAAAAAAAAAATGTAAATTTCCACAAGAAGCTAGTTCACAAGACTTCAGCTCAGCTATAATTTAAATGACAGAGTGCAAAACTTAGTATGCCTATTCAGTATAGAATCCACTGTGTTCAGTTAGCAGACATGCAAGTAAATGATTAGCGTTTGTATCACAATTGATAGTATGGTTTGTGGGCCATCTAATAATGAGGGGAAATTCTATTTGGATTGCAAAACTGATTTAAACCTTCTAATGCATCTCGCAGATGAGAATGCCATTATTCTTCATACTGACCATTTTTCCAAATTTTGCAAAGCCGTTTTCAATTTAAAGTACAAAAAGAAATGGGGTATATAATATATGTATAGTAAAAAAATGGGTACCATAGTTATCTGTGAGGAAACAATATGTAAAATATGAAAGTTTGTGCACTTTCCATTTACAGACAAATGTAGAAATTGGAGGAGACAGAGTTATGACTGAATGAATAAATGTGAGGTTCATAAAGATTGATTTCTCCATTCCTAATACAAATTATGTGATTGTTAAAAAGTAATGTGATTTAGTTCTTTCTGAATCATTAAGGGGACCATGAGACCTGAGACTAGTTTGAACACAGAAGTATTTTTCTTGACACTCAGTCTTTCTTTCTTTCTTTCTTTCTTTCTTTCTTTCTTTCTTTCTTTCTTTCTTTCTTTCTTTCTTTCTTTTTTTCTTTCTTTCTTTCTTTTTTTCTTTCTTTCATTCTTTCTTTCTTTCTTTCTTTCTTTCTTTTGCATTCTCTTGGTGAAAAGTTCAGATGATTTACAAAGTCTATTACACCTTAATTACTTCTAATGCAAGTATTACGCAGTAGTGACTTTGGAGACACTCAAATGTAAATAATTAGCTTGTGAATGGGTCATTATAAGCCATTAACTCTGGCAAAACTGACAAGATTCCTTCATCTGGACAACATATTTCTGACTTGGTAAGACTCTCTACTGACTTTTCCATGTGCTTTGTCCCAAATAAATTCAATATCTCATAGTTAGTTTCATTTTCTTTTCATTAAAGTTCTTGTCACATTAAAGTTCGTATCTCACCATTAATATTTTTACAAAAACTCAAGCTGGCAAACATATCCAAAACATTTTCCTCCTCCTATTTTCTCCACAAGAATAATCCTGTGAGGTGAGTTGGTCTGAGCAAAGGTGTCTGACCCAAGGTCACCAAGCTGGCTTTCATGGCTAAAAGAAGACTAGAACTCATGATCTCCCTGTTTATTTATTTATTTATTTATTTATTTATTTATTTATTTATTTATTTATTTATTTATTTATTTTATTGGATTTATATACCGCCCTATCCCAAAGGACTCAGGGCGGTTTACAGGGTACTTAAAACAGTGATACAAAAATTAAAAACAATTACAAACAATTAAATTTAATCCCTGAGAATAAAACCCCAATTAAAACTAAAAACTCTCAGCCAGGGCCAGGGAGCTCGAAGAGCCAGGTCTTCAGGTCCCGGCGAAATGAATGAAGGTCGGGGGCAGTCCTAAGTTCCACGGGCAGCTGGTTCCAGAGGGCAGGTGCACCCACAGAGAAGGCCCTCCCCCTGGGTGTTACCCACCGACAATCTTTAACCGGTGGCACCCTGAGAAGGCCCTCCCTGTGAGAGAGCACTGGATGAAGGGAACTTGATGCCGGCAGCAGGTGTTCCCTCAGATATCCCGGACCCAAGCCATTAAGGGCTTTATAGGTCATCACCAGCACCTTGAATCTCACCCAGAGGGCAACTGGAAGCCAATGCAGCTCGCGGAGTAGAGGTGTTACATGGGAGTGTCGGGAAACCCCCATCACAACTCGCGCGGCCGCATTCTGCACCAGCTGAAGCCTCCGAGTGGTCCTCAAGGGCAGCCCCATGTAGAGAGCGTTGCAGTAGTCTAAACGGGAGGTCACGAGCGCATGATTGACTGTGCATAGAGCATCTTGGTCCAGGTAGGGTCGCAACTGGCGCACCAGGCGAACCTGGGCAAAAGCCCCCCTGGTCATGGCTCCTATGTGATCTTCAAGATTGAGCCGTGAATCCAGGAGGATGCCCAAGTTGTGAGCCCTATCAACGGGGGGTAACACCTCACCCCCCCATTGTTAAAGATGGAATAGTCTGGTTAACCCGAGATGCCGATATGCACAGCCACTCAGTCTTGGCAGGATTGAGACGAAGCCTGTTTCTCCCCATCCAGACCCGGACCGCCTCCAGGCAATGGGACATCATGGCGAGGGCATCACTGGGTTGGTTCGGGGTGGAGAAAAAAAGTTGGGTATCATCAGCTTACTGATGATACCCCACCCCGAAACCATGAATGATCTCACCCAGCGGCTTCATGTAGATGTTGAACAGGAGGGGAGAGAGAACCGACCCCTGAGGGACTCCACAAACAAGAGGCCTCAGGGCGGATCTCTGCCCTCCCGTCAACACCGAATGCAAGCGGCCCAGGCGATAGGAGGAGAACCACCGTAAAACAGTGCCTCCCACTCCCAACCCCCTGAGACGCCACAGTAGGATACCATGGTCGATGGTATCAAAAGCCGCTGAGAGATCTAATAGGACCAGGACAGAGGAACAACCCCTGTCCCGAGCCCGCCAGAGATCATTCACCAGCACGACCAATGCCGTCTCCATGCTGTGTCCGGGCCTGAAACCCGATTGGTACGGGTCCAGATAATCAGTTTCCTCCAGGAACAGAGGAAGCTGATGCGCCACCACACTCTCAACAACCTTCGCCAAAAAGCGAAGGTTGGAGACCGGACAATAGTTATTTAAAACAGCCGGGTCCAGGGCAGGCTTCTTGAGGAGGGGTCTCACCACTTCCTCCTTGAGGGCGGTGGGGAAGATACCCTCCTTCAAGGAAGCAGTTATTACTGCCTGGAACCAGCCTCATGTATCCTCCCGGGCCGCATAAACCAGCCAGGAGGGGCACGGGTCCAACAAACAGGTGGTGCAGCTCAGCTTCCTCATCATCCTGTCCACATCTTCAGGGGAAACAGGATCGAACTCAGTCCAGATAGCATGCTCAAGACCGTCCGATTCCTCCACATCAAACTCTGCCCAGTCAGAGTCCAAACCGGCCCGGATCTGAGCAATTTTGTCTGTCAGATGATGACTAAATTCCTCGGCCCACAACTGCAAGGGCTCCTCTCTCACCTCCTGATTAAGGAGGGAGTGAGTCACCCTAAACAGGGCGGCTGGGCGATTATCTGCGGACGCGATGAGGGCAGCGAAGTAATTAGCCCTTGCCATCCTCATCACAGCAAGATAAGACCTTATAAAGGTTCTTAGCTGCAATCGGTCAGATTCGGAATGGCTGGACCTCCAACCGCTCTCTAGACCCTGTCTCCGATGCTTCATCTCCCAGAGCTCCTCAGAAAACCATGGAGCCCAACGGGATCTGCGCCGGGTCAGAGATCACAAGGGTACAACACAGTTGAGTGCCTCAGTGGCTGCCTTTTCCCAGGCATCAACCAAGGCATCAACTGGGCTGTGAGTGAGGGTGATGGGTATAGACCCAAGCACCATCTGGAACCATTCAGGGTCCATTAGGCACCTGGGGCGGAACCATCTCGTCAGTTCCACAGCCCAGCGGCGGAGGGTGGCATAACGGAAGACCAGCCGCAGGAGATGATGGTCGGACCATGACAGGGGAACAACGGCCGGTGAACCCCTTCCCAAATCATCCAACCACTGTCCAGACAGGAACACCAGGTCAAGAGTGTGGCCCCCCACATGAGTCGGGCCTTGAATTACCTGGGTCAAGTCCATGGCCATCATGGAAGCCATGAACTCCCTGGCTAACTCCGACGACCCTCCCAGGGAAGGCAGGTTGAAGTCACCCAGCACTATAAGCCTGGGGAACTAGCCTGCAACTTAATCTGTAGGTTCCCTTTAGTCAATTTCCACTGAGCCCCACTGGTGAGAAGACTCATATTCAGAGACACTAGAACAGGGGTGTCAAACTGCTGGCCCACGGGCTGGATGTGTCACACCAAAACCACGCCCACCCATTGCCGACAATGGGGGAAAAGTCGCAATATGTTGCGACACATCACAGGACGTTGCGAGTTTGACACCCTTGCTCTAGAGTGATAGAAAATTTAAATTATTTCCAACCTTAACATATTTTACTGAACTATTATTTTGAATCATGGCTATTAGATCTTAAAGAGTCTCCTGCAAATAAACTGTACCTGTGCCATGTGAACACACCTCATCCTTGGTGCAGCTTGCTGTCTGGCTCACCTTTGCATAGCTCAGTGACTCACAGTTTTTCTGCTTCAAGTAACTTGAATCTAGCCAGCTCAATCATGTCTAGTCTTTAAAAAAAAAATAGACTGTCAACCTGGGCTGGTCAAATTTCCCTTTGACTCGTTCTTGTGTCAGTCTACCATGAGAAGTAAGATCAAGCAGCAGAAGGAACTGCAATACCAGGAATGTTGTTGTAGGACAGAATACCAGGAACTCAAAAGCCTGTCATAATTTCTCTCTGTCCTATCTCAACCCAAACAATATCCAGGCATTTTAGTGTATTCTACATGTGCATTTACTTTATTTCTCCTGCTTTTCATTTTTTCAGGACTGAGAAATTCTCTTAATAATTTATTGCTCCCTTCCACATCCACATCTCTTCATGCTCTACATGCTTTCATGATTTGTAGGGGAGAGAGAGAGAGAGAGAGAGAGAGAGAGAGAGAGAGAGAGAGAGAGAGAGAGAGAGAGAGAGAGAGAAAACCCCAAGAAAAAAAAAACTACCTTTAGAGAACTATCCTATAAAAGTCAGGAGATTGTTGCACTACATGTATTGCATTTATTTTGAATTGCTTTAAATTTGTTTTTAAATTTTATGATAATGCACCACCCAGAGTCACTTGCTGAGATGGGTGTTAATAGAAACCAAATAAAGAAGTAAAACATTGTTGCTGCCGCTTACAGCAAAACCATAGCTAATTTACATCTTCCCTGGGAGGAACAGGCAAGTTTCATAGTTTGTTCTTTCATTCATTTGCTAGTAGATCTGATACAATAATTCATGAAGTAGTGACACTATGTAAGTGAACTACATATGATTTTTTTTTTAAAAAAAAAAACAATTTACAGCTATAATGTGCTATTCTCTGCTTTTCAGGTTTGTGACTATAATCCAATGAATGAACAGAATTACTACAAAACAGCCTAAATCTTAGCCACATAAGTATCTTTATTATCAAAAGCCTATACTTACATTTAT
Organism: Vipera berus; assembly: GCF_964194415.1. Classification (NCBI taxonomy): domain Eukaryota; kingdom Metazoa; phylum Chordata; class Lepidosauria; order Squamata; family Viperidae; genus Vipera; species Vipera berus. The sequence continues at coordinate 89,530,815 of NC_138202.1, read as the reverse complement.
TATATTACATTTTGGGGAGGGAGGGCCTGGTTTGGCACATTTTAGGTGGCATTTAAAATTATGAGTTAATTGTTTATCTAGAAATTGTTTGATAAACCTGCATAAAGAATCAGAGGGCAGGGAAACTGAAAAGCTAAACTGTGTCAACAGTACTACAGTTCTCCCAAAATATAAACAGCATAGGTTAAGCAGGGGTCTTAGAATAAATTGATATTCATTCTTTTAAAATTAGTAAATTGAACAATCAAAAGAAAGTAGTTCAGGAAATGGAAATAAGTCTGTCCTTAAAAATGTCATTTTTGCCACCCCTTTGCACTACAGAATTAAATAGTTCACTTCAGTAAAGATTTAATTATGCCTTGTTCATTGGATGCCAAGAAGGAACTCTTGGGAGATGAAGCTGCCAGAAACTGAGGACAACAGCTCTTTCTAATGAAACAATTCCAAAAAAGTATAATTACGATGTCAACGCTGCTAACATCGGATGTTCTTGCTTTGACAACAGATGGAAATGTAGCCATCTTTTCTCTATCACTTTTAGAGTTCGTTGATGCTGGGAGGGGAAATGTGGATGAGCTAGTCATAAGAATAATAACTCAGCCATGGGAACCCAAGGTTATTAGGTCCAGAATTGATAGAAATTTGGCGGGCAGGAGAGAAGGGGAGAAAGCCCGCGCTTCAAGTTAATTGGGGAATGTGATTTATGACTGTTAATTGGAGGAGGGAATTTCACTTTGCTACTTTGTGCCAGGGGAGGGGAATTCAGTTTTTGGCTTCAACTATGTAGTGCCGATACTGTGTTTCTTGAATAAAAGATTCTTTAAGGAAAACAATGCCTCAAAGTTCTTTTGAAGAGATTCATCTGTCGGAACCATGACATACTGTGTGAAAACACATTCATCAAAAACTTTTAGTTTTCCCTACTCCAAAATTAAAAACTTAGATGAATGCTTTTCAAAATGACTAACATTATTGATAAAATTCATTTATTTATCTGTGCAAATTGTGATGAGAAGGAAGAAAGGGAGGAAAGGAATCTATATACTACTAATGTTCTTGTGCCTATTTAAATAGTTAATTAATACTTTGCAACCTTCAATTGGGAGAAACAGTGCATCGTAGAGCAATATTTTTTTAATCAACTTACCTCAAGTGGGCTAATTTACAGAATGCAAGTCATCTAGTTATTATTTATGAACTGTCTAGAACTGAGAAACATGTTTCTTGACCAGCAATGTATGGCAATTCAATCCTTATAATAAAGCATATTTTCAGTTTTTAATTACAGTAATTAATCAAAGCAGGTCATTTTTGAAAGCTTTCAGAGACATTTCTTTCAGTGAAAAGAAACAAAACTCATCCATAGAACACAACTTCAACTCAATTCCATTACAATAGTTATTTTCAATTTGGCCATATATAGAATTTTAAAAATACTTTGGTCATACCATGCTTGGGATGAGGAAATGCCTATAGTGACAATACCAGGACTTATAAGAAATGAGTAATGGAAACTATTGATGAAATGCAACAACAAAAGAACTTACATCTACTGCTATTATTATCTGTCTTCAGAAATGATCTAGCTGCACATGGTAATTTACCCATATTTTGGTATTTTAACTCTAAGGGACAGAGCCAAGGCGATGGATCAGTTTCACTCAACAGTTATTCAGGAGAATTTCTGGAGATTTGAAGAGCTACAGTCTAACCCAGAGAACATCCAGTTCAGGGAAGGTTGATACGTATTGTATTATGCATGGAAAGGGGGAAAATTATGGCCATACATTTATTCTGGCATACATTTATTATTTTAGATGCCAGATTTTAAGTATACTAATTATATGCACTTCAGTGAAAATAATGTTAAAATATGACTTATGCATTTATTTTCTAGGAGTATAATACTGATATAATCATCCAGATTTCTTTCTTTACTTTTATTAATATTTTGAGGATGTTTTACACAGAATTAATCCTCATTATATATATGGATGGAATAAGAAAAACTAAAAGAGTTTTTATTGTTAAAAGATCAAGCTTTCGTTGGCTAACTGCCAATGTCGTCAGCAATGCTTTTTTTCTAAAAAAAAAAAGGTGCCAGAACTCAGAGGTGCTGTCACTGGGAGCGATGCCAGTGTCTTGCTATGGCGTCACCACCTGTCCTTTGCACCCCTGCCCCTGCGGCTCAGAGCCACATGCTGTGGGGATTCCCCTCCCTGCAGTTGCCACACTGCAGCCCGTGCTGAGCCCCCACGTGGAGCTGCTCCGAACCCCGACCCAGAGCTGTGTTTCTCATGACAGTGGTCTCCGGTGCCAAACAGCCTGTTTCTAACCACATCCAGAAAAATTTGTAACAAACATTGGAATTCTCAAGGCCATGTTTGGTATTTCCCAGCAATCTGTTACTGGAAGTAAAAAGCAATCCCTGCTGCGTTACTGATCCCAGAGAAGCATTTGCATGTATGCAGGTATCCTTAGGGTGCCATAGTTATGGATGGGAAATATTGGTTGCAAAGTTGGCATTTCTGGATGTAATACAGATATTTTGGACTTATTTTTGTTTCTTTGCATGTTTGATATTTTTAAAAAGGCATATGCTACTGACTACGCTTATGCACATATATAACATCTTTTGCTAGGATACATGACCACTGCTTGTCCAGAATGTGAAAAGTGAAAGATTGTGACTAAACAAAATTTTAATGTACAGATAATACCACCAGAAATTATTTTAGCCTTTTTAATAAATGTTGTTATTGATGTTAACCTCACCATGGAAAACATCATATATTGTTATGTATATACTAGGTTAATTATTTAAAGACTGAAGTGCAACATAACTAGATTTTAAATAATCTATTTTTCAAAACACACAACAGACCAAACAGTAAAAGTAAAGTCCAAATTAAGAATATTTCATTCTTAAGAATTGTTTAATTTAAAGTGGTTTAGTTGTAATAAATGGTTATAGATTCAAAATAGTTTTCAAGCGTGTACAAAAGATATGATTTTTTTCTAGCATCAGCTAAATTAGACATATTAAATTGAAAAAAATGTTTCTCATTTCTTTCCTGTAACCTTTATTGATTTCATTGCAGAGATGTTAACATAGGAAATAGATTATTTTGTTATCTAATTTTATTTATTTATTTATTTAATACTATTTCTATACCGCCCTTCTCCCGAAGGACTCAGGGTGGTGAACAGGGCAAGAATAAAAATACAGATTACAAAAGTTAAAACAAGATTAAATAAATGCCCACATACTAAAATACATCTTTAAAACCCAATAAAATAACCATAACAACCCCCCCCAATCCCTTCATCCGGCCAGGCCAGCTTGTTCAAAAAAGTATGTTTTTAGCTCGCGGCGAAAGGAGCGAAGGTCGGGCGCCGTCCGGAGCTCAACCGGTAGCTGATTCCATAGCTCCGGGGTGCCCACAGAGAAGGATCTCCCCCTGGGGGCCACCAGTCGACATTCTCTGACCGGTGGCACCCTGAGGAGGCCCTCTCTGTGGGAACGTACAGGGCGGAGGGAAGTCGATGCCGGCAGCAGGTGTTCCCTCAGGTACTCCGGACCCCTGCCATGTAGGGCTTTGAATACCATTACTAGTACCTTGAATCTCACCCGGAATTTTACCTTCCAAAAGACAAAAGCAGATGAAAAATGTGAGGTTCTTTCCTGTTGGCTTTTTTGAATTAGCTGTTTTAGATTCTAAAAGTTTAGTTCCTAAAGAAGTAACCTTGTAAATAATTTTAATGTCCTCCTCTAGTGCAGGGTAGGCAACCTTGGCTCTTTTATGACTCATGGACTTCAACTCCCAGAATTCCTGAGCCAGCATGGCTCACCTTGGAAACCTCTCTCTTTCCCCTCCGCATGGGTGGCTCAGGATTTCTGGGAGTTGAAGTCCACGAGTCATAAAAAAGACCCAAGATTGCCTACTCCTAAAGCCAATAGAGGGAGCTTTTTTCTTGTTCTTTTTTGCAATAAAAAAGGTGCCGGAACGCCATTCTGAGCGTTCTATGAGAAAAAAAAAAGCTCTGGTCATCAGGATAGAAATGCTGGGGTGGGGAGATTGTGTTTATACTGTTGGTGTCTCTGCGCTCCGCTTATGAAGCGCCTCACTGGTCTGTTTGCTGAGGCCAGCTGTATTCCTCTGAGTTGTCGCGCATCTGTTTTGGGGGGATGTAGTTGTCTCTGGGTGTCTGTTGTCAAAAGTGGATTGTTGACAGTTCTGTGTGTTACAGCCATAGCTCTAGTCATTGGCCATGTTCTTATGCCAGAGGTTCTAAATAGTTGTTTCTCTTCTTCCTGTGTTCTACAATGCAGGGAGGTTGTATGTTTGTGCAATCTCAATATGGAGGCAAACAGCACAAGCACTTACAGAGCACCTCATTGTATCAAAATCACAGTAATAATAAACATAGCAGTTTTGTGCAAAGAGAGAAGGAGGGAAGTTCTGGTAATTATGTTCTAAACATATGAGCAAGATCTTTGATCATGTTGCTTAAAAACTTTCTTTGTCTCTGCTCCAATGCTCTGCTTTCTTTACCTTAACATTATGCTCCTTTTCAACATTTTCAGTGAAGAATCAATTAGGAATCAGCAGCTAATAAAACATAAGGATTCCTGAGCATCAGGTATGCCTTGAAATGGACAATTTTACTCTGGATAGAAAGAAAATTGTGCTTCTCCATCATGGTCTACTTTGAAGGTGTACACATAGGTGTCTAGAATAAGCCAACATGACATAGATCAGGACATTGTGCTGCAAAGTGCACAAAATGTATTATTTGCACATCAGTTCATTACGCTTTTATTGACTGCCTTTAAGTGTAGTGTTACATGTGTATGGATGTGTGTTTGTGTGTGTGTGTGTGTGTGTATAAATATTATAGGCCAGACTGATAGAAGCAGGGGTTACTGGTCTAGAAGCTATAACATTTGAAGAACAATTGTACGAACTGGATATACGTAGTCTAGTGAAAAGACAGACCAGGATTGATATGATAGCAGTCTTCCAATACTTGCAGGGCTCCCACAAAAAAGAGGGGGGCAACCTATTTAGCAAAGCAGGACAGAGGGCAGAACAAAGAACAATGGATGGAAACTAATCAACAAACAGACCGGTGAAGCGCTCCATAAGTGGAGCGCAGAGACACCAACAGTATAAACGCAATTTCCCCACCCCAGCATTTCCATCCTGATGACTTTGGCAGTTAGCCAACAAAAGCTTGATCTTTTAACAATAAAAAAAACTATTTTAGCTTTTCTTATTCCATCCCAGTGTTCGCTTAGTTTGTTAATACATACACACACACACACACACAAACCCCAATATAAAATCCTCAAACTCCGGGATGGAAATAAAACAGCTGTTTATTGTTAAAATAGTAAAAACAATAAAACAATAAAAACAACTATTTACAATCTAAAATAACCTTAGCTTTCACTAAAAAGGTAAAGGTAAAGGTTCCCCTGCACATGCATGCTAGTTGTTTCCAACTCTAGGGACCGGTGCTCATCTCCGTTTCAAAGCTGAAGAGCCAGCGCTTGTCCAAGGATGTCTCCGTGGTCATGTGGCCAGCATGACTAGACGCCAAAGGCACATGGAACACTGTTACCTTCCCACCGTAGTGGTCCCTATTTTTCTACTTGCATTTTTACGTGTTTTCAAACTGCTAGGTTGGCAGAAGCTGGGATGAGTAACAGGCGCTCACTCTGCTACGCGGCACTCGGGATTCGACCCGCCAAACTGCCGACCTTCTGATCGACAAGCTCAGCGTTCTACCCACTGGGCATGTAATTGGAACTTCTAAATATACTGCCAGCAAATGGATATAATATTTTATAATTCCTAATTAGAAATTAAATTCCTGTTTCAAACCAAACACTTCTTTTCATTCCACAATCCTATTTATACATTTTTATTTAGCTTGTACCGTACTACAAGAATGGCTTGTTATTATACTGTTCATTTCAGAAACAGGTCACAGTTCTTCAAGGATGTCTCAACTCCTCCCCATTCTTCATTGGGTTAATTATTTAATCCTACACTAACTAGCACCATTATGTTATCTAGTTGGGTAATGAAACATCTGTAAGCAAAGAACAAAGCTTAGAGGGCACCAAGGACTCCACATTGATAGCACATTTTATAATCACTGGTATGGTTTTAGATGCACAGGAAAACATGTATAACGTCAGTCAGGAAGCATTGCTGCATTTAAAATATCCATAGAAATTAGATGCTTTTTAATTGTTCTGTTTCTTTTTTAAATTGCAGCTTATTGCTTAAAGTGCATTATAATTTCAAAAACAAAGGCAATCCAAAAACATTTTGTCAAGTGAGATATACTGATATCTGAATATAAAAAATATGCATGATAAAAATAAGAACTTCTTTTTAGTTCCTACAAAATGGAAAACCAAATTCTTATTATTGAGACCCTCCCATGTTTTTGTAAGAACTGTTCAGTCCAAGACAATGTAAATAAGGCTGCAATTCTATATTCACTCATGTACAATAAATTCAGTGGGCCTCAATTTACTGCACTTTCATTGCAGTAAATTATTTGGAGTTGGATAAAAACATTTATCATATTAAAATAAGTTACGATAACTGACACAATGTGAAGAGAATAATGAAAATTTAAATTATTCACTTTTTGTGAAATGTAGTTGTTAAATGAAAGCTTAATATAATATTTCTGATGTCATGTACCAAATATTTATAGGTTTAAAAACGGGTACATTTATGCAGAATATCTTTATTCTGTACCATCTATGAGTGCTTAATCTGCTGGGAATAACTGGAAGTCCTAGAACTGTAGTGTCAGCATGTCGATAGGGTGCCATGATAAGAGGGTAATACTCTCTATGTTACAAAAAAAAGTAGAGTTTTGATGTCTAGGCCCAGGAAAATATAATATTACCTGGGTTTTGGATGGGTACAGATATCTGGGCATCAAAAATGTCAGAATATGGAACAAGACAGCCTTTTTGTCTGTCCTAGCACAGAAGCACCTATGGCTTTACGACTTCATTTACTGATTTAAAATACTGACATGACCATACATTTTATGTGCTGTAAACATGGGCTGCTTACAGCAACAACAAAAAACAAACAAACAGAAAACAGTATGAATGGACATCTAAATAAAACCAATACCCAGCAGCCTAAACCATACTCCCCAATACAGAAGCTATATGAGAGAGAGAGAGAGAGAGAGAGAGAGAGAGAGAGAGAGAGAGAGAGAGAGAGAGAGAGAGAGAGAGAGAGAGAGAGAGAGAGATGTCCTCTAGTGCTATAAATATTAAACTCAAGAAGAAAAAAATCTCATTTTCTGTTCCACTTCAGACAACAAAATGGCTTGGGGAAGTACTATGAGAAAGATAATGCATACAAATTGTTATACGTGTGTGCACATATTTATAACTGTACAAAGGTTAAATTAATTATAAGGGGTTACTCAACTCATACAAGCAATAGCAGTTCATTTCCTTCATCATATTATGCACTTAGTTCTTATTATCACCTCTTCCCAACATTTTGTATTCCATTGGGACAAAATGTAAAATGTTAAATGCTTTGACACTGAGGTACTCATGTCTGATCACAAAATAGAAATGGAATCATAAATAAAATAAAAATATTCGTGAGTCAAGTTCAAACTTTTTGTGACTAGATTCATGCAACTTTCTTTTTTTTTTTATTTTTTTTATTTTTTTATTAATTTTATTATTTAAAAATATTGGACACAGTACCAGCGAGCTGACAAACCTTTTTGTCTACAATGTTTAAATATATATATATACATGTATATATGTACATCAAAAATACACTTAAATACACTTAGATTACAAATCGATAAAATACCACAATATTTAAAACAGTGAGCTAGTCTGTAAAACCTAATAGAGACCTTTCTTTTTATCCATCCAAAGATACAATTTGTTCCAAATTCTATAATAGTCTGATTGATCTTTATTCTTTAATTCCAAAGTTAATTTGTCCATTTCAGCGCAATCCCAAATTTTCCTAATAACCTCTTTTTGTCCTGGGATCTCATTCTTTTTCCATTTTTGCGCAAATGATAATCTAGCTGCTGTGATAATATGGATCGTTAAGTATAGCACATCTTTAGGATATTTCTCTTTCGTGATTCCCAACAAGAAAAGTTCTGGACTAAACTCCAGATCTTGATTCAATATTTCTTTCAGCCAAATCCAAATCATTCTCCAAAATTTTTGTGTTTTACTGCAAGACCACCACGTGTGGAAGTATGTTCCTATCTCTTCAGAACACTTCCAACATTTGGGAGATGCTGTTGTGTACATTTTTGCTAAGCGAGCTGGGGGAAGATGCCATCGGTAAAACATTTTAAATAAATTTTCTTTATACGATGAGGCCAGTGTTATCCTTTTATTTCTATCCCAAATTGTTTGCCAAGTATCTAGGTCGATGTTATGTCCTAAATTGTTAGCCCAGGTCAACATGGGGTCTTTCACTTGCTCTTCAAACAGCTTATATCCCAAAAGTAATTTATAAAAATTCCTTATTTGTTTAGAGTCCGGTCCCAATAATATTTTGTCCAATGCTGTTTCAGAGGTATATATCCCCCATTCATTTTTATCCTTCCTAAATCTCGATTGGATTTGTAAGTAGGCCCACCAATCGAGTTTTATACCTTGTAATTCTAGTTCATTCCTAAGTTTCAATTCCCCCTCCTCATTCAGAATATCCTTGTATGAGATTATGTTACCCAAATCAAACAGATTTGGGTAAACTATCGCTTCAAGGGTGGATAGCCAGACCGGAATTTTGGTGTAATTGTGAGATCTAATTTTTTTCCAAGTATTAAGTAGCGCTTGCCTGATCCGATGTCTTTGAAAATGCGAGAAGAGACCTTGTTTCTCCGTCCATAGGAAAGCATGCCAGCCATATTGCAAATCGTGACCCTCTAAAGTTAATAGTCTTCTATTTCTCAAGATTACCCATTCTCTAATCCAGCTCAGGGCCGCGGCATGGTAATATAATTCCCAGTCTGGCAATCCAAAACCCCCATTTTCCTTCGTGTCCTGTAAATATTTCAATTTAATTCTTGGTTTTTTCCCCTGCCAAATAAAACTTAGTGATAATTTATCCAAATTTCGAAAAAATTTAGAGTCGAGTTGAATTGGGATATTCTGAAACAGAAACAGGATTTTAGGCAGAATATTCATCTTAATGACAGCGATTCTTCCCAATAATGAGAGTTTTAAGTTTCCCCATCTTTCCAGATCACCTTTTATTTGGTTCACTACATTATCATAATTATCCTTTTTGAGTGAAGTGCATCTAGCCGTAATGTTAATCCCTAGATATTTTATTTTCTTGACTATTTCTATATCCATGATTCCGGCCAGATTACCTTTTTGTTTATTGGTCATATTTTTAACAATCATCTTGGTCTTATTTCTATTTATTCGCAGTCCGGCAACCTCACCATATTTAGATAATTCTTCCAATAGCTTTGGTCCCGTCTGGCATGGATCCTCCATAATAAAAACCAGATCGTCCGCGAAAGCTTGCAATTTAAAGGTTTCCTTTTTAATGGTTAATCCTTTTATCTTTGGGTCATTTCTTATAGTTCTCGTTAATACTTCAAGAGTCAATATAAAGAGCAATGGTGATAAGGGGCAGCCTTGCCGTGTTCCCTTTTGAATTTGACACTTGCTAGATGCTTCCCCATTAATAATTATTTTTGCTTCCTGATTGTCATAAATTGCCCTAATTATATTTATAAATTTTTCACCCATATTCATAAAGCTAAGCTGTTGGCACAAAAAAGACCATTTAACGTTGTCAAATGCCTTTTGGGCGTCTAAGAAAAGTAATGCCATCTGTTGTTCGCTATGTAATTCATAGTACTCCAATGTATCTAATATTATTCTAATGTTGTGCTTAGTGTGTCTCTTAGTGAGAAAACCATTCTGATCTGCGTGTATGAAATCATTCAGAAATCGTTTCAATCGTTCCGCTATAATTGATGTAAATATCTTGTAGTCCAAGTTAAGAAGTGATATGGGTCTGTAATTTTGGATTAATGTATGGTCCGTGTTATCTTTCGGGATAAGGGTTATGTTTGCCTCTAGCCAAGATTTAGGCGTCCTTGCGCCTTCTAATACTGCGTTAAATACCTCCACTAGGGGTTGAGCTAGGATATTTTGTAATTCTTTATAAATTTCTGATGGAAGACCGTCGGGTCCCGATGCTTTATTATTCTTTTGTGCATTAATAGCTTTTATCACCTCAGATAGTCGAATTTCCTCATTTAACATATTTCTGGTATCTTCTGTGACCTTGGGTAGTTTGGCTCTTTGAAAATATTCCTCCATTTTCTCCACACTTGCCTGACTATCTTCTTTGTATAAACGTTCATAAAATTCCTGGGCTATAATTTTTTTTTTTTCCTCCTGGTGGAATATTCTCCCTTCCTCATCTCGTAATTCGTGAATCCAGTTTTTCCCCTTTTGTTTTCCCAATTTATATGCTAGCCACCGGCCCAGTTTATTTGCATTTTCAAAAAAAATTTTGTTTCGTGTTTCTCAATTGTTGGGCTAATTTCTCTTTGTCGAGAATGTTAAGTTTGTGTTTAATCAGATCCATAGATTGCTTGATATTCTCTTTTTGTGGATCTTGTTGGAGTATAACTTCTAAGCTCTTATATTCCTCTTCTAATCTTTCCCGTTGTTGTCTTTTCCCCTTATTTTTATATACCATATATGCCCTCGCTACCCCTCTCATCATTGCCTTAGCTGTATCCCAATTGTTTTGTACTGAGGTGTCTATAGCTTTATTTTCCTTAAAGAAAAAACTTAGTTCTCTCTCCATCTTAGATTTGAATTCGTCTTCTTTTAAAATTGCTCTTTGGAGCGTCCATCTGGGTATTTTTTTGGAGCCTTTCCAGATAAGTTTAATAGGATTGTGATCTGCCCAAGTACCTGTCGCTATATGTACCTCGTCTATTTCTGAACTAATTTCTTTCGTCATCCATACCATGTCTATTCTAGACCATGAGCTATGTCGGTTGGAGTAATATGTATATTGTCTAGCCTTACGATTTCTTTCCCTCCAGACATCTTGGATATTTAGTTCCTCCGCCAAGTTGAGAAAAGATCTCGGTAGAGTTCTTCTCTTCTTTTTCCTAAGCGTCTTTCCCATATAATCCAAATTTGTATCTAGGATAGCATTAAAATCTCCTATTAAACAAATCTCCTCATAATCAATGCTACATATCTTATTGTGAAGTGTTTTGAAAAATTGTTCTTGGTTATGGTTTGGGGCATATATCTCTACCATCATGACCTTCCTGTGATTTATTATAACCTCGACTATCAGTATTCTACCCTCTTTATCGTTATAAATTTGTTTTGCAGTCAATTTTGGGTTTACATATAGTGCCACTCCTCTCTTTTTCTTGTGTCGGTCTAAGGAAACGAATAGGTTCCCTATTCTTGGTTGTACTAACAAATATTTTTGTTGTTCCTTTATATGAACTTCTTGTATTGCCACGATATCCAATTGTTGGTGAATAAGCCTATTAAAAAATTTCCGCCTTTTCACTGGCGAATTCAATCCATTAATGTTCACAGACATAATACTACACTCACCTCCCTTCATCTTACTTATTTCTGGTTTTTGTGGATCTCGTGATTCGGGGCTCTCTCTCTTCCTTGTCTCTAGTTCCATGTTTCTCTGTTAACTCACCGGATTTGTTCCTTCTATCCTCTGTAGCTAAGATCTTCCCATCCATTGCCACACGTATTGTATCTCTTTCTCTTACCTCCCTTCCATCTTGATCTTCTAAATCTGCTTCCTCTTGGCTATGGAAGTGACGTTTATAGAAATCTTCTGCCTTCTCTATCGTGTCCAGTCTATGCCTTCTATCCTGCCACGTAACTAGAATACCCTCTGGAGTTAGCCATCTAAAGTTTACATTTTCTCTTATTAATTTAGATGTTAAAAATTGATAGCCGCGTCTCAGATCCCTCATCCTTTTAGGTATCTGTTTAAGGATGGTGATTGGTTGGCCCCGAAATTCTAATGGTTCCTCTCTAGATCTATGCAGAAGCTCATCCCGAATTGATTTTTTAACTAACCTTACATGTACTTCTTTTGGGAGGTTGTGCCTTCTCGCATAATTAGTTTGGACCCTGTATGTTTCATCAATTTCCGCCAGCATTTCCTCCTTCCCTACACCGAGTGCCTTTGCCATCAGTTCTGCCATCATGACCAACAGATCTTCCCCTCTTTTTTCTTGAACGTTTTGGAAGCGTAGATAATGAGCAGCCTTTTCTGCTTCCAGAAAAATAACTGTTGTTTCTAACTCCTTATTAGCCTGAAGGAGTGTTTCATTTAAATCATCTACTCTCTTTTCCTCTTTTTCCATTCTAGCTTCCATATCTTGAAGTCTTTGTTCATTTTTGACTAATTGTTGTTGAATCCCTTCAAATTTATCATCTATCGCTTGGATCTTCCCCTTTAATTCACCAGTGTCGTTTCTTATTTGGCCTATTTCTCTCTTCATCTCCTCGTGGTTTTTGGCCATTGCCTCGTGTAGGTTTTGCAAAAGGGCATGTAAATCTTTAAAGGAATTCGAGTTAGATCTTTCCCTTTGCAGCATATCCTCTATAGATTTCTGATTGGAGGGACTTGAGGCCATCCCCTGTCCCTGTGCTGCCGCCTTTTTGCCAGCGCTAGGCTTAGTTGCTCCCGAAATACTTGTCATGTTTCCCCAATTATAACAGCGTTTTATCAATGTGTAATACCCTGAGTCTTATATAAACCTTTTAACTCTATGACAAAAGATATGTAAAACAGTTACCACCAGATACTTATTACCAACTAAGCAATTTGTATAATAGAATTCTATAGTATAAATATATTCAAAGTCACGTTCTTCTTCTTTTTTTTCCCCGTTTCCGGCGCAGAAATTGGCACCTTTTCCGTCTTCCTCTGCTGTCAAAGACCAGTAGGTGTCCCACTAAACAAACCTCCAGTTACTAAATTGCTAAATCAAATGGCCGCCCGTGACAAGTAGAGTAGAGTTTCAAAAGTTTCAAAAGTTCACGAATTCAAAATTTACCAGAATAGACCAGACTAGACCAAGCTGATCGCTTTCCACGCCCGACAATCCAGAGTTCAGCCTCTAAGGCTCCAAAGCTCAGACTTTGACCTGTTGTAGCTTATCTCCAGCTAAAATACAGTCATATAGTCTTCGGCTTTCTTTCCCTTGCTGTTTTTGCCAAACGCCTCCCTCAAGACTTCTATCGCCGCTTATTCCCTCTCCATGAGGCTCCCACTTCGAACCAGTACCTCTTTCACAAGCGCTTCCTATTTAATATTCGGATACACTCTCCGTCAGCTCCGCTCTACCGTTGTCCCGCTGCTTACGTGCTAGCTCCGTCCCTCTGTCAGATCTTCATGTCGGCCATTACTGGCCTCCTTCTCCCCGGTTCGCTCGCATCAGACTTTCTCCGGATCTTCAACACGAACCGCCGCTCATGAAGGTTCTCCGGGCTGCCTGCAACTTCGGATGTCCCTACAGGACCTCCTGAAGCTCCGAAAAGCCCCCGCGAACACTGGGTGAGAGGTTGTGCGTGGAGAGAGCTCCGTTCACACAGCCGCCCGCTCTGACAGTTGGCTCCGCCCCCCATTCATGCAACTTTCTTTGCAGTATTATGGGATTGATTACCAGAGATCTAAGTCCTTCCCCACCCAATTATATGTTTTTAATTCCATTGATTGGTCTGCATATGATGCTTTCGGTGATCTCATATTAACATTACAGTGAGCATGAAGGAAGAAGACATGCCTTACTAATATCCTTCATGGGAATATAAGAAGGGAGGGAGGAATCAGCATAATCAGACTTGCAGGAATTTGTTATTAGATAATTGTAGTGTTTGTCTTACTGAGTTGATTTCTTAGTTTTCTCTACCTAGTGGGCTGACAGCAATTTGCTAATTTCATCCCTGTCATGAAAAGATGATAGAAAAAAGTCACATCATCACTTACAGGACCTACAGGACTGACCAGGCGGGTCGAACCTCAAGACTTCAGGGGAAAAGTGAGGCAAGAGAAATGAAAAAGAGCCAGTCCCTAAATTGTGCCCAAATCTAGCATTTCTAGCTAACAATTGACTTTAGAATATTTCTTGTATTCTAGCTGAGGTGGAAGTTAATGGTTCAGCTGCCAAAGAAAAACAATCATGTAGGATTACATGATTGGAAGCTCATATAAAAATATCCAAGGTCTTCCTAGTCCTATTTCCAACTGAACGTTATTTTTGTGGTTTGATTCTCTCCATCATATTTCTGCCTTCTGTTTGGCTAAAATAACCTCACCTCACCTCACCTCATCTCACTTCACCAAAACACAACACAACAACATAGCGCATAGCACATAGCGCATAACACAACACAACATAACAACATAACATAACATAACATAACATAACATAACATAACATAACATAACATAACATAACATAACATAACATAACATAACATAACATAACATAACATAACATAACATAACATAACATAACATAACATAACATAACATAACATAACATAACATAACATAACATAACATAAAACAACACAACAAATACTGGCTGGTTGACTTTGGACTAGTCACTCGCTCTCAGCCCAACACACCTGACAGGAGAAAATCAGAGGCAGGAGAGTTGGATATGTTTGTTGCCTTATATATATTAAAAAAATCAGAATAAAATCTAATAATAACAACTGCAACTCAAAAAAAAAATATTCATCAGCCCATCATTGAGTTCCCCACCACCACTTACCACCTCCCATAGAAATTATTCCAGTCATTAAACAAAGGAGAAAAATTGTGTGAAACTCAAGCTTAATAAGGAAGCACTTAAGCTTTTGCTACTGTAGTTGACAATGACAATTTAAAACAGATATTTACAAGTATACTATGTGATATATTGTATATAAGGATGGTACTAATCCCACTTTACAAAGTTAATAACTTGGAGAAAAAAAATCTGGTATGGTAAGAAATTGAGATACATTTAACATAAACCCTAGGAGTAAATCCTGCCAAAACTGCCCATTTTTTGGGTTAAAAAGCAGTAATAATAACTGGCAGGGTGGTAATACAGAGTAGCAAGCTAAAAGATTAATACTAAAATGTTCAAGCATGATTGATAATGTTGAATCATCTACCCCTATTCATGTTCTCTTGGGGTTATTTTATGAATCCAATCCTATTGACCAAAGTCTCTGTTACTTGATGCCATCAATCCTTCACTGAAGTGAAGTCCTCTACATGAAACACTACTTTGTCCTTTGTGATGATTTTCTAAGGCCATGAAAGGTCTCAGAGGTCCTAGTGATCAGTGATCATTCTGAATCCCAGTACTTCTTCCTTTCACAGTGGAATTATATTTTTCTCAGACAGTCCCGTGTTTCTGAGAATGCCCCCTTTTGTCCATGTTTTGGATTTTTCCATTCATAAGAGAAACATACTTAACTGATAGATTTTTTTTTCAGGCCAATGTTGATGTTGCCAAACATTTTCAGAAGAGATATTTCCTTGCAATATTCATATTTTACTTTATTTACAGCTATTTTGGAAGCCAATGGAGCCACAATACGCAAACAGTGAGTTAGTTGTCCTTTTAGTCATCTCTGGAAATAAATTGTCTGAAATACTTTTAAAATGGTTACAATTTGCTTTATCATTACATAGCTATAATTGTTACAAAAATCAGTGCTTCTAAGACACAGGTCCCCAACCTTTTGGGCACCAGGGACTGGTTCTGTGGGGAAAGGTATTTCCATGGATCAGAGTGTGTGTGGTTTTGTGCGCTGCCTGCATCCCATGGATAGAGATTTGCTTGTTTGGGCGGACCGGTTGCTGGTATGCCATGGACTGATACCAATACATGGAGCAGGGATTGGGGACCCCTGCTCTAAGAGGGTAGTATAAACAGAGAATAAAACATAGTTTAATCTCTTTGGCATAGGAATATAATAGCAGATGGTTTAGCAATGCTATTAAATTAAAATAACCTCATTAATTTAATATTCTGTTTACACTTTATACCTGGTAACAAAAGTGGCTTATCTTATAAACTTCCATATCACTGTGCAGATCAAAAACATTTGGAAAAGAAAAGAAAAGCAATATGGGACCCATTCTCAATTCTATTAACCTTCAGTCTTCATTCTATTATCTTCCAGCATTACGTAACTATCAAGGATGTTCTGGATCCAATGAACTATTTTTCCTAAAAAGAAAAATGTATTTGAGATGCCTACAGCATTTCTGCTGTGCATATATATTGTTTGAGAACTAGATTGATCTAGAGCACAGGTGTCAAACTTTCCGCATCACATTGATGTGTCACGACATATCACAACTTTTTTTCACAGTGCCAAAGCTGGAGTGATGCAACCAGCCTATAGGCTGGCAGTTTGATACCCCTGATCTAGAGGTTACAGTATCAGACTGGAAACCAGGAAAATGTGAGTTTTAGTCCCACCTTAGGCATGAAAGCCAGCTGGGTGACTTTGGACCATTCATTGTCTCTCAACCTATTAGATCAGGCTCCAGTGACAAGCCAGTTGGTGAATTCTTGCACAAGCAATGGATAAACACTCAGTTGGTCTGAAAAAAATGTAGATCTTGCATTTGTTGGAAAAACATAGGAAGAAAAAGGATGCATAGTTCCACTTCATCAGCACAACAATGTGCACTCATATATATATTAATCATAGGCTTGTTTGGGTCATGGTTTGTTGAAAATACCAGTCTTTTAGGCAAGAATAAAATTCAAATGATTCAGCTGGTCAATTCCTGATTTTTTCTCTCATTCTCTTGATTTCCTTTATCAAGATCCATAAGGACCCCAGAAATCTAGAATTAGAATTAGAACACTTTATTTGGCCATGTGTGATTAGATACACAAAGAATTTGTCTCGAGTGCAGAAGTTCTCAGTGTATATGCAAAGCAACAGGATAATGATAATCATCATCATAATACCATTAGTAGGGGAAAGTAAAAAAAGATGATACTAATGCTACAGCAATACTACTTGGGTAAGACACATACTGTAAACATTAGACAGAATTGTGAGAATTAGGTGTTCAGCAGAGGAAAATCTGTCCCTGTGTCTAGTTGATTTGGCCTGCAATGCCCTATAACACCATCCTGAGGAGAGGAGTTGAAACAGTTTGTGCCAGGGTGTGAGGGATCTGCTAATATCTTCTCAGACTTCTTTCTGGCTCATGCAGTGTACATGTCCTCAGTGGAAGTCAGGCTGATTGCAATTGTTTTTTCTGCAGTCCTAATTATGCAATGGAGTCTGTACTTGTCCTGTTTGGTTGCTGTACCAAACCAGACATACTGTAAGTTATAGAAGTACATATGACAGACTGAATAATTCCAGCTCCTGAACTTTCTGAGTTGACATAGGAAGAACATTCTTTGTTGTGTCTTTTTAATGATGTTTTTGGTGTCCATTTTACAGTCCTGGGAGATTATAAAACCCCCAAATCTGAAGGACTCTAGTGTTGATATTGTGCTGCCAAATATGGAAAGAGGTGGTAAAATAGAAGGACTCCTCCTAAAATCCACTCTCATCTCTACAGTTTTAACCATATTCAGCTCTAGATTGTTATAGCTGCACCACAGGGCCAGTTGTTCAACCTTCCATCTATATCCAGACTCACCACAGACAACTACTTTTCAGTGTTGGGGAACATATTTTATTTGTATGTTGTGTATTTATTTTGCCTGTGCTTTTGTTTGTTTCTTAGTAATCAAACAGTGGATTTGTATCTGTTCTTGGTTTGCACAGTGAATGTGGTTTTAAAATCGGAAGAAAGAAACATTAATATCTTGTGCTACACTGATGATACACTGAAAATGCAAAGAATCTACAAGCTCTAGTAATAAAAGTCAAGGAGCATAATGAAAAAAAAATCAGGCAACATAAAGTTGTTGTGGGAAAAATAGGAAGAGGATAAGATTTTAGGTATGTTTGCTGCCTTAAGGCCTTTATAAAAATAATAAAGGCAGGATAGTAAGATCTTTAAAACCCCTATTTAATAGTAAATAGCAATATTTACTATTGACAGCTTTACTTTTTTTTCTCTTCTTGATTTCAGCTGGGTTACCAGACATTTTTATAGTTCACTAGAGACATCTCTTGCTGAGAAATTGGCTATGAAATAACTTACAATACTCTTAAGTTTAATTGTATATTAGAATATATTAGCCAGGGCTTTTTTCCTCATAGAACGCTCAGAACGGAGTTCCAGCACCTTTTTTGGATAGAACCTTGTAGGGTAGGCAAGGCAAGTTGTATGACGTGTGTGAGTTCCAGCACCTTTTTCTTTTACGAAAAAGCACTGATATTAGCTGTATCATATTTTCAATCTTCTCATTAGTTAAATTGTTTAGCTACAGTATATACCTCTATTATATGGCTTTTATTATTTTTCTTTCTGTTACAATATTAAATTGTCTATACACACACATGAATCTCTCTCTGTGTGTGTGTGTGAGAGAGAGAGAGAGAGAGAAAGAGAGAGAACTACATGTTACTTATCCAAAAAGCTATTAATCTTTATCACAAATTATGCTGATGTATTTTCAATGAACTATTTCTTGGATACATGAAGCAAATTGCAATAGATTGAATCATAAATTTTTCTATCTAGGAGACTTCCCTCTAATATGAAAGAAATAATCCCTTCTTTCTAGCATGACTACGCTTTGTCAAAAATATATTGATGTAAGTTGACTAGATTTGGTTATCTGACAGAGGAACTGGAGAAAGCCATTATATGTTTTTTTTCCTATCCTTAATTTTTTTAAAACCCATCTGGTTAGTAATCATGGCAGATTCCCAGGGAATACCATATCTGTTTTAGACATTGATAAAATATGATGAAATCACTTCCATATTGCAAAGAAAATAGACATACATGAGTAAAAGAATATTTAATTAATTTTTTTCTCTTGAAAATGCTCTTCCGTGTACTCGGGAGAATGATTGATGCTTTTGCACCTCATAAATGAATAGAGGAAAAAAACCTGCACTTTTTAACATTACTTTCACAAATTAATCATTTCTTTAAAATTCTGGAAAAAGAAAGAACACCATCTTAGAATTCTTTAGGTCAGACATGTCAAACTCGTGACATCATGTGATGTTGTGCAATGTATTGGAGCTTTTTCTCCATTGCCAGCAATGGGGTGGGCGCAGTTTCCTGATGACGCGTCCAGCCCGTGGGCTGGCAGTTTGACACTCCTGCTTTAGATCTTGCTGGTTTAATTCTGATAGCTTTCCTTTCAGCTAAATTCTAACTATCCAATAATGACCTTAAATTTGGATGTTCTTCATGTAGAATATTATCTACTGGAGGTATAAAATGTTTTTGAGATGTGGTAGTTTTGACGCAATCCCACCCCTGAAAACCACTGCTGGGTATACTTTACATTTCTATTGCCTTATGCAACAGTCAGTTCAGAACAAGAGCACAGAAAGCTAGTTCAGGTTGGCTATAAAGTCTTCTAAAATCCTTCTTTAAAATGCCAGTGGTAACCTACTTCTTTATATTTCAGAAAAAAACTCCTGCCTGAGGTTTCTCACCTTATCAAATGCAATTACTGAGCTCCATTTGGACAGCTCTACCTTGAATTACAACATTTGACTGATCCAGTTTCAAATGAATCCTGGCTTTAGTGCACTTTGTTTCACCTTTATTTCAAGTCTCAAGAGAGACTTGAATGGAGTTCAATATCTCCAAATATCAATACTTTGATATCTGGAGATGTAACAGATTCAACAAAACAAACAATCATGTTTTAAAAATGTATTTTCATTCATTCATTCAATCAAACAATCAATCAATTTCCATGGCCATCCATCTCAGTCAATGACTCAATTTAAACTGCTTCAGGATTTTTACAATATAAAGACCAGCTGTGAAACTCAGTTGAACATTCTAGTAGGTAGGAAATTAAAGAAATAGACTGAGTGAGCAAACCATATCACCTCTCATTTTTTTAAATTAAATATTTCAACAAGCTAAAATGAACCCTATACCTTGAGACATGCAGTAGAAGATAGTTGGGTGACATTGGTTCACCTCTAAGCAGTACTACGAGGTTTGTACGCAGAGTCAGTGTTATAATTTATCTGTTGCAGTTATAAAGAAGTGATCCTTATTGTCCTTCCTTATGAATAATAGACAATTTCAACTGATGTAGTTCAATGGTTATAAGTATACAATAATTAACTCCTGGCTGAGGAGCCTGACCTAGAGCTGAGGGTGATAGCTACCACTTATTGGCCTCTGCTGTGTAAACTAGATTTGCCAGATGGCAACTTAGAAAGAGTTTCTTTTGAAAGCTGTGATTGCAGTTGGCAAGGTAGTGAACTGAGTGGAAGGCATATATACTTACTGGGAAGAACAGACTGTCAATGTGTAGCACTGCGGTACACCATAAGTATGCTGCCTAGCTTTTCCATGATTGATATCTTGCAATTCCTTCTTGTAAAGAATTGGGCTCCTTCCATTTTGGCTACCACTCAGTGGGGTCAGCCAGCTGCTAAACAAAAGCTAATAATAAAATGATGCCTTTCTTCTTCAAAGTCAAACCTGCTCATTCATAAGCCAGTTCATTAAAAAATGGCAGACATCCCAGTCTGCATATACCTGCTTGATATATAGCTGGGCTAGAATCTAAAAGCCTACATACTTGACAGTTAAAGAGGGGGAAAAAGCACATCACATAAACCATGAACTAAATTTCAAGTTACTTTAGTTAATTAAATTTATAACCCCCTCCGCTTTCCTTCAGAAACCCAGGACACAATACATAGCATTTCCTCCTCTAATTCTTTCCCACAACAACTTTGTGAAATATGTTGGACTGAAAATGAACAAGTGTTCCCAGGTCACCCAGAGGGTTTCAATGGCTGACTATCTCTCTGATCCTAGTCCAACATCTTCACTATTATAGCACACTGGTATAAAGAGAAGAAAGCATACAGACATCTCCCTTATATACAAGACATTAAAAAGCCCCCTTCTTGCTAAATGAATGCTTTCATTTATGCCAGTATAATTTAAAGCAAAGCTCCATATTACAGCTCTTTACAACTAATATATATTGAAACACCTCTCACAATATTCTATCAAAAAACTATGTAGACCAGGGATTTTGAGAATTCATGTTCAGTTCATTTAAATGACAAAAAAGAGACTGCATACAAATGAAAAATATGCAACATAGATACACCAAATTTCCCCATGTGATACACTGTAAATAACTCTTTCTTGAAGAGAGAGCTATATCAAGGGTCTTCAAACTTGGCCCTTTTATGACTTGTGGACTTCAACTCCCAGAATTCCTCAGCCAGGCAGGCTGGCTGAGGAATTCTGGGAGTTGAAGTCCACAAGTCATAAAAGGGCCAAGTTTGAAGAGCCCTGAGCAATACAAATTGTAATAATGGGCTTCTTAAACACTCTGCCCAAATCTGTCAGCCTGTACCTGTACTATTTCAAAATTGCAGCCTCTCACACTAGTAACCCTGCCAAATGCCTGACTCAGAACAGCCTTTTTCATGATTGTGGCTGTCTATTATGACTCACTATCCTTGCCCATCAGCTATCTTCAATTTACCCAAGCTGAGCTTTGGGTTCCATGTTCTGCTGTGCAAACCAAAAAGTCATGCCTGAATCGCTGAGTCCACTTTCAGTCCATGTTCAGTTCTTCAAACAGAAAACACCTGTCCCAAAGGTCTTTCTGTAATACCTCACAATGGTAGGGCTACAGCTTGTCCAGTTGAGAGAGGTAAGATGAAGAAGTAGGATAAGTGGAGTCACTCCCAATTTTACATGCACAAAGTTGCTATAGTATTTGCTTTTCCTCCAAGTGGAAGGTAAAAGACAGTAGCAAACTGAAGTCAGCAGGTAATGAAATATGAAGAATTGCAGGAGAGTTATCATGGCAAGTCTGCTCATATTCTCCCTTTTATGAGTTATTTTTTTATTTTATGATTTTTTTTTCTGGTGGATCCTGAACACTCCGTATCACAATAATTGAAATTTCTGTACACCCACCTCACCCGATCCACCCCTAAAAAAAACCCTCCCACACATGCAACAAAAGACTCAAGGACTTTTTCTGCACTTAAAGAGACCTATAAAGATTACCTGTTGCTTTAAAAAAAAATCCATGTTGAGAACTATATTTATTCAATATACTGTATTTTAAGCTGCTTTTTATTTCTCAAGGCAGCTGACAAAAATGCAACTCTTATATTAAGTAACGTCAAATTAAACAATATTTCAATTTTGACCAATGAGTTAAAAGAAATCTATTTTACATAGCTAAATCTTTAGGCTGGAAGTTTAAAGCAAGGAATTGGAAGAACTAAATAGTAATCTCACTCCGCAAATATCAGGAGGCTGTTTTATCTGACATCACTCTCTGAACAGAAGTCATATCAACAATATGTTTCCAGAAAACCATTTTTTATTTTACTGTTTAGAGATGTGATAGCTCATCTTTCTCACAATGATCCTTGTATTGCGCAAGTTAATGCTGACTTATATAAAGGGTTGTTTACATTGTAAAATTAACATCAAAGATGGTCCTTGGTCTTGATACAAGGCAGAACAATAATAGAACTTCTCTGCTGAGCTTTGCTTACCAACACAGGATTCCCCGGAAAGTGAATAGGTTCCATTGTCATGGAAACCGCTTCTGCACTCACAGTGGTACCACCCTGGGAGGTTAACACAGCGTGAATGGTTGTGACATTCAATGATCCCCTCAGCACATTCATCAATATCTGCCTCAGAGAAAAACACAAGCCAGCCAGGATATTAATTTTCTTTTACACCAACATTTTAGATAGTAAAAAAGACAATACTCAGCCCTTCTGGAATACGATGGAATGCACCTTTTAATGAGCAGGTTACCCTCTACACACAATGGCATCTCACTGCCCCATATTTATAGTTTACAAACTTGGAGGAACTTTCTTTAAAATAAACCAGGTTAAGGTGTTATCAAGAACTCTTTGGGAAAAGTCAATTCCTCATCTCTCTTTTAAATAGATTTGCATTATTTGATCTACAAATAATGTAAATTCACCCAGGTCTTTTGAGATGCAGAGTAGAACCTTCAATTCATCACACCAGATACTTTTTATCTTTATTTTTTTTATTTTTTATTTATTGTAATTTTGAAGTTTGATAGTTATAAGCCATCCAGAGGAATTGAGAGTCAGGTTGCATACAAGTTGTTGTTGTTGTTGTTGTTGTTATCATCATCATCATCATCAAGCTTTGATAATTTAATTGAATGGGATATTTTAATGAAACATATTATAAAAATAGAGGAAAATATTTATTTGGGAATAGGAAATAGACATTTAGGCTTAATATGATGTTGTGGTCTGGAGATGTTCAAGTGAAAATCCCCTCTCAGCCATAATGAACTAAATAGGTGACTTGGAGAGATTTTTTTTTCAGTTTAACCAATCGTACCAACTTATGGTGAGGCTAAAATTGGAGCAGAACAGACTATTCAATTTATACTGCCTTGAGTCCTGGAAGTGAATTATGTGTGCAATCTATATTAATTTATTAGACATATATTGACGACTTTAAAGATGAATGTGGAAATGCCTAAGATAAATATAAACATTTGTGAGTTCTAAGTCATATATTTTTTTCAGATTTGAAAGGTGAAGGAAACCATTTGTCACAAAGTAGAAAATAGATTGTGCTCTGAAAGATCTTGGATCACCCCCCAGGAAGAAAATCACTTCCTCTAAAGCAGTGTTCCTCAATCTCAACAACCGTAAGACGTACGGACTTCAATTCTTAAAGTGGCTGAGGCTGAGAAACACTGTTGTAAAGGAAGTTCCTTTAAATGGCTGCCTAACCAAAAGCTGCAGCCATTTAAATCCCCCTGTTCAATTCTTATGAAGCGGTCATATGATACACCTAGGCTGTGCACTGACATTAGACTGGGCTACAGATTGAAAGCTGCTCAGAGGCTTTCCCATCAACTCTTAGGAAGAAGGGTTGAAATTCTTGCTCTTTTTAAAATATATTTTATTATTATTATTATTATTATTTTATAAGTGAAATTAACAGGCAAAAATAAAAAGCAACGACCTGCGATAATACAATGGCAAAGAACAATGGTGATCATAAACTGAAAAGTTGAAAAGAGAAAGAGGAAAAAGACTCATAAAACAGGTCCTAGTGAGGAATATTAATAGACAGCAAGCTCAATCCTTTAACATGTTATTAAATTTAAACCATATATAAACTTAATGTTCCATCTTCTTATTTTTACTGTTTAGCAGTAAGATTTATCTGACATTTCAAAGATTGACAGAGAACACATCTCTTGAATCCTCACTTCAACTACTGAAACCTTACTTATTTTCTTTCAAACTATGTAAATTAATGCTCTTCCTAATCCCCAGGCTCAATAAAGCCAAAGTTTTCCATAAATCCTTAAATTCCATATTTTTATTATATTCACCTTTACAACAGCTATGTTTGTCCCCTGAAAAAGAAAACATCATATTAATCCAAGAGCCCTCACACTTCTTATAATAGAAAGGCCAATAGACAAAAACTGGAATTTTCATCTCTATTTAATATTTAATATTTCTAAAAATCTGAGCCCACTAATTTTCCAAAACTGGATATTCCAAGTCTTTGTTCTATAAAATGTAAACATTATTAATATTGACCCTTGTTGCATTCTTTCATTTCTTACATAAATGCCAATTTTGCTTCAAATACAGCTTCTCTTAAATATTCCACTACTTTTAATGTTTCTAAGACAGCTAAAGATTTTTGGGCAATATTGTTCTGACAGTACATGCTGTAATTACATATGTTACTAAATAGATGTTCCAGGTAAATTGATTCTAAATTGCTATAAAAAGCCCAGTTGTGCGGACAAAAAAATATCTTTTTAAATTTGCTAGCCAAATAATAACTTTTAGTTTTTAGAGCTGGCTTTGGCCTCTTCTTCCAAGAAGAACAAAGATACACCCTTCTCCCCCCCACCCACCCCCGTTTTACACCTTCCCCCCTTTTTGAGGTGTAATTGATCTGGGCCCTTTACAAAAGAAGCTTCATTCAAAGTATGATTCAGTAATAGAAATGATCAGACTGATTCCTATTTTTCACTCAAGGCAATGCAACAAATGAGTTATTTCAGTTTCCCATGCACTCCCATTTATTGGGCTATTGGTTTCAGTGTACTAAAAAGATGAAAAAAGAATTACACTGTGACATAGGATACAGTAAAAATGGCAGGGGGAAAAATGGTGGTGATGATATCTCAAACAACATTCTGCCTTCCCCTTCCCACTGTGGAATCTTAAAAAAAAAATCTGGTATATTAGACATTCTTTTAAGCTCTTTCATTCAGTCTTAATTCTGTTCTAGCATTTATATCCCTAATTTTTTAAAAAATGATAATTTATTTTTTCCCCCCTGATAAGATCCAAGAAATAATATTTAGCACTTTATTCTTTGGACCACAAAACCTTCTATTAATTACACAGTGGTCTCCATTTATTCATCTACAAACACAATACTCTTGGTAACACTGTCATGAAATTAGCACAGCAATTTTAAACATTGCACATAAATCACCCATTGGTCAAAACCAATCCAGCCACTACAGTTTCTCAGCCTTCAGGAGAGAAAATGTTGACTAGATAATATCAGACAATCCGTTCTCATTTGACTATTCGTTACATGAGTTAGCAGCTTGTAGAAAAATCAGAAGTTCAATATTCGTTAGTTAAGCTTTCTCCATCCTTGTCCCCTCCAGATATATTGGATTACAATTTCTATGTTTGCAGGGGATAAACTTGCTGAAAACATAGTTACGTCAACACATAGTTATATGGTCCATATCAATTTCACTCAATTAAAAAAAAGTTATGCAAGGTCAAAATGTTTGAGAATTTAAAAAAATATGCAATGATACAGAATCACAAAATCTAAGGACTGGACAAGATCTTGGAAGGCATTTAGTCCCACCCCTTCTCCAATGCAAGAACCTACTATTAAACCAGCACTAACTGACGGCCATCCAACCTCTGTTTAAATAGCACCAGTGCAGAAGAATCCACAACTTCTACTGAAGTAGAGACAGAGGAAATGACATTGTTAGCAATTTCTAGTATTAGGAAAATTTTCCTCCTTGTTATCTTGGCTGGTCTCCTTTGGACACATTCCAGTTTACAACATATTTCCTAAAATATGGCATACAGAACTGGACAAATATTCCAGGTTTGGATTGAGAGATGAATGCTGACTTCTTGATCTTGAAATATATGGCTGTTGATAAAGTCTGTAATTGCATCTGCTTTTTTTTTTTACAGTTTATCACACTCTAGTTCATCTTCAGTTTTTGATTCATCAAGACCCCCATATCTCTATCACATGTATTGCTGCTCACCATGTACCTCCATCCAATGCTAATGCCTTGATTTTTCCTACTCAGTTGAAGAATTTTTTTTTCTCCCTGCTAACATATATTTTGTTCTACTTACTCTTTCCACTTAAGATCCTCCTGAAAATAATGTCTCAAAGTTTTTTTTTGTAAGAATATTTTTGTAAGAATATTTCACAATCAGATGTTCTAACCTCTTATATAATTCATCCATAAATATGTTGAACATTACAAGGGCTAGATTGGCATACCATTCATCACTTCCTTCCAGTGTGATGCAGAGCCACATTTGCATTGGGTATTATTATTCAACCAGTTCTGTATTGCTCTGCTGGCACTATGTTCCAGCATAGATTTTTCAGATGAGACACTTGTCAAATGTTCTGTTAAGTCCCCCAGAATCACTTTGAATGGGCGGCAAATAAATACAATAAATAAACAAGTCAGTATGTCTATTGCATTCCCCTGATCAACTAAACTGGTCACTCTATCAAAAACAAATAAATAATCATGCCTTGGTTTTGATAAATGTCTGCTGGAAAACACTGTGTTATTTTCCAAATGCTCCAAAGCAAGTTTTCAGACTTTACCTGAAAAAGCAAATCAGAAATCTGGCAAGTATCCATGAACAGGAATTATATCTGTACTTCCTGCTTGTCCCAGCAGAAGAAGGGGTTACGTGTCAATTCATGAGGGCAGGAATGAATGATATTGTGCTCAAGCTGTACCCATCCGTTTGAGAAGGTGACCTCTAGCTACATTTTCTTATTCTGTTTCAAAAGTAATGTCCTCCCGCCCCACCTTGATAAGCACAAGCAAGGGAATGTGGTTCACCTTCTGCATTTCAGTCAGTTCTGTACAGATTGCTCTTTTCCAACTGGCTGGCTAATGCTCTGACAGACAACCCTGCCGTCCATCTCTGTCCTCCGCCTTCAGTAGCTATTTAGTACTGAGTTCCTTGCAATAAAAGGTTGGAGCCTTTTTTTTTTTCTTAAAAAAAAGCAAGTTTTGTACTGGAATGGTCAAATGCTTGCAATTTGTTTGCTTTGTTTTCCTTTAACAGGTTTATCAATGCAACTGTAAAACACTGGTCATTTCTTTGATTCCCCCCCCCTTTAATTAGCTGAAATTGACAAAGTTTGTTCATTCGTAATTCCATTTTCTTCAGCTGCTCATTTTTACAAGACTGGGTGACTACCAAATTCTGACAAGTTTTGTCTTCTTGCACAAGGGAAAGAAAGATCAGTAAAACTGTTGGACTAATAGATGACAAGAAAAGAGTTATGGAACATTGATTTTGTATATGGTAAGTGCTGTGAGACTATTATATGAACAAAAATAAAAAAAGCTCTGAAACACCCAGAATGGACAAATCGTTGGGGGAAATGATAGAATTAGCAGGGATGATAAAATGGAATTGTCTGATTAGGGAAAGGACAACAACCTCATTTATTAGTGACTGGAAACCCCTTGTGTACTTTTTGCTGAAGAAAGGAAACAAAAATGAACTTGTTATTAATGGGTTTTATCATTTGAAAGAAGGGAAATTCTTTCTAAACTTAGAGACGGTAATATAGGAATGCATTTATGACTTCTCTTAAGTTTGGAAGCCACATCTTTATAATCTTTTCCTTTTTTTTTCTTTCTTACCTATTGTTAGTTTTCTTTGTGTCTCCTCTAAAATTTGTACTGTTTTTAACTTGTTAAAAATTTCAGTTAATTTACACACATACACACACTTAAAAAGACACACTCACAAAGAGGGAATGAGTGCGTTGTCTTTTTTTTCTTTTTAATTAGTCCTCAAAAGATAAATCCACAAAGGGAAAAGCGTTTGGTGCTTCCTTTTCAAGCATAGATGGGGAAAAAAGCAGCAGGGGAATCCATTAATTGGAGACATGTTTCTAGAGGTGCAGACAAAATACTGATCATGACTGCAGCCAAAATAGGAGAAGGGGCTGAGATCCAGAAAAAGCTTTCTTAAACCAACTTTATTTCTAGCCAAATCATGCACTGGGGACGAGCAGCTGATGCACTGAGGAAGGCAGCATAGTTAAGGCCTATATCTGAGTGGATAACTGTACATTTCACTGTTAAAATGGACAGCACTGTTACAGTTGCAAATATAACTCAGTATGATTTTCTGTTTTCTCAATAATTCAGATTTCCATGCTGCATTATAAAAAAACCCCAACTTAAATGTGCCTTAATATTTTAAAAAAAATGAGAGAAAAGGCAAACATATATTCATTTGAAGCAAATCAAAGCATGTTCTTCATGTTGTAATGCTCAAAATATACAAATTGGATTCACCGAAGAAGTCAAATAAAGTATTATTTTTTTAAAAAAAATCCTTTTCATAATATGTTGCCTGAATGACAGTTACTGCACCTTAAAGGTTTTCTCCTTTTATATTTTCTGGGTATATTTTGGAAGGCTGGGATCAACATTATGAAATTAATAATTTTCAAGCAATTAATAGGCTGTATTTTTTTTTTACTCTTTGCCCCGGAATGTTGAATCTTCTGTTTAGACAGAAACATTAAGAATGATAACTTGGATATCACTGAAGGGGATATCACCAGTGACAAATGTATCTCTTTTATAAGAAGGATGAGCTGTTTTCATCTGTTGAGAATTATTTCTAGCCAAGAAGGCAAGAATAAAAGCAATCTGTGACTGTACTTCTCCACTTTAGATTTATAGCTAATTTACATTTGAAATAGTATGAAATTTCTTTTTCATGGATTGCTTTATCCTAGCAAGGGCCAGAAGTATGTCTATATTGTATTGGGTGGGAAATGTGCTGCTTTTGTGGCATCACCTACAAAAGCTCCAGTTCTCACTGCAGGAAAGGATGCCTGAGGTGAAACTTGTTGTGTGGAAATATGCAAATGGGCACAGCTGCCTAAAATGTAGAAAAGGGACGTTGTAGCAGAATATTTAAGATGTCACTGTTACTCCACTGAAGAAAAAGTAACTGTTATTTGGAGTAGGAGACAGATAGAAGGATAGATTGCTAGCAGATGGGATCTATGCTTGGTGTAAAATCTGGCTGACTGTAAATCGGCTGAGAACAATCAACCAGTACAATGCCTTGACTTCAGAAGCTCTGTGTGCCCCATTACTGGAGGCTTTCAAGAAGAGACAGGACAGCTACTTGTCTGAAATGGTATAGACCACAGGTCTGCAACCCGTGGCTCCAGAGCCGCATGCGGCTCCCAGTCCTCTGCCATGTGCAGTCCCCCCACAAAAAAAAGTGGGACTAAAAAAGTTCAACCAATCAATTCAAATATGCAGGGTAGGTGCATATCTCGCCTTGTCTCCACTCTTCAGTCAAACCCTGTTCTGCACATGCGCGCATGTACGCACATGTGCACACATTTTTTGCGGCTCCCAGTTTTTCCTTTTGTGAGGGAACCAGTTCTGAGTGGCTCTTTCACTGTTTCAGGTTGCTGACCCCTGGTATAGACTGTCCTGTTTCTGCAGGGATTTGGACTAGATGACCTCCAAGGTCCCTTCCAACTCTATGTTTTATATTCTAAATCCTGATTTAAATTTAAATTGTATGGCAGCTTAGTGCCTATCCATTTATCTCAATCTGGAAACAGTTGCAAAAGTTTAATATTGGTATAAGAGATATTCATTGCTCATCACAATTTTATAGGAGTTTTGCAATTAAATAATTAGAAAATGGTTGGGGATAAAGCTTAAAAAGTGGCATTCTGAAAAAAGTGGTACTGTTTTTAATCATGATAGCAAATATTAATTAGATGGGTTTAAGAAAAATATACAATGAATATAAATATTTTGACTGGAAGTCTTTGCAATTGTTTCCAGTCCTATTTTGTTATTTTGCAGCAGTTGGATGAAAGTTTTCCATGATCAATCCATGATTGTACTGTCTTCTGTGGATTTATTTCTATATTACATTGCTCTATATTCACTGATTTCCTTCAAATTACATTTATATCTTTGTTTCTTCAGCTCAACTTCCTTGTTACAATATAATTTTGTTGTAGCAACACAATTTAAAATTGGTCATTCAGCATTCATTTTAGAATAAGCCTACTGTATTTATGAAGATTAGACACATATGCAAATTGTCTCATCATACAATCATTTCCCTGGCGGTAGATTTATGTTGTTCCTACTTTAAATGTTGTTCTTGCTCTCTGTTTATACTGCCAACTGACCTTGAAGAAGTCAAAAGATGCACAAAACAATCCATCCATCCAGTGGTAGGATTCAAATATATGAACAACCGGTTCTCTGTGTGGATGCCACTTCTGGAAGTCCATTCTGGGCCTGGGCAACAAAAAATTAACTACCGGTTCTGCAGAAGTGGTGCGACCTGCTGAATCCCACCACTGCATCCATCCATGGTTAGTGTTGCTTCGAAAGTTAACCCTTTTCTCAGACAGTGGTACTTCAAGTTGATATCATATTTTCATGGGTCGTGACTGACAAAACAAGTTTAATCTCATCTGGATATGTTACACTATATGTCCTTTACACTTCTCCATTTGCCTTATTATAATTCTCTAGCATTTTAATATGAAGTTTACTTTCTTGCATCAATCGTTCACCTGTCTAAAGTTAATTTTCTTTCTTTTGTTAGCTAGAAAGAAAAGAAAATAACAGAAAAGTAAAGTACTATAGTCAGTGTTTTTTTTTTGTAAAAGAAAAAGGTGCCGGAACTCACACATGTCATACAACCCGCCTTGCCTACCCTATAAGGTTCTATCCAAAAAAGGTGCTGGAACTCCGTTCTGAGCGTTCTATGACAAAAAAGCCCTGATTATAGTGCATTTGTGTGGTACAGTACAACTGAGAATATATATGTGTATTTATGGATGTTAAGTAATTGGCAGACCACTGTGAAAGCATTCAAAATGTGAAGAATTTTGCATCTTTACTTGTTTGAATGAATAGGTCAAGTGGAACAATGTTATATAAATTATATGAAAGTAATATAGAACAGTGGATTACTTTTAAAGTAGATCACTGCCTAGAGTCAAGCTTGTCACATTTATCTATCTGCAAAAAAAGAGTTGAAGCTAAAAGCTAGAATTTTAATGTGCATCTAGAAGATAAAAAAAAGTGTTAGACAAACAGAAAGATTTTCAATATATCTTGAATGTCAAATTCCAACACTTACACAAAAGCTAAAGAACAAAAATCAATACAAAAATTATCAAGCTATGACAACTGTTGCTCTGGCTAAGCCAAAAACAGACAATATATCACTGCTGAGTTAACACAGAAGAGAACAATATTAATATATTCTTTGCTATCTCACTTGTAGGACAGTAAAAAAAGATGCAGGATATCTGCAGAATTGAAACAGAAATAAGTAGCACATTATTTATTTAAAACTAGGAATAGGGAGGATAAAATATTGAAATGATACTTTAAGGAGGGCACAAGGTTAACTCTGCCTATATCCAGTTTTCTGTTTTCAAAGGGAGAGATTTTTTCCTATTATCTCTATGTTTAGAATCGGTAAGAAAAAAACCTCTATGCATATATAAAGTTTCTCCATGCAAAAAAGTGGATTCTTAGTCAACCAGGATTCCTCTGTTAAAGTTAATGTAAAGATTAAAGCTGAGGGACATCCAAATCTTGAAGAAATATTTAGAGAGTGGGTAAAGATGAAGATGGACAACCCTTGAGATTTTCTGATGCTGCTCAGAAAAACCTCCGATCTGAAGCATCCAATAATTACTACAGATTTTTCTATTTCTCCACATGAGTGGAATAGTTTACAGTTAGTTAAAAGATATGGGGGAAATGACTTCCTCTCCAATTTCTCAGTGTACATATGTTCGGCTTCACATGAGATTTAAAGTTCTTGTGATTTAAAACCTGTACCATTCCTCATGAAGACCATTCCATAAATACAAATAAACAGAGACTTTTTTGTCATCAAAGTACTAAGATTAAGGAGATTCTCAAATAAGTTCCCCTATAGGCCACTCTAGTAGGGACGTGGTGGCTCACTGGGTTAGGACGCTGAGCTTGGTGGGTTTTAGCACTCACATACTACTCAAGTAGCCTAATAATTTAATGTAAATGCAGCCATCAACAATAACAATTACAGGAAAATGAATATATAATAAAAGCAAGGAGATGCAGCAACTAAAATACAGCATCAATTAAAGCCGGATTTCCCTAAGAACCAATCCCTTCCTAAATATGATATTCTTTATCAAGCAAGAAACAGCTATTAAAGTGAACAGCTTTTCAAGACACATAAGTTTCACAATGTAAGTACAAGAGTTGGGAAAGCCTTTCTTGTGTTTCAATCAACCAAGTCTCCATCTCATTTGGGACATTAAAAAAAAAGAAGTGTCTGTATCTAAGCAGGAGATATGGTAGGAATCCCTAATGTACCATTCTCTTGCCACTGTTTAATTAACTGGGATAATTAACTTGGATAATGAAAAGGATTTTAGTATGCAGAATGTAAACAACATCAAAAATCAAATAAATTTGAAATGAATTTAAGATACTGCAACTAACATTACAAGTTATTCTGAATACTTGGGATGATATGTTATCTAACTCAAAATTCTTTAAAATATGTACAAGTGGTTAACTACAGCAATTTGAAGAGAATCTGACCAGTATTTACTCATTTTTATGTCATTCCCCAGAAGATTTAAAATAAGGAATACAACAGAATGCACATATTGTTATAAATCATAAACAACCTTCATACAAAGATATTACATTTCCTGGGTACTTTCTTTTGATTAAAAATATATATTTTCACTAATCATTAAAATGAATTAACATGCATTTGTATCCTTTTTAAAAAAAAGACATAACTGAATTTTTTATGCATTGTGTTGACTTTTTTGATCATCTGTCCTGACCATGAATATCAAATATAATTTTCTGGCAAGTTGCTATGCTATAGCCTACTCCAAAAGACATAAAATAAGCACCCAAAGGCAGGACAAGAAGCAATGGATGGAAACTAGTCAAGGAGAGAAGCAACCTAGAACTAAGGAGAAACTTCCTGACAGTTAGAATAATTAACCAGTGGAACAACCTGCCTCCAGAAGTGGTGAATGCTCCAATACTGGAAGTTTTTTTTTTAATTAAAAAGTTTTATCATACATTTTATCTTTAACAAACCCCCCTACCCCTCCCCTATCCCTCCCTCCTTACCCCTCCCCCCCTCCCCGACTTCCCAGAGCTAAGTACAAGGTATAAAAAACAAAAAAAAAAAGAATCATAAACAACCACATGCTAACAACCGTAAACTCTAAAATCTATCACTCTCTAGCTCATATAGAATAACTACAAACA
Organism: Vipera berus; assembly: GCF_964194415.1. Classification (NCBI taxonomy): domain Eukaryota; kingdom Metazoa; phylum Chordata; class Lepidosauria; order Squamata; family Viperidae; genus Vipera; species Vipera berus. Next base: position 89,496,945 of record NC_138202.1, on the reverse strand, counting down.
CTATTAATATAAAATCTTCATTTCAAAAAAAAAGGATTTAGGCAGTCTAGCATGACTTGGGACGCGCTTAGAAGCTCCAGCCTTGTCCATCTGTACATCCAAAACACCATTCCAATCCCCCATAAAAATAACAGATTTATAATCCAACTGGGTAAGCTTTGTATAAAGTAAACTAAAAAAGTCAGCTTGTTGTTGATTATGAGCATATAATCCAACTAAAAGCGTCTTTTTGCCTTCTAGCAGCAGCTCTATCATAACGTATCTTCCATGCTTATCTGCTTCAATTAAGTCTGCTGTTAAAGCACTTTTAACATAAACAACCACTCCATTTTCCTTATTCATTACAGAAGCAACAAATCGCGTACCCAACCTTGAGTTCAGTAAATACTTTTGATCCACAACCCTAATATACCTTTCTTGCAAACATATAACATCTATCTTGAATTATTTTAAATATTGAAAAACTTTCTTCCTCTTCTGTGGTGAATTTAGTCCATTAACGTTCCAAGTTGAAAATTTAGTTGTCATGCATATCATCCCAAAGCTCTTGAAGCGCTGCTTTGATAGGACTATCTTTTTTAGGCCATGCTCCTCCCACTGCTTGGCTATAAGTACGTTGTGGAAATTCCATAGACTTCTGCTGATCTTTTTCTTTTTTTTTTAATCGTTTTAAAGCAGCACGCGTCACCCTCTTCTCTCTAGGATCATCCAAAGAAGTTGTAGCTTGATCTCCTCCAGCACCGTTCTCCTCTGTCTGTCCATCTTCAGCCTCTTGGTGTTCTCCTTCTCCAAATCTCTTTGCAGCTTCCAAAAGTAATAATGGGGTTGCTTTTAAAACGTTATTGTAAAAATCACGCGCCTGCATCACAGTAGCCAGACGGTACCTTTTACCTTCATGCATCACCATCAACCCAACTGGGATCTCCCATCTGAATCTTATATCTCGTTGTTTGAGCTCTTGCACAAGAAATGTAAAATCCTTCCTTCTCCTTAAAATCTTTGGAGGAATTTCTTTTAGAACCAAAACTTCTTGATCAGCAATCACAACTTTAGAATCATAGGCAGCTTGTATAACTTCATCTCTAATTTCCCTCTTTACAAAATAAACCACCACATCTCTAGGCAGCTTTCTCTGTCTAGCAATCCATGAATTCACACGAAACACTTTATCCATGCCTCCCTTTATTTCAGATGCTGGCTGATTCAATACCACTTCCAGAGCCTCCGAAATCAGCTGCTTTAGATCTTCCTTAATATTCTCTTTTAAGCCTCTGATTCTAACAGCAAACTGCATCTGATAATATTGAGCAAGACTCAATTCTCTGTCCATTTTATCTCTTAAATCTTCATTCTCCAATACTTTTGCTTCTAATATGGCATTCTTTTGAGTCAAATCTTCCACTTTTTCCTCCAGATCTTCCACACATTCAGCCACTTTATACACTGAAGACAAAATGTCTACCTTCATCACACTAAACTTCTGTTCCATCCTCTCTTCCATTCTCTCCTCCAATTTCTCCAATTTCTCCTCCATCCGTGCAAATTTATCTCCCATTGATTCCAGAATTACCTGGGCATGTTTTTCAAGAGCATCTTGTAGATCCTTCGGTGTCAATACATCAGGAGGATGCAACGCCTGCAATGATGATTGTTGCGTCGGAGAAGTTCCAGCACTCCGAAGAGTTTTTGAGGGAGGTTTAGCCGCCATCTTTTAGTTTCACTTGTGACGCACTTTCACTTTAAGTTTAAAAAAGTCCATCAAGCTCGAGAGTAAAATATAATAATCCTCTTCATCTTTTCCTCTTGTACCGCTCTGCCTGCTCCTTTTATTCCATAGTCCTTCCTTCAGGCAGGGGTGGTCGCAAACGCCTGGCTCTGCTCCAAGAAATCCGGAGCAGAGACGCTGACCAGCTGGGAGCAACCCAGGCTACGGGGGAGTTCGATCCTTCAGCCGCCCAAGCTACAAGCTCAGGCGGCCCCGGAGAACTCAACCCCTACCTGGGGCCTCACCCCCTCCTCTTCTCCCGAGGAGGGGGCTTCAAATTCACCCGAACAGCTGATCGACGCTGTTTTGGGTGAAAATTACTCAGCTGAGCCGCGGGCAGCCCAGGAAGGCTGTCTCCGGCGCCGCGCAGCCACCGGAAGTCCCCCAATACTGGAAGTTTTTAAGAAGAGACTAGACAGCCATTTTGCAATGAAGAAAAAAAAAGGAATCTCTCATAATTTGCTCTTTCCCCCAAGGACTTTGTAGTTATAATGCCCCTTCCTATTCTCTGTTTCCTTCCTTTTTTAAAAATTAAGGTATATTTTAAAACTCTTCTATGTTGGTTCTTTTTTATCACAAAGCAATTTTCCAGACTAGGTTTTCAGACATCATTAATTCAGATTAAGTCAGACTAGCAATACAGCTGCATCCTTTTTTGTAAGTAATTTTAAAAGATTCAACTACAGTAACTTGAAAAGGCTAGATTTAAAAAAAAAATACTGATTTGTGCTATAGTAAAAATTATTGATGATGTTTTCCATCAAATACTTTATCCAATGAATACTGTATAAAAATACTCATGAAGAAACAAATATAGGTCACAATATAAACCAAATTAATGATCAGCTAGATCTTAATAATCAGCTTCAGCCCAATTCCTATAAAAATATGCACATAAATCCAGTGTCAACTCTGCAATGAATTGAACTGAAGCCATTTTCACTTCGTTTTCGGTTGCCACATAATTAGAATAGAAGGAGGGGGGATGTGTAGTTTTAAGTTAGCCATAACAATTCTCAAGTATGGGAACCAAGGTCATTACTGATAACATTTTGGCAGGCTAGAGATCTGGGAGGAGTGCCCGTGTTTAGTAACAATTGGTGAATGTGATTTATAACATCTAATTGGGGTGGGAATTGCAACTTGCAACTTTGTAACCAGGGGGAGGAGAATTTAGTCTTGTACGTGCCGCTATTTGTACATGCCACTATTTTTTAGCCAAATAAAAATGTTCTTTGAGGAAGAATTCCTCACCTTGAAGTTCTTTTAATTGGTCTCATCTATTGGAACCATGACATCCAGCTTAATAATTTAAGGCTCCTATTTCCAACTTGCAGCTGAACTGGTTCCATTAAAAAGCTTATGTCTGATCTGAGGGTCCTCATTTTACCGACCTTGGAAGGATGGAAGACTGAGTCAAACTTGAGCCAATGAGAATCGAATTGACAAACTGCTGGCAGCTGGCAGTCAGCAGAAATAACTTTCAGTACTGCATTCTAATCACTGTGCCACCATGGCTCTTATTGTATATTCTATATGCAGTACACTATGAACACTGGTGTATAACCTTTCTTCTATGAAGTAAAATACACATCACTTTCTAGGTCAGGGGTCCCCAACCTTTTTGGTTCTGCAGACCACCGGCACCGACAACACCAGTTTCAGCAGCAGGGGGGATGGTTTTGTGCATGAACCTAAATCCTGTGCATATGGAAATGAAGCTTTGTGCTTGCCCTCCACTTCGATGGCCCGATTCCCATTGGGTCATGGGCCACTAACAATCCACGGCCCGGGGTTGGGGACCCCTGTTCTAGGTTGTATCTTTTGCAATAAACTCTTTCCAGAAGGGAATATTCCAAGGCCCTCACTGATCCCATTGATGGAATTTTGCCAAGGAAGAGGATAACAAGAACATTGTCCCAAAACCAATAGCATGAGTGTCAATCACCTTACTAAGTGTATTCCTTGGAAACTATCTCACCTTCAATAGTAAAGGACCCAGAAAAAGCAGGATGTACTTTAAATGTTAGATATACTTGCAATAGAATCTGCAAAGTAAACCTTCTTGAAGAACTGAGAGTATAGGCTCAGACTAAATGGAAATAGGGCTGTCACAAAAATCATTTATAGTCAGGGATGTAGGGAGGTGACTCATAAGTAACAGCAAACAAACACTGGACCACAAAGAAAGGGAAAGAAAAACTGCTACAGTTTATACTTCCCAGATGCTTAAGCATTCAAGGTCAGGAGTTGAAAACAAAACGGTCTCTTTGGAATATCAGCAGTCCAAGCCAAGCATACAAAATGAAGAGAAAAAAAATCCCCCTGAAAATAAAATATTCAGATCAAAAGAGAAAAAAAAAGAACAAGCAGCAGTAGCTTGAAGCAGACACAACGGGCATCCCAGCCTCAGCAAACAGGCAATGAGATTCTAGCTCCTTCTTTTCCTCCATTTGAAGAACTTATTTTGTCCCTGAAAGCCCTTGTTGGGAGTCCCAACAAGGCATCATAGACAGATAGGGACATCTTTTTATATAGGTCATGATAAGGGAATTTCCTTTGCAAGCTTCTCTTTGTTCTGATATCTGCCATCTTCCTCCACGTTCTTCTCCAACCCCCACACCTGCTCTTTCAACAAATCAGCCTTTAAGCTTAGTCGATCTTAAATCTACATACACTTAACAATCAGGAGCTGTGGCATGCTTAAGAGAAGGCTGTTTTCCTTTCATCCCAAGGAGGAACAGTGCATTCCTTTGGTCTAGATGTATGGAGTTTTTGTACACCATAGTGATCTTTAATTAAGCTTGAAAAGCAAGTGGCAAGCAGTGTTTCAACATAGGTGTTGCTACGTTCTGAGCCAGCTTCAATTGTCAGACCATTTTCAACCATTCACTGCAATAATCCAATCTTGAGGATGTCACTATTTTCATCACGAATAGAATAGAATAGAATAGAATAGAATAGAATAGAATAGAATAGAATAGAATAGAATAGAATAGAATAGAATAGAATAGAATAGAATAGAATAGAATAGAATAGAATAGAATAGAATAGAATAGAATAGAATAGAATAGAATAGAATAGAATAACAGAGGTGGAAGGGACCTTGTAAATCGGGGCTTTTCAACCAGTGATATATGTACTACCTGTGGTACTTTGCCATATGGCAGGTGGTACGTGACTGCTAGCCAAGTGTAGCAGGGGAGGGGAATAAGCCTAAGCGAGCCAAGCCTGAGGCAGCAGCAGCTGCAGGACTGTCTGGGCTCGGCATAAGCCCCAGAAGCCGGCAGGGCTCCAACTGATTGGCTCCAGCTAATTGGCGCTTCCGGAAGCAGCTCGGAGCTGGAGGTGAACTGAAGAAAAAGCAGGGGGGAGGAGAGGAGAGGCTATAAAAGGTGGTATGGGTGGGGGAAGGGAAAAAAAGACAACAGGAAAGGTTTAATCCCTTGAAAAAGAATAGAATAGAATAGAATAGAATAGAATAGAATAGAATAGAATAGAATAGAATAGAATAGAATAGAATAGAATAGAATAGAATAGAATAGAATAGAATAGAATAGAATAGAATAGAATAGAATAGAATAGAATAGAATAGAATAGAATAGAATAGAATAGAATAGAACAGAACAGAACAGAACAGAATAGGCCATGAGGGCTGAGGAATTCTGGGAGTTGAAATCCACAAGTCTTAAAAGTGCCAAGTTTGAAGACCCCTGAACTAGCTGGTAGTGGTGCATATTAATAAACATGGATAAATTCATCAAACATTTGTCAGTGTAAAGGGAAAGTGATTCAGCAAAGGAACAGCCACCAGAGAAATTAAAACTGGTACTTTTTTCCCTTTTTTTCTACAGTTTATAATATTTAATTAGATTATAGAATAAAATACAAAAATACAAAAGCAAATAGTAGGACACAGTGGAGAGGAAAAAGGGGGGAAAGGGAGGGGGAGAAGGGAAAAAGAACAGACTTCCTCTGTTGCAGTAGAAGGAAGCATTAACATTGAACCTCAACTTTTTACTTTTCCATAATATTATAAACTAGCCATTTCTACAACAACAAATGAACCTAATCAGTAAAACCCCAAATCCCCCCCCTTTTAAAAAAATCATCAAGTTTTTGACACTTTGCTAAGCACTGGTGGTACTCAAATATTGTCATGTCCTAAAAGTGGTACAATCTGTGAAAAGGTTGAAAAGCTCTATTGTAGATGACCAATCCCCCACCCAAGCAGGAGACCTTACACCATTTCTGACAGATGGCAGTCCAGTCTTTTCTTGTTCATGCTAGGTCTCTCTCCCCCAAGGTTCAATGTTAATGCTTCCTTCTACTGCAACAGAGGAAGTCTCTTCTTTTTCCCTTCTCCCCCTCACTTCCCCCCCCTTTTTCCTTTCCACTGTGTCCTATTATTTGCTTTTGTATTTTTGTATTTTATTCTATAATCTAATTAAATATATGCAACTGGTTTATCTACCAAAATGGATAAAAGCCCTCCTTTACCATATGCTATTCAAAACTTACACCAGTTTTAGGAAGGCCCCAGATGTTCAACTATACATTGAAGGTAGCATAGCCCCATTCAAGATATACTGAGTTATGAATATCACCTGAACTCTGAGATCCAATTGCTGGTATCAATTTCAAACCCATCCTGTCTGAATTCAGTTTCAGTGTGTAACCCCAGATTCTGTTCTTTGGGATCAGAGATACATAGAGGCTCTTATGGCACCCAGCCTTGATAAGGAAAATACAACTAAATATGCCAGTAGAAACCAGTTTCAAATACATCTATAATTCATCTCAGGATCAGACTATAATTACTAAACAATAGGGGACACAAGATGAAATTTTGTAGGATGCCACTGGACAATATACAAAGGGTTGAGCAACCATCAAAAAACATCCACAGAGCAGAATCATTGAATATTGGTGATTCCAAGTTCCTGTTTCCTTCAGTGACTGAAAGGTTCAACAAGCTCATGTGGGATCGAGAGTTATCCACAGGATCATACTCTCCTGTTGTTATACTTGCTTTCCTATAAAAATTTAAATGGAATATTATCAAGAAAACTGTGCATTTGTCTTCACTACAGAAGATATTGACCAAATATCAATAATACTCAAACTATTAAAAAAATAAGAGAGTTCATGGAAATAGTGAGATAAGAGATTAAATTCTAGGCCCCAATGTCAAATTAAAAATTAATGTACAACTAGGTGCAGGGTAATATTTATATAACAGTTCTGTAAGATAGAATTGTTTATCTTTTAACATCTTGTTTCCAAAATAGTGCTCTATGCAGAGAACTAAAAACCTTTAGCTAAAGAAAAAAGACCTTGGTGAAGGTCTAGCTGTAAAAGTTACAATCTAATAAATGTTCTTTATGCCCATAGTGTAGCGAAAAAAGCTTCGACCTTCATCAATGGATCAACATTTTCAAGGGGATATTGATTTTGATTGATTAGATGCCATCAAGTAGTGTTTTTTTACTCCAAAAGCCATATAGATAGATTTTTTCCCCTGACAATTCAAGGGGAAAATATTTGTTATTTTAATAAAAATAGGCAAATACATACTGTATACACAATAAATGCTGATGGTATTAGAGACCACTGACATGAGTATTAATGGCAGCAGAAAAATATAGAGAAATTAGAATGACTGTATTAAGCATATTGCTAAATTTTTATGAATTCATAGGTAAGGATATTTAAAATTGTTCTCCTGAATATTGGACACTTTATTGGTATAAATGACCAACACTGGGCAAGTAATACAAAGTTTAACACGTACAGATGCTTGTTTCTCTTTATTCTAGTTCTGTTGGATATTTACACAATCTAATAGTATATAATTACTAAATGCTGTAATACTTGCTTGTGTTGAATTAAAATATCTCCTAGGCCTAGTCAACTCATCAGAGGATAGTTAGTTTTCCATTGTTAAGCTCTTGACCAGAACTGATCAGAAAATTTTAAAATCAGGAACTAGCCAAAATCCTTATATATATATATATATATATATATATATATATATATATATATATATATATATATATAATGTTTCAAATGTTAACTATTTAGATTACCTTGCTAGGCCCCAAACATGGGGCAAATCTTTATTTCCTGTTTTCAGCCTATCTTGAAGGCTATCAAACAGGCAGTAGTCACACCGGACAATTCATATATTTGTGTAAATTACTAACAAAGAATTAAAGGGAAACTGAGATGCATTTCTGACTCCTTAGTCGTCATCAGTCAGCTATACCCTTCTGAGATTCGAACCTGGGCTGATTGCATACAAGGCAGTGTTATTTGCCTCTAAGCCACAAGGTCCCTCTCGCTCTGTTAGCTTTTTTCTGCAAGGGAAGATATGTTTCAAATGTTAACTATTTAGATTACCTTGCTAAACCTTGCTCAGAAGGGTATAGCTGACTGATGACGACTTGGGGTGGATCTCTGCCCTCCTGTCAACACCGACTGCGAGCAGCCCAGGAGATAGGAGAACCACCGTAAGACGGTGCCTCCCACTCCCAACCCCCTGAGACGCCGCAGTAGGATACCATGGTCGATGGTATCGAAAGCCGCTGAGAGATCTAATAGGACTAGGACAGAGGAGCAACCCCTGTACCTCCCTGACATAGTCTATTTAAACTGAAAGCTAATTATAGAATGTAAGAAATAAGCATTTTTCAGAATTCATCACTAATCGAAGTGGCCCCAGCTATTTATTCACAATGGAGTTGCTATATAATTGCAGAAGTCCAATATTTAGAATCGAGAATTTTGCCTCTTGGTTATATTTCCTAGATCTCTGCTTCATGGATCAAAGCTCCATGAATGCAAGATCTTAAAAATAATTGAGCCACTATTATGTTAATTTATAGTATGCAGAATTTTGAAATATATGTTCTGGGTTACTGATCAAGACTATAAAATAGCAGGCAATCATTTCTATCCAATTTATAAAATGGGATGTTTCTAACATCACTATCTTATCCGGAAAGAAAGGGTACATATGGACAAGATTTTGTTCAGCAGTTTTTCACCTCCTAGTTAAGCTTGGCTACAGTTTAAGAAGTCTTCCTTTTGTTTCCTGTGTCTGTTCTATCCTCGGTTGTTGTCTCCAATTGATTGATTTATTCCAGGTGGTTGCCTACTCCCTGGCCACTGCTGATATTTTATTTTCACACTTCCTTTGTTTTCCCTTCTGCTTGTTACAGTATAAATACTGAGTTCATGTGGGAGGCTCAAGCGAGCATTTTCGAGTCACCATGTTGTGAGCTTGTCAGCTGTTGGGGTTCCATTGTGCTGGCAGCAATAATAATCTTAATGCACTGCATCAGATATGAAGAAGGATTTGGCACAGCTTATGTGAGGTTATTTGCTTGGAAAAGCTGGAGATGAATGAGGAGAGCTTATCCTTGGGGAGACATTGTTTGGCTGACTTAACATATGAGTAAGCTACTGCGGTTGTTTGGGCCTCTTTAATGTGCCAATGGGAGATATTGGATCAAGAAAGCAGTAGGAACAATATGAACAAGTCTGCCTCTAACAATGTTGTAAGGAAGATATATTCTACAATAAATGTTTGTCTGGTTTTATTGTTCATTTACCCATTCTTTATACTCCCCTGTTTGCTCTATCTCTTTCCTTTCTCCCACTTCATATAATGTGCTTGCAAATGTAGATGCCATTTTAAAAATAATTGATGACATATATATGCTGGAAAAGAGAAATGTCTGTAAAAATAAATTTTTGATCCTTCATAATTTTTGTACTTTGAAATCAAACCTAGAAGACCAATGGAAATCGCCTTTCCAAAGCAGACTCCATTAGATGCTGTCTTTTATTCAAGTATCTTATTTAGCATTGCTCCTTTGCAAATGTCATCTGTCAGTAATAAGCAGAAAATAATAGCCTATTCTTAAAGGGAATAAAAGCTAATGCAGAATGCCACCACCCACCTTGAGGTTGACCTTTTACTAAAGTGCAAGATCTGTATTCCAGGCACAGAACATTCTATTGTTCCCTAGAACATTCCATCCAGAATATTTCCTGGATGGTTCATCACAATGTTTCAGAAATAAATATTTCAGAAAGGAAGTAGTTTGCAATGTTCCATTTGTTTAGAGCAACTAAACAAATATTTTCCTGATATATTTTCCTATATATTGCTCTACTGTACTTCTTATATAGGTACAACAACTATCTTTATAATTCCAATTTAATTTAAATCTTGTGTGAGTGAGTGTATGCCTTCGAGTCAGAGTTGACATTTGATGATGGCCAAGACATGTCCCTACAGTTTTCTCGGCAAGATTTTGGACATGGCTTGCTATTGCCTCTTTCCTAAAGGTAAGAGAGCATGACTGGCCCAAGGTAACCCAGTTAGCTTCATGTCTAAGGTGGGACTAGAGTCAATGTCTTCTAGTTTCTATCCTAGTATCTTAATCACTGCACCAAACTGGCACTCTAATGGTTAAGCCTCATAAAACTAAGATTACAGCAAGTGACTTTCTAAACTGCCTTTAGGAACTGTGTGAAGAAATCATGAGGGGATAGCTGGGATATCCTGTGAGGAATCGCACTGTCATGCTGGAGGACCACTTTTAGAACAGTGAGTTAGGGATGCCTTGTATAGAAGATCTCATCCTTGGTGTGCTCAACTGGGAGGCTTCTGGTGATATTAATACATTCAGTATCAAAACCAAGATTATGCTGGGGAGGTCTGTCTCCTGGTGTAGTAGGGGCAACAGCAAAAGCCTTGTACAGCTTATGATAATAGGATGCATGTGTACTAATGAGATGATTTTTATAAGAATAATATAAGCTGATAAAAATGTTATACATAGATGTTATCATTATCTGTACAAATATGAAAAAATGTCTATATTTAATTGTTTATATATTGAAAATATTAAGAGTTATATTTGTTTAAGGTTGAAGAAGGAGAAGGGAAGATCAAAGAAACATATTATTAATTAATATACAAATTATGGAATTATCAAAACCAATCATTATTGACTGTTAATTAATTATTATTGCTTTTCCCCCCAAATATATATATATATATATATATATATATATATATATATATATATATATATATATATATATATATATATATATATATATATATATATATATATATATGTATATATGTATATATGTATATATGTATATATGTATATATGTATATATGTATATATGTATATATGTATATATGTATATATGTATATATATATATCTTTTCTGAGGTTTTTGCGGGTGTTTGTATGTAGATCTTTGGTCATTCGGGTTTTGTTTTTTCCCCACGTAGAATTGAAGGTATAAGAGCAACGTTTCGGCGAAATCTCATCCGTCATCCTCAGGCTGGTGGCTTCAGCTTTGTTCTTCTCCCAGAAGAACGAAGCTGAAGCCACCAGCCTGAGGATGATGGATGAGATTTCGTCGAAACATTGCTCTTATACCTTCAATTCTACGTGGGGAAAAAAAGAATGACCAAAGATCTACACACACACACACACACACACACACACACACACACACACACACACACACATATATATATATATATATATGCCTTGTACAGCTTTGCTTTTTTGTAATCATGGACCATCCAGGACTGGTAGAGAGAGGTCATTCAGGAGTAATCACATCAACAGACTATCCTGCTCCTCTTATCAGAGCCGGAGCAACTCAAGTTCTTGCATGCTCTCTCTCAGTTTGCTAGTCCCTGATTTACTGAACTCTGAGAGCTAAAGCATGAGAAGTAACAGCTAGTGAATTGTTGGAAGAAGATTAAAAAAAAACATGAATGAGCATGGGCAGTGCTTTTTTTGTAAAAGAAAAAGGTGCCGGAACTCACATATGTCATACAACCCGCCTTGCCTACCCTACAAGGTTCCATCCAAAAAAGGTGCCGGAACTCCGTTCTAAGCGTTCTATGAGAAAAAAGCCCTGAGCATGGGCAAATGCTTAAATTCAAGTCTACAATGTACCAGTAAGAAAGGCAAGGGTGTTACTTCTTTCTTATTGTGTCAGTGGCCTGATGTCTTTGTTTATGGAACCAACTCCACCTTGAGGAGAAATGAACAGGTAAATAGCCCACCTAACTGCTATAAATATTTTGCAAATCATTTTGGCAACAGAATCGCACAGGTGACTCTATAGAAGGGCTCAGTGTGATGATGTTGCAATATTAATTGGGTTTCTTTTTTGGGGGGTGGGAGGCTGTTGATTCCAAAGAAATGGACAGAGTACTCTCTAGCACAGGGGTAGGCAACCTCGGCTCTTTTATGACTCATGGACTTCAACTCCCAGAATTCCTGAGTCAGCATAGTTGACTCAGGAATTCTGGGAGTTGAAGTCCATGAGTCATAAAAGAGCCGAGGTTGCCTATCCCTGCTCTAGCATAAGCTCTGCCATCTGTGTTTCAGATCTCTCTCTCTCTCTCTCTCTCTTTCTCTCTTAGCTCCTGTGTGAGGCTGAAAGGTATGTGACTATTTGTATCTGAATTGTTGTCAATGCCTCCATTTGTATAACAAGCCTCACATAGCTGAGAAAGATCAAGAAAATATAGATTTTAGTAAGATTATCTTTCATGCTGATCTGAGGGTAAATAAGAATTTTGGAAACTGTCATTGTTTTACATCCAGTCCCTTACAGCCTCCAGGTATTGGATCAACACTTTCATTGTATCTCCCAGTCAAAACTAGGATAGAGATGTACAACTGGGTTTCATCACTGTACTCAGGGTTTCACACTATATACAGATAAAAATCTTGCACACAATCATGAAGTCATTGGAGCAATGCTCATTCATTTTGCACTGATTCAGCTTCTGAAGTTTGTGAAGAATGGATAAAGGGAAAGAAAAATGGTATAAAAGTGAGTAGTGGTCTCTCCCCCGCCCCACATTGCTCTTCTGAAGTACTTCAAAGCCATCAACAATGCCAAAACAGATAAAGATTTATGCTGTTGTATTTGTAATATCTTGATGAATTGGCTCATCTGATATTTCATTCAACAATCTTTCTTTATGCCAATAAATTAAACCTCTCTCTCACACTCTAGTCCATATCTAGATCTAGGAGCTAAAACTCAATAGCTTACTGTTATACCATGTTCTTACCCTGTAGCAGACAGTGGACTTAACGGAATTCTCTCAACCACTGTTTTTTTTGTAAAAGAAAAAGGTGCCGGAACTCACACATGTCATACAACCCGCCTTGCCTACCCTACAAGGTTCCATCCAAAAAAGGTGCTGGAACTCCGTTCTGGGCATTCTATGACAAAAAAAGCCCTGCTCTCAACTAAGCTACAAAATTTGTCCAAATCCAGGCTGTCTTAATCTGCCCATTTAGCAACTTTAATCATTAGATTAACCACAAATCCTACATGAGCACATTCAGTAGGAAAGTTATTTGCTCTGCATCTTGTACAGGGTGGTATACAATTTACCTCAAACAAGGCAAGCAGTACATTTGCTCAAATTGTCTAGCAAGGATATAAGCATACAGCTGTGACCACAGAGCCAATTTGCCTTGACACAGACTGGGAGGGAGTGCACCTGTAACAGTTTTACCTGTTCTGCTAGTTGGTTCATAATCTAACCCAGGAGATCCATCTCTGTAGATACTTGATTTTGAAACTGGAGGACATTGTTTATGCAGAGTTCCCAGAGAGTTGCTAGACATTATTCTGATCCTGGAGTTGTATGTAATGGTAGTGTAAATAGCGAAAAGGGAATAAAATTCTCAGGTTCCTTGAAAATCTTCACAGCAATTGCCAATCAGTTGACTTATTATAGTTTAGTGAGGCTGCTAGGCTAAAATTCAATGGAGGTTTTCAGATATATAGCAAAGGAAACTAGAAAATAATCTTTACTTCAAAATTAGAATGAAGTCATATAAAACAGTTGGTTGCACTCTCTCGTGTTAAGATGCAAAATTTCTTCCTATACTCATGGCTCTTTATACTCATGGTTGATTTTTCAACAGATCCTTTGCTGGTGTTCTTTATGGCTCTGAACTCAGAGTCCTGGCTTTACACTCACACTACCTATAGACTCCCAATCCTCATATTTATTGGGACTGTAATTACATAACTGTTGATATCACATGATGCAAAACTCAACCTGCAGGAACTTGGTTCTAGATCAGTCAGTTTTTCATGAGAAATAAACCTTGCCTTCCAACTATATGGACACTAGAGATGTGTATGAACAGGTACAAATTTTGCTACTGCTGTTTGTCCTATTATTGTATTCTTCTATTAGCTTTATTTCTGCAGCCCAGATTTCTACTCTTACCCAATATCAAATACAGAACTTACTTGTTATTGATAAGAATTTATAGAAAGGCTTTTATTCTTTTGGTGGTATTCTCTACTGGTAATCCAGATAATTGCCTCACAAATTCCCTAATCAGTAAGAATCACTATCCATGTTATGCATGCCCCAGCCATATCATCCCCTTAGGAAAGAAAGACCCTTGACTCCATTTGGCTTGAAGTGATAGGTTCTTTTACTAAAGGTGCTGGTTGCACTAAAGTCAGGTTATAACTGAATTTCCTGTGCAAAAGCATACAGATTTTTCCCCCAATTGGACACACACACCCCTTGACCAGTCCATCTCCAACCAATGGGTGGATATCTAGATATTTGGGGAATATGCAGTGTTTGGAGCAATCAACATTCCATTCCCAAGGATTTCCATCTTCTTAGTGTCCTTGAAGATTGGCATGAACTGTTTTAAAGCATCCCTGGTCTTCCTCAACTATCATTCTCCCTCCTGATTTCCCAGGGCTGAGCTAATACATATTCATTTTCCATTCGGTCCCTTGCTTCTTCCCTCTCCCCCCACCCCCCAGTTATTGATGGCAGGATGCCAATGAGGCTTGGAGCTAAAGATGGCAAAACTGACAATCCTCTTCTGTTTTCTGAATGCTTAGAACTGTTTAAGAAGGCAATAGTCTTTACCCAGTTGAATCTCGGGGGCCTTACAATCTAATTTGTCCAGAAAAGGGACACAAATATTTAATGTTTCTGTAAGTTTGAATGCACAATGATGCTTGTTGGATTGGTAAACAGTCCATTAGTGTTTCACAGATTTATGAATTATACTTTTCATAATTTCATAATCATGCTCCTAATATGCCATTTAAATTGTTTTCTGATTTATTCTGACGATCTTACCCTCATAAACATTTTGTTCAAGTATTTCTTCAAACCCTTTGTGACTTCATTAAGCTAGAGAAATGCACCTTTAATATATGTGTATTAAACTCTTTAAGCTACTATGTTTCCTCTAAAGAAATCGAAATGCATCCAAATGAAGTAAATTCATTTTCTCTGGGAAGAATACTATCAGATGCAGGCATTACTTTTACTGCAGAATTCAATGTGGGTCAGTCAGTCAGTCTTCTGAGCTTTTGGACTAGTGCTGGAGCCCGTCCTCAGGAAACTTCTCTCTACTAGAATGTGTGCTGTGGACTATTATATGTGTACCATTTATGTGGTGCCTGATTGTGTGTGTTAATAATTATTACCACCTTATTATTACCATTATTATTAAAAATCAGTATTTTTCTGGCTTTGACCAGTTTTATCATACACCTATTCCTAACTTTACAAATCTGGCCACACCACCATAGTTTACTAAAGTAGATTACTTTAAAACTTACTTTTTGGCGAGATTTTAAATTCCAGCAAGACTTCCTTGAACTCAGACATTCACTTCTCAAGCTATCTTCTATTTTTCAGTTCCTCAATCCAACCCAACCCAACCCAACCCAACCAATCCATTGTGTTAAGGAGGAGCGGTGGTTCTTGGTTATAATAAATAGATAGGAAAGAGATGGGATGGAGAACAGAGAGAAGAACAGTTTGGAAGTTGAGCTTAAAGCCAGAGAAAAGATGTTAATTATGTTGACACCCAATGGTTACTCAGCTTTAAGGCTAAAAGTGCAAAACAGAAAGTGTATTAAACTATGGGATGGGTGGGGGGGAAAGGGGTAGGAATTAACTTTTGTAGGTTTTAAAAGAAAACTTTCCCTTCATATTTGGAGGGCAATTAGAAAGTTTTAGTAGCTTCTTTCTAAGAAGCAATAGAGCCTTTTGGTTATCTGTGTTAAAGAGCCTTAAGCTATGTTTGAGCCATGCTGAGTCAAATAGCTGCTGTATTCTTATGAGGAAGCCTAAAGAAGAGGCTAGTAGACAACATACTGCACAAAGTTATCATCCTCATATAATTATTGATTGTAGGAGAAGGGAAGCTTGACTTGTGCTACATAAAAACATGTAAAAAAAGAAGAAAAAAATTCAAGGAAATGATTGGTACATTAATGGGAGAAAATGGCAAGCAGGTGATGAGCAACAGGGAGAAAGCAGAACTGCTTAACTCATTTTTTGCACCTGTCTTTACACCAAGGGAAAAAAACAGTTCAACCTATTAAAAACAATACTGTAAAAAACTGATTAGGAATACAAGTTAAAATAGGCAAGAAAATGGTTAAGAGTGCATCTGTCCCCCCCTAGACAAGTTCAAATTACCAGAACCAGATGGATTACACACCAAGGTTCTGAAGGAACTGGCAGACATGATCTCAGAACCACTGAACTAGAACTTTCAAAGATCCTGGAGCACTGGGGAACTACCAGAGGACTGGAAAAGATGATATAGTTCCCATTATCAAAAAAGGAAACCACAGACCTATCAGCATGACCTCAATATTTGGGAAGATTCTGGAAAAGATAACCAAACAATGAATCTGTGAACACCTAGAGGCAAACAGAGTCATAACCAAAAACCAACATGGTTTGTCAAAACAGATCATGTCAGACAAATCTTACTGCATTCTTTGACAAAGTGACAAAATTAGTGGACCAGAGAAATTAGTGGACCTGTGGATATAATTTACTTGGACTTCAATAAGGCATTCAATAAAATAAACCATAACCTACTACTTGATACGATAGAAAAATGTAGGTTAGACAGCATCACCACCAGATGGATTTGTAACTGGCTGACCAACTGCACTCAACATGTGGTCCTCAATAGAACTGCATCTACATGCAAGAAAGTATGCAGTGGGGTACCCAAAGCTCTCTTAGGCCCAGTACTCTTCAACAGCTTCATGAATGATTTGAATGAGGGGATAGAGTGGGAACTCTTCAAATTTGCAGATGACACCATGCTGGCAGGAATAGCCAACACTCCAGAAAATAGGCTTAAGATACAGAAGGATCTTGACAGACATGAACATTGGGCACTATGTAACAAAATGAAATTCAATGGTAAAAAAGTAAGTTTCTACATTTAGGCAAGAAAAGCCAAATTCACAGGTATAATAGAGGTGGTACCTGGCTCAATAGTAGTAACTGTGAGAAGGATCTTGGCATCATAGTGAACAATCACTTAAATATGATTAGCAGTATGCTGCAGGTGCCAAAAAAGCCAACACAGTGCTAGGTTGCATTAACAGAGGGTAAGAATCAAGATCACATGAAGTGTTGATACCACTTTACAATGCCTTGGTAAGGCCACACTTGGAATACTGGATCCAGTTTTGGTCACCACAATGTAAAAAAAGATGTTGAGACTCTAAAAAGAGTGCAGAGAAGAGCAACAAAGATGGTTAGGGGACTGGAGGCCAAAGCATATAAAGAACAGTTACTGGAATTGGTTATGTCAAGCTTAATGAAAAGAAGAACTAGGGGTGACATGATAGCAGTGTTCCAATATTTCAGAGGTTGCCACAAAGAAGAGGGAGTCAAGCTATTCTCCAAAGCAGGGCTTTTCAACCTTTTCACCCATTGTACCACTTTTAGGATAAGGCAATATCCAACTATCACCAGTCACCCAGCAAGGTGTCAAAAACGTGACCAAAAAAAGGGAAAAAATGATAAAGTACAAGTAGTCCTCGACTTACAGCAATTAGCTTAGTGACTGTTCGAAGTTACAATGGCACTGCAAAGTGAATTATGACCATTTTTCACAATTATGACTGTTGCAGCATCCCCAGGGTCATGTGATTTACATTCGGATGCTTGGCAACTGATTCATACTTATAACATTCAGTGTCCCAGGGTCATGCGATCAATGGCCAGGTCATCACTCAGATTGTGGGGTGCCTGTGGGGGGGATCCGTGGGTCTCTGGTGGAGGGGAGTGGGACTGGGATTGGTGCCTTCCCTCTCTCCCATTGTCCCTTCCTTCTTTCTTTCCTTTCTTTCTCTCCCTCTTTGTCCCTTCCTTCCTTCCTTCCTTCCTTCCTTCCTTCCCTCCCTCCCTCCCTCCCTCCCATTTTCCTGTGCTACGCTGCCCAGATCCCAGCCTGGTTTTGGCAGGTAGCGGCACATTCTTATCCACACAGAGTGGCCGGGCAAAGTAAAACCACTGACATCACGGCCCTGCCTGTGCACGCACAAAGGCAGAGGAGAGCGCATGCGCCTTAGCCTCTGTGCACGCACACACACAGGCAGGGTGGGGATGTTACCAGTTTATCTCCTGTTTTCAAGCATGTACATTACGAATGGCTACTTTTCCCAGTCATTTTTCCCCCACCAGAGCCCAGTGTTTGAGCCAGGTTCCCCAATCCTCTCCGTGTACATCGTTCTTCCCATAGCTCTCCCCAGCACTGTCAAGAGATACCCAGTTCTGGCCGCATTGCTACCATTCTTAAGCTACATTTGCACCCACCTGAAGGAAGAATGACGCTTTTCTCCCTCCTCCAAAGGAAACAAACCCATATTGCCACCAAGTCACCCTTCCTTCAGGCCAAGTAATCTCTGGGCCCAACTTTGAGACTGTTTTAGCCTGAAACAGAGAGTCAGAGAGCTGCGTCACTCTCACCATTTGGATTCTACTTTTATGCCCTGGGAGCAGCTTGCCTTTCAAACCTCCGATATATAACAGAAGGGGAAACGCGCTGCAAAGGCACGTCTTTGCAGAGTCTTTCCCAAGCAACACCTGTGCTCCACTGCTGCAGAAAAAGAAGCACTGTGTTTCCCACCAGTGCAGGCAGCCCGGGTCCTGTGAGAGGAGGAGTGGGAATGAAGCAGCCCTCGGGTCTGTGCTGCGGAAAATCCGCAAGCGCTGGTGTCACCTGGGCTCCTGCCCAGCTCACTTGCTTGTGGAAAAGAGGCTGCTTGCTAAATGAGCTGGGCAGCAGCCCGGGATCAGCGTTTCTGAGCAGGATTTCTAAGCGTGACCCAGCTGATCCTGGGCTCCTGCCCGGCTCACTTGCTTGCGGAAAAGACACTGCTTGCTAAATGAGCTGGGCAGCAGCCCAGGATCAGTGTTTCTGAGCTGGATTTCTAAGTGTGACTCAGCTGATCCCAGGTTCCTGCCCAGCTCACTTGCCTGCGAAAAAGAGGCTGCTTGCTAAGTGAGCCCGGGATCAGCTGAGTCGTGGTCAGAAATCCCGCTCAGAAACGCTGATCGGGGCTCCTGCCTGGCTCACTTGCTTGAGGAAAATAAGCTGCTTGCTAAGTGAGCTGGGCAGCAGCCCGGGATCAGCGTTTCTGAGCATGGCTTCTGAGTGCGACTCAGCTGATCCTGGGCTCACTTAGCAAGCAGCCTCTTTTCTGCAAGCAAGTGAGCCAGGATCAGCTGAGTTGCGCTTAGAAATCTCATTCAGAAACGCTGATCCCGGGCTCCTGCCTGCTGATCAGGTGGGAGGCTGGGAGTCCAGATCTGATGCCGCCGGCCAGATGGAAGTCCCGGTGGGCGGCCCCACTGCCGCCGAACAGCCGGGAGCATCGGCAACCTTCTCTCATGGCCGCCAGTCACCTGGGAGTGCTGGTGCTTTTGAGCAGGAGCGGCTGTCAAGCCCCAGGCTTCCAGCTGACTGGCAGCCCCCAGAGAAGGTTGCTGATGCTCCCCGCTGTTCGGCGGTGTCGGGGCCACCCACCGGGACTTCCAGCTGGCTGGCAGCATTGGATCCGGAGTCCCAGCCTCCCAGCTGATCAGCGGTCTTCTCCTCTAGTCCGCGGCTCAAATCCGGTGTCTCAGCCTCCCAGCTGATCGGCGGAGCAATGAGCAGCTGGCAGGCCAGGTAGCCAGGTTGCTGCACGGATCCCCCTCTCGGTTGATTGTCGAGCCTGGGGCTTGATAGCAACTCCTGCTCGAAAGGCAGGGATTGGAGGCCGGTGAGGCACTCACGCGGGGCTCTCCCAGGGCTGGTGGGCAATGGGGGAGGAGCAGGCCGATTGCCTTACAGGTACCTGGGACTCCTATGCGCATTTCCGGCCATGTGTGCCCCAAAGAAGCACCGATCAGAAGTCAATCCGGTTGCTGCACAAGAAGTCCCTGTGGAAGGCGGGGCCTTGCTCTGTGCCTGCACGCGCCCTCTGTAGGGTTCCTGCAGTCTGCTGCCAAGCAGCATGCTTTCCGGCAGCAAGTGAGCTGGGAAGGAGCAGAGCATGCGGGTAGGGGTGGGGAGGTGGCGGGGGGGAGGCGGGGGGAGGAAGGCAATGCCATGTACCACTAGCCAGGTGCTCGCATACCACTAGTGGTACGCGTACCACTGGTTGAAAAGCCCTGCTCCAAAGCACCTGAAGGCAGGATACGACGAAACAGATGGAAACTAATCAAAGAGAGAAGCAAACTATAACTAAGGAGAAATTTTCCAACAGTTAGAACAATTACTCAGTGGAACAACCTGACTCCAGAAGTTGTGAACACTCTAACACTGGAAGTTTTTAAAAAGATATTAGACAACCATTTGTCTGAAATTGTATAGGGTATCCTGCCTGAGCAGGGGGTTGGATTAGAAGACCTCCAAGGTCCCTTCTAACTCTGTAATTCTGTTATAATTGTTTGTGTATTTATGTTTATGTGGACATATTTTTCTTTAATAATTGTGAGGAACATTTAATTTAATTTAATTTAATTTAATTTAATTTAATTTAATTTAATTTAATTTAATTTAATTTAATTTAATTTAATTTAATTTAATTTAATTTAATTTAATTTACTGTCAAGCCTTTTCTTTTGCCATATGGATCAAACTACTGTATTGTAAGTACAGGAATAGAATAGTGCTGGAAGGGACCTAGGAAGTCTTCTAGTCCAGCTCACCACTCAAGCAGGAGAATCTATACCATTTTAGACAAGTGACTGTCCAGTCTCTTCTTGAAAACCTCCAGTGATGGAGTGTCCATGATTTCTGTAGGCAAGCTGTTCCACTGGTTAATTCTCCTCACTGCAGACACATTTGTAGTAATTTCATCTTATCATTCCTACATAAATATTCAAATTTCTCAGGACAATTCTGTGCCTTACTGTTACATTCAAAGATGAACTCAGCTGCAACTTACATTTTTATTTGCTTTATTTATTAATCATTTATTAATTTTAAAAGCTCTCTCATGCACCTTATATGCCTATACATAAATACATAAAAAGTCATAAATGTTAATATATAGCTATCTAGTTATCAAATACCCATAATATATGCATCAATAAGAGATGAATAGAACATTATAAAACAGCAGTTAACAGCTTTAAATTATTACCCACATTTACATACATTAGCAGCTGTATATGAATCTTGATAGCTGAAGAAATAAGATATAACAGTTTAAAAAATATTGTACTTTTTCTTTCTTACAAATTGAAAGGCTGAAATAATGCATGGTGTAACTGTTATACAACTTTTAATTATAGTTTTTTTCACCTATATTCTACTTATATTGTCAACATAGATTTTTTACATGATTTGTTGTTGTTGTTGTTGTTAGCTGCGAAGTCGTGTCCGACCCATCGCGACCCTATGGACAATGTTCCTCCAGGCCTTCCTGTCCTCTACCATCTTCTGGAGTCCATTTAAGCTCACACCTACTGCTTCAGTGACTCCATCCAGCCACCTCATTCTCTGTCGTCCCTTTCTTCTATTGCCCTCAATCTTTCCCAGCATTAGGCTCTTCTCCAGTGAGTCCTTCGTTCTCATTAGGTGGCCAAAGTATTTGAGTTTTAGCTTCAGGATCTGGCCTTCTAAAGAGCAGTCAGGGTTGATCTCCTCTAGGACTGACCGGTTTGATCGCCTTGCAGTCCAAGGGACTCGCAGGAGTCTTCTCCAGCACCATAGTTAAAAGGCCTCAATTCTTTGGCGCTCAGCCTTTCTTATGGTCCAACTTTCACTGCCATACATTGCAACTGGGAAGACCATAGCCTTGACTATATGCACTTTTGTTGACAGGGTGATGTCTCTGATTTTTAGTGTGCTGTCTAGATTTGCCATGGCTTGCCTCCCGAGGTGCAAGTGTCTTTTAATTTCTTGGCTACAGTCCCCATCTGCAGTGATCTTGGAGCCCAGGAAAATAAAATCTGTCACTACCTCCATTTCTTCCCCATCTATTTGCCAGAAATTGAGAGGGCAGGGTGCCATGATCTTGGTTTTCTTAATGTTAAGTTTCAACCCAAGTTTTGCACTCTCCTTCTTCACCTGCAACACGAGGCTCTTTAGTTCTTCTTCACTTTCTGCCATTAGAGTGGTATCATCTGCTTTACATGATTAGGATTTTAAATTAAAGTTTAGCTTTCAATGGCAGAAAAAGTAACTTGAAGTTGGAACTACCCTGAATTTTAAGATATTTTTTTTTAGTGAAGTACCTCCAAATTATTGATTGCTTTAAATACTCAAAATTTATATAACCAGGATTATTTTTCTTGGGGGAAAAAAGAAAAGAGAAACCAACCAATGTAAAAATAGGATCTACTCATTCCAGATGTATATTATAACATTTTATAAGTTAAAATTGTGATTATTAGAAGATCTATAAATCTTATAAATCAAAAGTGATTCTCCACTATTATTGAGTGAAGATTACGGAAGATTCTGAGATGAGTATCACATATGAAAATGGAAAGGGGAAAAAAGGAACTGGAAAATGCCTGAGATCTTTAAAAGAGTTTGAGTTTTGGATGGAATTGAAACCAAACAAGAGCATATATATATATATATGAAATTAATGTCATATCTTGATAAAACAAATGATAGAATAAGACAAGAGATTATATGCTGGAATTCATTTTTGTTTAATAATCTAATCAAACAACTGAGTTCTTTATTTAGGCTGAAAAACACACTGGAGGTTCAATTCCAAATAAGACTTTTTCATTAAGCAATAAAGATCCATACGAAGCAATTTATCACATGTCCACTGGAACTGCCAAAATGCTAGTTGGAACATTAATAAGAGAGACTCGACACGGGTATTAAAATGTCTATCTTTTGAAAATCCTTCAGTAAGTGTTCTTGGCTATTTATGTAAACATGCAACTATGAACAAAGATTTATTTGGCAAATCAAGTCTCTTATCTAAAATAACACCATATGCTAAACAGTTTTGTGTATCTCTATCTACACAGAACAAAGCTCCATTCCGGGCAGCTGCCCTCCCCCCCTTTTTTTGTTTCATTAGACAAAACAAAACAAAGCAGAAGTGTTGATATAATTAAAAAAACTATCAAATTAGCAAAATATTGACAACAAAAACATGATGTGATCTAAAAACCTATTTGTTTGAACACGCCAGCCTGGTCTGATGGGTTTGGGTTTTATTACTGTTTTTATGTAATTTATTTATTGTATTGGGCATTTGGTTTAATCTGTTCTTAATTTTTGTATTTTGGTATTTTAGTATTTATTGCCCTGTTCACCGCCCTGAGTCTTTCGGGAAAAGGGTGGTATACAAATTAAATAAATAAATAAATAAATAAATAAATAAATAAATAAATAAATAAATAAATAAATAAATAAATAAATAAATAAATAAGATCTTTAAAATAATTGGGTGGAAATAGGTCAACTGACTCAAGGATGTTTGACCAAATGGCTGAAAAATTATTTTATTTGCTCCTCTAGAGAAAAAGAAAACATTCACAATAACAGTAACTAATAATCCCTTTGAAGCTCATTCAAGAGAAAGCAAGTTGATGCACAAAACTATCTTCAAGTATGCTGGTGTGGAAGACCTGACACATTGGCTTATAATGATAGCAGTGATAGATAGGGACTATGATTCCATCAGTCTCATATCCTGTAATACATATAATCCTTTGGAGGAGAGAAGACCACATTGCTTAGATGAGGCATATTCTATAACCCTAAAGTGTAGGTATTACATTTTACAAATATTGTCATGCAAAAAAATGTTTTTTTGAAATGTCAGGCTAACCGAAAGGCACTGCTTTTCTGTATATCTATTGCAGAGATTCAAATGCATGTCATAAAAAGGCCTGTCCATAAAGTAGAAAGTCAACAGGTCTTATTTTGTAATCTCAGCACCAGAGCAAGCAATTTTGAAAGGGAATTTTGAAAGGCAAAATATTCTTGCAGATATTAGCACTCCTACTGTATTGTTTATTTATTTCACTATATGGATGGGAAAATGTTCCCTGGGTCATTAAGGCATACGTCTATAATGTTTAAAGATATCTCCTTTTTTGTTTTCTTTTTTTTAAAAAAAATACTGCTACAAAAGTAAATCCATTACTCCAAAATTAAAAAGTGAAAGCAAAGAGCCTTCAATTTAACTTCCCTAGAGCAACTGCACATAAATAAGGTCTATAAACGACCTATACTAAGACAGTAGCACAGATATGCTCAGTTGTTATTTGATGTGTTCTGCTGAAGATTTCATTTATGTATCTTTCTGCCTGCTTTACAGTACAATTTTCATTCAGTGTGATGGAGAAAAAATGTTTGATTTTTTTCTAAAAAAAATATGACTGTGTAACTCATATTCTTTAATATGAGGGAACCAAGAGATTATGTGACTCTCTTGTCATTGTACAATCATGCCTTCAGCAGTATAAGGATAATATACCGTATAGTATAGTTTCCTACACCTCAATTAAACCCCAAGTGAAGAGTTTAGAAAATAATTCCTTTTTATTGGGCTTTTTTCAGACCTACAAACACAGTCAACTAGGAAAGATACTAAATGACGGAGAAACATAAAGCAGAAAATAACAGCACTAGTACTGTAATATTTCCCAACACCAATAAAGCAGTTAAAAACACAGCAAAAGAAATACAAAAGCATCCTGGGAATGAGATAATAAAAGAGAAGTGTCTTTTTCAGGATAAAACTTTCTAAAATTTGGCCAACCTTTACCATAGAATACCTGTAAAATAAAAGCTTATGAAAAATCTGACTGCCATAGTTTGGCTTAGTTTGGGGAATCTTCCAGACTTTTTTTTTTTCTTTCTTTCTTTCTTTCTTTCTTTCTTTCTTTCTTTCTTTCTTTCTTTCTTTCTTTCTTTCTTTCTTTCTTTCCTTCTTTCTTCCTTCTTTCTTTCTTCTTTCTTTCTTTCTTTCTTTCTTTCTTTCTTTCTTTCTTTCTTTCTTTCTTTCTTTCCTTCCTTCTTTCTTTCTTCTTTCTTTTTTCTTTCTTTCTTTCTTTCTTTCTTTCTTTCTTTCTTCTCCTCCTTTGGCCCCTGCCCCCTTCTTCCTTCTATCTGCTAGAATGAAGCAACCTTCTTGGCTTTGTTGTTGGCCCAAAATAAGTCATTAATGGTACCTGTTTCTGGTCATAGCTAACATACTAGCAGATGGGAAGGGATCTGTGTCTCTCCATATTCATGTAGGAATTGTCATCCACTAAGAATCTCCACCTGAGCATTTTACTAAGTATTTTAAGCATTTTACTGTTTTTACTAAGAAGCTCCTTTCTTCTGGAAGCATCAGCCTCTCCTCCTAGAATGAGGGCATTCACAAAATTGCTTCAGGAAATAACTGACATAAAAAACAATTATTATTTTTGTTATAAGTTTTATTATAAGATAAACATATAGGAGAAACAAGCTAGAAAAATAGAGAAAGAAAAAGTACAAAAAGTGATGACTTCCAACCTTTTTCAGTACAGCAAAATGCAAAAATAATGCAGCATCAACCTTTTGCTTTACATTTCACAACATTTCAAGCCATTTCTATAGAATTATAGAGAATAATTATGGTTTGGATGTGTTGGATGAATCTAAACCTCTAGCTCCTGTGACATTTTTCCTTGTATGCCAAGGCGTCCACTAGACCCAGCACTTTTGTAAAATAAATAAATAAAACAAAACAAAGCAAACTAACAAAAGCAGTTTTGTGCTATTGTGACACAACCTTCACTCCTTTGGTATACGTGAGCAATGTCACAAAATACATATCAAAAGGCCTGAGTTTGCATCACATTGCTATGGTGCTGCATTCAAAATTTTGCCCCAGCTACAAAAATACCCCAGTTTATATGAAAGCTAGGGGACGCAGTGGCTTAGTGTGTTAGGATGCTGAGCTTGTCAATCAGAAGGTCAGCAGTTTGGCAGGTCGAATCCTGAGTGCCACGTAACAGAGTGAGCACCTGTTACAGCTTCTGCCAACCTAGCAGTTCGAAAGCACGTAAAAATGCAAGTAGAAAAATAGAGACCACTACGGTGGGAAGGTAACAGTGTTCCGTGCCCCTTTGGCATCTAGTCATGCTGGCCACATGACCACGGAGGCGTCCTCGGACAAGCGCTGGCTCTTCGGCTTTGAAATGGAGATGAGCACCGGCCCCTAGAGTTGGAAATGACTAGCACGCATGTGCGGGGGAACCTTTACCTTTACTATATGAAAGCTAGAAGAATGGTTTCCTTCACTTGTTATTGTCCCCTTCTCTTTTAATGAACACTGCAACACTCTTTTCATGATCTAACCATATAAACTGATATAGAAATGAAATGGTGGGAAATGTAAATAGCTGATATTTTCTTTTGCTATCTAAAATAGTTTCAGCAAAGTATAAATCCTTTGCCACAATTATTTCTTTTCAGAGTTTTCTGTACAGACAGTCATTGAGTTAAGACTGGTTGTTCAGTGACTGTTCAAAGATACAGTGACATTGAATGAGTGGTAGTTACAAGTTGTCTTCAAAGTTCCAGACATCCCAGTACCCCTATGATCACATGATTATGATCTAGGCATTTGATTACTGACTAGTATTTACAGCCGCTGGTACTGCCCCACAATTACATTTGCAAGCCATTTCCTGCTGGCTTCCCCAGAAACTCTGCCCAGCCCCTCTGCACTCATGCTGCACCAACCACTTATATTCTCCTGCACCTTTAACCAAATGTTGTCACACCACCCACACATACCTCTGTGCACTCACACCTTCATTGCATCTTCACACACTTCCTCAACCCTGCTCACCTTTCCCAAGCCTTGCCACATCTCCCTCACATCTGTGTGCATCTTCCCCAAACCTTGCCACCCCTCTCTAGCCACCTCATGCACCCCTTAAAATGTCCCCCCACTTGGTCATAGCCACTTACCAGTCCTCTGGTTTGTGGGTAAGCCACCAGGGACCTGCAAATTCTTGCTGGCTTCCCATTGTAATGGCAGAGCTCACAATGGGAGTGTTGGAAAGCAATAGGAAGTTACCTCATCTAATGACTTCAGGATTCAGTTAACCTGAACTGCAGGGTTGCTGTCACTAAGCAATGGGTTCACACTTTATGACTGCATCACTTAGCCATGAAAACTCCAGTCCCAATTGCCATCGTAAGTTGAGGACTATATGAATAGGATCATCAATTCACCTTATATAGTAGATGTTTTTTCTGAAGAAAATAAGGTTTTGGTTTGGTTTTGGTTTGCTTATGATGTTGAATGTCAAGGGGTGTGATGCAATCATTTGAAATTGGACATAGTTTTTTTTTTTTCCTTCCACTACTAACACCCATTATCCTATCCTATAAACTGTGGCAAATCAGCTATGAAAGGCAGTCAAGATTATAGTAGGCTAATAATTCATATGGTCTATCCATAGGAATTCATTACAGAAGCTCTCTATGGCCTAAGGGAAGAAAATTATCTTAACTATGATGTATTTTACAAAAAGCATATTTATGTGAAACGATCAAATATTGCTGTGAATTAAGGCCAAATGTTACCCTTACGTGTCTTTTATTTTTTGCTTGCAAGGGACTTTAAAAGATACAGTGAATGGGGAAAAAAACATCTTTTCTGTCTTTGCCAAACTGAAAGAAATTTAGTAATTGGGGGTGTGTGGGGGGGATGAGGATCACAAGTGGATTATCCTAAGAAACCATATTAAAATAAACACCAGAGAAAATTGCACTCTAAATGCTTGTGTTTAGCAACACTCACTTCTAATATAGATGCGTGATCATTTTGACAGTAAATATCCTTTATTTTTTAAATATGTTTTTGCAGTCTTGGGGACTGCAAAGAAAGGTTGATGTAGTCATCTGGGAGATCAAAACAGCCACTGAGCATCTCAACCCCACCTCTTTTCTAGTAAGAGAACTGCAACCTCTGAACAGAACCATATTTATGGAAGGCCAAAATAGTGGCAATCTCCCAACTCAGAGCTCAAAACACAATTCTAGTCCACACTATGTTATTAACATAGTGAGATTAATTTCTAAATATGCACACCACTATGCATTACTATCTTTGGGACAGTGTTTGAACCACTTGCCTAAACGTCCCATGCAAAGAGAGACAGGGATGAACACTCTCTCAAATACATGGATATATGATGATTACTTAACCACAGTTCAAAAAGCAAATAGATGATTCCCTGAATCCTCAAAGTTACAGAAAAGCCAACAAGCTTTTTGTTTAGCTTTCTACATAGATTTCCCAATGTTAAAAAAATCCCTTGAAATCCCTTAAAATGGTAAAGGACAGTCAAAGCAGTATGAATACAGAATGAAGCACACAGAGAAAAAGAAAAAAGCTCTGGCACACCTAGAAACAGATTCAGTGAGACAACAATATTATGGGTCAAAAAAGTAAATGATATAATGTTCCTAATTTGGATGCTAATTCAGATATAGCCAAAGTAGGTGGATTTCAAACACAGAATAGTACAATGTCTCAACACGTATTTCAAATTCAATGAGAAAATCTATAAGCAAATACAAGATACCCTGATGGGATCACCTATATCAGGCCTAATAGCAGAAGCAATCATGTAATGACTTGAATCCACAGCTCTACCCACCATCCAACCAAAACTTTGGACACGCTAGGTTAGTGACACCTTTGTCATCATCAAATGCTCCCAAATTGAAGAAACACAGCACCTACTCAATAACATATTCCCCAGGATCAAATTCACACATGAAGAGGAAACAAACAAAATACTCCCATTTGTCAACATCGACATAAGGAGACTAGACAATAGAAAACTGGAAACCTGTGTCTACTGCAAACCTACTCACATGGACCAGGTTGCTTCGCAAACAACCACCCCATCACAAACAAAAGAAGTTTGTCCAGACCCTGAGAAGGGCCAGGACACACTGCAGCACTAGAGCACTAAGAAAAGTGGAAGAAAAATGGCTGCTTGATGTCTTTCTCCACAACAGCTATCTGAAAAAAAAGTATTCTGAAACAAAGCACCCAAACCACAATGCACCACACAGCTAACCACCATGCAAAAATTAACCCTACCATAAAAAAGGAGTGTCAGAAATGACAGCCAGCATTATCCAGAACTAAAGACAAGATACAGAAGGATGATAGAAACAATGTAATTTACAAAATCAATTGTAGCAATTGAAGCCAATTCTATGTGGGACAAACATCACCTCAGTTAAAAACTAGAATCCATGAACACCAACTGGTAGTCAAATGCCATGATCCCAAATCCCTAATCTCTACCCACACTGACACTGAACAGCACCAATTTGAATGAAGCAATACAAGAATCATCACCACCATGCTCATGAGGTTTTTTTGAAGACTGGAACTCCACAAGCAATTCCATCAACAAACACATCAACCTACAACTGGGCTACAAACCCCTCAGAATTCAAATCAACTGCACAGCCAACCAGTGAAAGCACCAACTCTCAACCAACAACGCAACCGCCCCATCACCACCTCTCAATGAACCTCACCTGATGTGACCTCCCCATCACAAGACCCTCACTTGACACAACCCACACCAAACCCATCACAAGACCCTTACCTGATGTGAACATCACCTTACGTGACCTCACCATCACAAGACCTACTGACCATACGAAGCCCTTATAAGCAGAATACTGACACTGACATCCCCTAAATTCTGCTGAACATATTACCTAGCCTAGTAAAAAATGTTCAGAAACCAATGAAAGTAATCCTGGACTTTATTTGCATATCCGAAGTGGAGGTTGACACCCACAAGCTCGGAGAATGAACTTCCACCCTCAATATTACAATGGTGTCTTCTATTCCTTCCTTTGAATAAGTGTTGTTACCTCAGAGTATCACAGAGACACTACATTGTGTTTCATTATGAAAACTACAGTTTTCCCTTACTTTATGCAAATTTATTGTTATGCAGTTGATCATTTTCATACACAAATTTGCTTTACAGATAGATAGATAGATAGATAGATAGATAGATAGATAGATAGATAGATAGATAGATAGATATCGTCAGTCCCCTGTCAATGTCACCAGAGTGAAAGTCAGAAGGTCTGCAGTTTTTTTTATGAGAGAAAGAGAGAGAGAGAGAGAGAGAGAGAGAGAGAGAGAGAGAGAGAGAGAGAGAGAGAGAGAGAGAGAGAGAGAGAGAGAGAGAGAGAGAGAGAGAGAGAGAGAGAGACTATTATTCCACTTTTGTCAGCATAATCAGCTTGAGCCATCTGGAAATAAATAAAAAAACACACTCCTGCCATTTAAACATTTTCTTGCTAAAAAATACTTCTGCCCTCACTCACACATTTACCATCATGTTGTGCAGCTGTAGTTATGTACCCTCTCTCCCACTTACTCCTGTACTTATAACACAAATATTATGTAGCTACTACTGCCACTATGGGGTCAAAATAACCATCAAAAGCTTGTCCAACCATCTTCTTCAAAATGAACAGTAAAGGATATATCTAACAAATGTTGCACCAAAATAGTAAAGGAATCTCAGCCCTGGAATGAATGTTTAATCAGAGCAAATGTACAGTACTGTGCACAACTTAACAAAATTCTAATAAAATTTGTAGTGTCATAATTTATTCTACCTCTTTTTTGCCATGATAATCACACGCATTAGAAATCCAAATGTAGAAAAGATGGTCAAAATATTTTCACTGGACCCAGAAGAGAGACAAGATAAAAAACATGTTTGAGTCATGTGGTGTTCAAGAATAAGGCTCTAAAAATGTATTAGCACTGTTTATGTTAATTGACACCATAATTCTACTTTTCCCCCCCACTGGTTCAGTGCCTCATTTTATGTGGATTCATTTTATGTTAGGTTTTCCAGGAATGCAATCCTAGCATAAAATAAGAGAAGCCTCATAAATGCTTATTTAATTAATATGAATTAACCTAGACATTTATTGGCTATATAATTCCAGTGCAACAGAAAAAAAATATAATTATTTTTAATTAAGAAATAACAAACAGGTAGAGACTGTTAGAATCAATGCAAATGTTACATATATTCCAATCACAGATGATTTCTAAAACAATATACATGAGATTATCCCATACAAATACAAAATATTTATCCCACATTCCAACATTTTTACTCCATATGACTTTTCCAATTATTTCAATTCACCAGACTGAATAACTGGACACTCTTTATTAAGATGACATGAGTGTTGCATTCTTTAATCCTTGCAGTTGTAGTGAAAACAGAAATGTTCAAATTTCTGTGGAGATTCTCAGTCATCCACATCATAGCTGGGCAACTCATACGCCAAAAACAAACCCCCAAGTGGCCTCAAGAGCTCTTAGGAAGTGATAACAACCAGATGACTGCAAAGAAATACAATTATTCCACCCTCCCCACTATCAGGTCAGAACCCCCCCCCCCATCATCCAGTCTCAACTGTCAGTACCTAGCCGTTCATTTTCCCATCCCCCCCATCACAACTTCTTGGTTGAGAAGAAATGAAACATTTTGTTGTTCTTCCTCAGTACAGTTGCCTCTTGAAAAAGCACCTTTGAGAATATACCAAGAACATTTCTTTCTGTTCTTCGTTCTATTTTTTCCCTATAAATATAAAGAAGAAAGAATGCAGAACCCAATGCCATTTCTATTGAAAAGTTTTACAGTACATTTTATCTTTAACAATCCCCCCTCCCTCCACCCACCCCTACTTAACCCTCCCTATCCCTCCCCCCCATTCCCCCTCCCCCCCCGACTTCCCAGAGCTAAGTACAAGGTATAAAACCAAAGAACAATCATAAACATCCATATGCTAACAACAATAAACTATTAATTCTATCGCACTCTAGCTCATATGAAATGACTACAAGCAATACTAATATTACATATAAAAAGGAAAAAGAAAAGAAAAAAAAGACTTATTCAAATGCTAAATGAAACTTTTTAGTCCCATATTTGTTCTGGATATAATCAATCCACTTTTTCCACTCCATAATATAACGTTCTTGCGAATGATCTTTCAAGTAAGCCGATATCTTTGCCATTTCCGCCAGGTGAGAAACTTTTAGTGTCCATTCTTCTATAGTCGGCAGTTCCTCCTTTTTCCAATATTGACCTATTAAGAGTCTTGCTGCTGTGATTAAGTTCAACATCAACTTAATGTCCACAACAGTAGCATCTGTAATTATGCCCAATAAAAACAATTGCGGACAAAACTTTATCCTTTGCTTGAAGATCTTCTGCATATTCCACCAAATTTTTATCCAAAAAGCCTTAACCTTTTTGCAGGTCCACCATATATGAAAATACGTTGCATCTTCGCCACAAGGGAGATTATTAAATCTTGAGGGCCATGACTTGTTATTTGGCTGGCATGCTTATTTGTTGTATGATAAGAAGGTAGATAATGCCATTTCTTATTAGCAGACAATTCTGCTAAAACCCAGTACTATCAAATGAGTTCAGTGGGATTTGTTCCTTTGTAAATACGCCTACGAACTATTCAATTCCCTAAAGATAATAAAGTTGCCATCAAACTGAGTTCAAGTCTTGATAAGTGCAGCCAGGCAGTTTTCTTGGCAGTAGTCTTGAAGAAGAGGTTTGCAATTGCCTTCTTCTAATGGTGTTTTTTTTTTAAACTTCCCCGTTAAAGCAGGAGGAAAAGTGCCCAAACCATTAATAGTTAATTTGTAGCACAGCACTCTTATCTCTCAATTGATGATAAAAAATATCAACAGAAAAATAACTATATATTTATCAAGAAGTTTTTAATATGAAAAATAATAAGCAATAAATTCAGTCAGTGTGTTGTTCTAATTGCGCAAAATGTTATTTCTGAATTTTTTTCCAAGTATCTCTCTAATGCAGTAGAGACCTGCAGAGGAACAATTTTCCTCATCCAAAGTCTGACTATTCCCTCATTTTTAAGTGAACAACTACTTGAAGTAAGAGGGGATTTAAATAGGCCATTTCCAGTGGCAAATTTAGTAACTAAATGTGATGCTTCGTGGTCTTGAATCTACCCATGGAAATCATTCACAATAACTTTTGGTATTTCTTTTTATCATATTGTATTTATTAAAAAAAACTTGGAGATTCAAGGAGGAACAGAAGAGGTACATTCAAAATTAAATCTCTGAGTTATGCTTCTCTGCCAATCTATCCTAATTTTTTTTAAAATTCCATTTATATCCCGCCCTTCTCCGAAGACTCAGGGCGGCTTACAATCTAAGCACAAATCAATGTGCTTAGCAATAGCCTTCATTCTAGGTATATGCCTGCTTATTAGGGCTTTCGCCACCCCCCAAGCGGCATTATTACAAAGTCAGCTTAATTGCCCCCAACAATCTGGGTCCTCATTTTACCTACCTCGGAAGGATGGAAGGCTGAGTCAACCTTGAGCCTGGTGGGGTGCGAACCTGCACTAATTGCAGGCAGCTGGTGTTACTTAAGGAGGCATTAGCCCTCTGCTCCACCAAGGCTATGTGATATGAATTAATTAAAAAAGCAGTACCGGGTTATCTGTTTATGAGGACCAAAAAGATCTTTTACTTTGAAGAAAAGAGAAGGTGTCATTTAGACTATCAGGTCAACAATCTGCTTAGTGTAGGTATCCAAATTAAAATATCCCCAAAGGCTGTCTGATTCCAAGTGGATCCAGCCTCCACTTGAACGTATCCAGGAAAAAGGAGTTCACCCTGTAGCCTGATACTTGGTTCCACTATTGTATTATTTTTTTCAATCAATCAGGATTTGCCTTCATGTAAGTACATTGATTGGTGCCCTGTAATCTGAAATGATGGAAAAGAGCGGGACAGACTTTCAGGTATTTCAGGGGTGTCAAACTCAATTTCATTGAGGGCCACATCAGTATTGTGGTTGCCCTCGGGGGGCTGAGTGGGTATGGCCAGGGTGGGCGTGGCCTACTGGGTGGGTGTGGCTGGAGTATGTATGGCCTACTGGGTGGGCATGGTCAGCTCTACATCATTGGCATCAAGGGTGCCTATGGGGCCTGGGCAGGAGTGGGACAAATCTGGGGGTCTCTGGCAGAAGGAGGGTCTCTGGGCCAGGGCCAAGGCAGTGGGGGCCGTTCCCTCACTGTTTCCAGGATGTCTTCGGGGGCCACATGAAACCACTTTGTGGGCCGGATCCGGCCCCCGGGCCTTGTGTTTGACATGTCTGAGGTATTTGAACAATATTATCATATCATCCTCAGCCTTCTTAGGGCAACCACCCCTAGTTCCTTTGGAAGTTCACATGAATATCACAACCTACCAACTTAGCTGTCTGATTCCAAGTGGATCACAGAGTAAAATTTAAAGGGCAATTCTTTACAAGCACAATTCTGGCACTTCTGGCTTTTCACCAGGTCTTACTTTTAGCCTGTAATACACAAGTGTGAAACTCAACTGTGTAATGATGCTGTTCTCTTTCTATAAAGCCTTGTCTGGAATGGAAAATTGTTTTTAATTGTTAAAAATCCCCAGATACATTGTTACCAAGAATGTCTGAACAGCACAATATCTTTGCAAGACCAGAACAATATGTCATGCCCCAGAGCATTAGACTGCAATCCCAGATCACATTGCCTGAAAACTGTACCTTACTGAATATAATGAGATTAATTTCTGGAAAATATGCACACAACATTTGGTATGTTTGGTATGTTTGGTATGCTAAGGTCAGAAAGCATTGGAAACAGTCAGCTAACACACACACACACACACAAAATCTTACACAGATGATAAAAATTCTCACAATAATCTGTAATATATTCTTAATTTATTTGACACTAAGGACCAGTTTTTATTTATGGCTTACTTTTGCATTTTGAGTTCTTTTTAGCCTTGTGCTAAATATAATATAAAATCAAATTATATAAAGAAATTTTGGTTGGCTTTTTATTTACAATATGGCATTATGGTCACCAAGGACAGAAAAAAAGGACAGAGATCTTGTTCTTTTTGATGTGCAATTGGCAGTTAATTCTGCCTGGCAAGCTGTATCCTAGTACCTGACTCATATTTAAATTTTGTATTACTTACATCCATTCATATAGCCACAATATTAAGGATTACTATCTTATTGTATATATAAGCAACTTCATCCTATCATTTTGTGTGTATAAAATGCAGTTTACTCAGTCTGTTATTTTATCTATTTTTTACATTAGAATAGCTGGATAAAATCCCCTGGAGAAAAAAAACACATCCCGCCATAAAAATCAAAAGCATCCTACATTCAGTTATTGTTCCATTCCTTTTTTAATATCCCTGACTTCACAATTCTACTTCTGAAGCCTTCTTCCTGCCATTGTCTGCTGAACACTTAAGAAAAGTCTTTATCACTTGTGGAAGACAGAAAATGGAACACTCTCTCAGGAAAAAATCCATCTGGTTCCTTCCCAGACAGGTAAAACACTGTATTGTAGTAGACATTTTCACCCTGAAGTGATTCTAATTTGCTACTTTCTGATTGCCAGTAAGTTCATGTTATATTAATCCAATTATTTTAGTTTTTATTATTGCTTTTTAATGCTGCAACCCATCTGAATAATAAAAGCAAAAATATATAAACTTGATTGTATTGCTACATGTATTACCCATAAATGTAACATGAAAATAGTAATAGCAGAAAATAAATTACACATGTTGTTTTGGAAAAAAAAATAGGGCGGGTGAGACAATGTTTCATATAGAGTTTAGCAGAATGACTCTCCTATCAAATTACTGTAAGTAGATATGAACCTTTTTTTCCCCACCAATGGCTAAAATGCAGATATCCCCCAGGGTAAAATTGTTTCAATCATTCTGTGTGCCAGCAGCAATATACAACACTTTAAGTCAAGAAGTGAACGAACAGTGAAACTGTGAGGAAAGTCAGACAAAGTAATTACCAAAGCTGGAATTGGATCTAAGTTCCATTGAAACACAAGTGTTTAGGGCCTTCATTTTATGTCTCATTCAAAAGACAGATGAGTATCATTCCTAAAGACCAGACTGATGAAGATAAAAGACAAGCAATTCAGAAACACCATATAAAAAAAGGAAATTTCACTCTCACACATGAAAGCCCTTCCATCTATGCTATATTCTGCAATACACAATTTATTTAATAGATAATTTACACTGAAAGGAATAATTGCTGCACTTAAGTAATAGTAAACATTAAGGCTACATTGAATTTCCTGGAATAAGACCACTGAGCTCTATCGGATTAAATACTAAATGGATACAGGAGAGCTGTAGAATTAATGAGCTGGTCAGGCAAGGAATCAATGTGAATAATTCTCCTTATTGCATAACAATAATATCAAATTAATAGTTGATTTCTCTTTCTTCATGGAGTGTTATTTGTTGCATTTGCCTTTGTGGGACTTTAGGATGCTTTAATTTTGTTGAAACGTCAGAGACACAAGTAAGGATTTATATTTATTTCCTCATATAAGCTTTATAGTCCCACTGATCTTTTATGGTGATGGTCAACCCACACCTGCCTCCATTGTATCTTATAGAACAGTTCTGGGGCATATAATTAATTTTCCAGCCTCAGATCTAAAAGGCCATTTTTTAATCTCTAACTCAGAGTTTAAAGGAATGAAATGGTTTAGATTTGATTTGCATCCTAAATTATTCCTCCTACACAAATATCCTGATTAGATGTCCACAATGCATTTTCTTTTCAAATATTTCATAATTAGCACTTGAACTACTTATCCTTTAATACAGTATATGTGTCTCTTAAAGACAGTGAATTGTTTATTAGTGAACAATAGTAGCTTATTTATTCAGTAAACTATGCAATGTGGCAGAAAGACATAATAGGTAAGAAAATCATAAAGTAAAATATTAAAATATTTCTGCTTAAAATCCAATATGGCTTCTTTGATTTAAAACCTTTTTGTTTTGCAAAACTCTCAAACCTTGGAATAATAATAATAATAATAATAATAATAATAATAATAATAATAATAATAATAATAAAAATAATAAAAAATAAGGAGTAGCAGAGCATCATTTTTTCAGAGTTTGCTGCTTTAAAAAATTGGAGGGAATTTTTATTGTTTATATATTTATTTGTATATTAATTAATAAAGAGTACCACTTTCAATCTATCGATGACTTATATTGCAGTGGCCTAAGATGAAATATAATAAGGAATACTGTTGATTTATTCTAGTCCAAGTCAAATGTCTCCAGGGGAAGATCTTCAAAGTGAGAGGAATATGGATCAGAATGTCACCTGAGTGTGGGAAGGGCTGTGTGTGAAATAAACAGAGAAGTGGCAAGTAAGAGGGAAAGGCCAACATAACTTTTTGCTGGACTAAAGCCATAACTACACCATGTATCAAAATGTCAATCTTGCCGAGTGCGTTTAGACCAAACGTGCAAGAAAAATTAATAGCATACTTTGCCTTCAGTGATGTTGTCGCATAGCAAAAGCTAGTTATCTATTAGATGCCTTGACATTTTCAGTTTTGTCACTTAATCTTTAATTGGCTAGAAATAGATTGAGCTACTGAAGCCACAATAAAGCCTGAAGAATATATAGGATGCAAAAAGGGATGATGGGGAATGTATTTGCTGTTGAAAAATGGATGGCAACAACAAATGTAAGGCCTTAAAATGTCCATGAGTTTGGAATTGGATGGTTCTGTTTTTCTGTGCTCATTATCAAGGAGCAAGACTACAATAGACTACAAAAGCATAACTTGTTATGCCTATATAAAATACCTAATGTGTCATAAGAAAGTAAATATTCCTTTATTTTATGCCACAAAATTGTCTCACAATCCCCTTACCTTCAGTAAGCTTTGCTCCTCACTGTACCAAAACAAAAGCCTATGTTAAACTTTAGTGTTCTATTAATTTCATTAAATTACAAAGGCCACCTTCTCTGGGAAATTTTTCTCCTAAAAGCATGGCACAATTGACTTTTAAGTCCAATAACATTTCACTTTGTATCCCACTCATAACAACAACATAAAACATGACTGTTCAGCAGACCGCTAAATTCCCATTGAGCCTAATTTTATCACTTCTGTGTCTTTCATAAATCTCAAATTTGTCATCCTACAAAATAAATCCAGTAGCCATTGGGTGATCATTTTTAACTGTTAGAAGTTTACCGTACACTTTTTCTAAAGAGTAAGACAACTTCAGGTGATTAGTAGCAAAGCCAATAGATAGTCTACTGTTTGCAATAGTGGTGAATATCTGTAGCTCGAGTGTAGGATGAGGGTGAAGGTTTGTTCTCCAAGCTTGTGGGTTGGTTTCTGAACATTTTGTTACCAGGCTAGGCAGTGGAGTTGTAGATGTTACCTAGCCTGGTAACTAAACATTCAGAAGCCAACCCACCAGCTTGGAGAATGAACCTTCACCCTCAT
The DNA here is from genome assembly GCF_964194415.1 of Vipera berus. NCBI lineage: Eukaryota > Metazoa > Chordata > Lepidosauria > Squamata > Viperidae > Vipera > Vipera berus. The sequence continues at coordinate 89,458,395 of NC_138202.1, read as the reverse complement.
AGTCTACTGTTGCAAATAATACATAGAGAATAGCCCTGGGCTACTGGAAAGGACATTTTTTAAAAAGACAGTATAGCAAATATGTGTCACTGAAAACAGACGATTTCCCCATATCTGTTCATCCACTTCTAATGCCTTTGTGTAAAATAACAGATGACTGGACCCTTTCTAGCCACAACTTAGATAGTGGAGGAAAAAAATCTCTTTGGATAATTTTATTAAAGCTGGTCATTCAAAAAAAGTCAGTTTTGATATCTTAATATGAAGCTGGCTAATTTTAATCAAAGATGCATTGCTACAACTGGGAGTGGCAATAACAGACTGCATAATGTAAGCCTTATCCTTCAACCAACTGAGTCAAAAGCAGTTGTCTGAATAACAGAAACCAAGAAAGATAGTGTTGTAAGTCAAAGTTCCCAACTTGCCCCTTGAAGCATTCCAGAAAAGAGCCACAGAGTAAAAACTGAGGTGTTGATTAATAATTTATAATAGATTGCATTATGATCAAATGGGAAGATAACATAGAAGCATGTGTGCCAGAACTATGTACACAATTGAAATACCTTGATTAGGAAGCTCATTCCTAAATTTACATCATGTAGCATCCATTCAATAATGTAGCTCTTGCCTGAGTGACTTCATATGTCAGGCAAATCAACTGCACTGACATTAATCGAGAAGCATCGTACAAAACTAATGACTAAGTTACAGGTAGTCCTCAACAGACAACAATTCAGCCCAAAATTTATGTTGCTAAGTGAAACATTTGTGAAATGAGCTTTTCCCTATTTTATGACCTTTCTTGCCACAGTTGTTAAGTGAATCACTACAATTGTTAAGTTAATAAGATGGTTGTTAAGTGAATCTGGCTTTCCCACTGACTTTGCTTGTCAGCAGTTCACAAGAGGGGATCACATGATCCTGGGACACTGCAAACCGTCATAAATGTGCATCAGTTGCAAAGCATCCAAATTTTGATCAAGGGAATGTTGCAATGGTTGTAAGTATGAAAAATGGTCACAAGTCCCTTTTTTCAGTAACTAAATGAACTGTTGTAAGCCGAGGACTACCTGTATTGAAATTTAGTATCCTCAATAAATCTCTTTCTAAAAAAGAACGTGAACTGAATTGAACTGACCAAGCAATAACTAGTAATTGTATAGTATTACTAATAATATACTATTAGTAGTAATAATGATACTAAGACATGGGGAAGGAGAGAAAAGAAGTATCTCTTGTACCACCACTATTTCAGGATTCACTGTGAGTATTTCAATCTTAAGAAAGAACTTTTGCTTCTTCATGGAAATAATGTAATTGTTGCTCTTATTTGCAGAGCTGTTTCTATATGTCTGTGTTTCCTTCATAGAGATTCACTAGGCATCTTCTAGATATATATATCTTCCTTTGGAACTCCCTTCATCTCTCCCTTTCTGAAATATAAAACTAGGAAGGAATTTTCCACTCAGGGCACTTCCAAACAATGGTACTAATCTGCTAGTAAAATGCCTCAAGTAGTGGTAGTTTACAGGGCACTGTGGCCTTTACATTACACAATGTATGTATCCTCCATTGTTTCTTCTAATTAGAAAAATATTTTGTTAACCTTTAAAATTCTCTGTATTGCCGTAATTGTTATTTACTTCAAGAAACTCAGAAGCACCTTTTTTGCCACCCATCTAATTCACAACCCTCAGTCGAGCCCCTATGCACTATTTAATCATTTCTTAGTTAACCGGGGCAGAAAGAGCAGCTTTAATTAGCTTCCAGTATTCTAGTATTTGTGTGTAAACTATTTAGAACTTATCTTCCTTCTTTTCCCTCCCTATTGATTCAGAAAACTGCTACCATAATCACAATCATTTAGAGAGTTTCCCAGTGCAGCAATTATGTATATAATATTTCTAAAACCACCCAACTTCTCAAAGACTCTGGTTGGTATGCAAACTGGAAACAAAAGAAACAGAAAAACATCAGGCAAGAAAACAGGGATGGGGGATGGGGGAAGAGACATTGTCTAGTTGATGGGATCAGAGCACGCTAACCCTGTCTAATCTTAAAGGACAGGTTGAGACAATGGCAGACAGACAATCCCTCATATAGTACATGCAGCATCATGTAGTGTTGTGCAGGGAACAATCAACACCTTGAATTGCACCCAAAAGCCTACTGATAGCTACAGATAACACTTATCATTTAGCTGTATTGGCGCAGTAGTTAGAATGCAGTATTGCAGGCTAATTTTACTGACTGCTTATTTATTTATTATTTATTATTAATTTAATTTGTATACCGCCCTTCTCCCTAGGGACTCAGGGCGGTGAACAGGGCAATACATAAAAACTAGATACAAAAATTAAAATTATTAAAACATGATTAAACAATGCCCATAAATTAATACAAATTTAAAATTAAAGTCATTTATAAAAATCCCAACCCGTCCCATCAGGCCAGGCCAGCTTGTTTAAAGAGATGGGTTTTAAGATCGCGCCGGAAGGAGCGGAGATCGGGCGCCATCCGGAGCTCAACCGGAAGATGGTTCCATAAATCCGGTGCACCCACAGAGAACGCTCTCCCCCTGGGGGCCACCAGTCGGCATTCTTTGACCGGTGGCACCCTGAGGAGGCCCTCTCTGTGGGAGCGTACTGGGCGGAGGGAAGTTGACGCCGGCTGCAGGTGCTCCCCAAGGTATTCTGGACCCATGCCATGAAGGGCTTTGTAGGTCATTACCAACACCTTGAACCTCACCCGGAAGACAACTAGTAACCAATGCAGCTCGCGGAGCAAAGGTGTGACATGGGAGTATCGGGAGACTCCCAGTACAACTATCACGGCTGCATTCTGTACCAGTTGGAGCCTCCGAGTGGTCTTCAAGGGTAGCCCCATGTAGAGAGCGTTGCAGTAATCAAGACGAGAGGTCACGAGCGCATGAGTGACCGTACGTAAGGCATCCCGGTCTAGATAGGGCCGCAACTGGCGCACCAGGCGAACCTGGGCGAAGGGCCCCCTAGTCACAGCTACAATATGGTCTTCTAAGGAGAGTTGTGAATCTAGGAGGACTCCCAAGTTGCGAGCCCTATCTACAGGAGATAATGACTCACCCCCCATAATGAGGGGTGGGATATCCTGAATATCCCGAGATGCCGGTACGCACAGCCACTCAGTCTTGTCAGGGTTGAGTCGAAGCCTGTTCCTCCCCATCCAGACCCGGACCACCTCCAGGCACCGGGACATCACGCCGAGGGCATCACTGGGGTTGTTTGGGGTCGAAATGAAAAGTTGGGTATCATCAGCATACTGATGATACCCAACTCCAAAACCACGAATGATCTCACCCAGCGGTTTCATGTAGATGTTGAACAGGAGAGGCGAGAGGACCGACCCCTGAAGAACTCCACAAGTGAGAGGCCTCGCGGTCGACCTCTGTCCCCCCTGCCAACACCGACTGCGAGCGTCCCAGGAGATAGGAGGAGAACCACTGAAGAACCGTGCCTCCCACTCCCAATCCCCTGAGACGCCGCAGCAGGATACCATGGTATTACCTGTATTACCAACAGTTTGGCAGTTCGAATCTCACCAGCTCAAGGTTGACTCAGCCTTCCATCCTTCTGAGGTTGGTAAAATGAGGATCCAGATTGTTGGGGGCAATAGGCTGACTCTGCAAACTGCTTAGAGAGGGTTGTAAAGCACTGTGAAGTGGCATATAAGTTTAAGTGCTTTTGCTATTGCAGTGTGCTGGGGTCATGTGATTTCAATTTGCAACCTTTTCCCCCAATTTCTGATTTGCCTATTGAGGCAGCTGCATCACTTAAAAACCAAGTGGTTTGCTTACCAATTACAATTATTCACTTAACTCAGGGGTGTCAAACTGCCAGCCTGCGAGCCAGACGCATCATCCAGAAGTCACACCCACCCCATTGCTGGCAATGGCAAAACTGTCCTGATACGTTGTGTGATGTCACATGACTTTGTGAGTTTGACATGTCTGACTTAACTGCTGTAAAAATTGGGGTAAAATCAGGTTCTACCTGAGTTATAAATGCAATGATTTACGACAGAAATTTAAATCCCAATTGTGGTTGTAAGTCAAGGATGATCTACAATGCAATTTGCAAAGCAGAGGTGTTATCTAACTATACTTCATTTTGGATCAAAAACAGTGCTGGACTGCCTCATGCTTTCTCTATTCAAGCATGTTGCTCTTTCACAATGGCAATGGGCTGCTTTGTCCAAAGACTTTAATTTTTAGTTTTTAATAACAGGTTATAGATAGTTAATTTATGGAGAGGAGTATCTGATTGGTTGATATATTTTTGCTGCAAACTCTAGATTTGCAAAACCATAGACTTGGATGATTGGCATATGTCCCTTCTCCATATACACACAACAGGAAACAGTCCATCTACAAAAGGGGTGTCAAACTGCCAGCTGGATGCATCACAACAAAACTGAGCCCACCCCATTGCTGGCAATGGGGAAAAAGCTCTTATACGTCATGCGATGTCACGTGATGTTGCGAGTTTGACATGTCTGATCTACAAAGCTAGTAGCTGCTTAAATGAAAAATTTATTCTTCCTTTAATATTCTGAATGAGCTTAAGGTAAGAGCTTGAGATGCTTTAGGAAGTCTTTGTCTGGTATCATTGGTTTTGTTTTGTTTCTAATTGCTAAGAAATTATGCCTCAAGTCTTATCCTTATGTGGCTCTGGAAAATACAAGTCAATATTTGAATTGTTGTGAATGCATCTAATTTTCTATTTCAATTTGATTTACCTTTATTATTCATGTGTGACCAACAGGTGTTTTAATTAGTATTTATTGGGTATATTAAGAGTTAATAGTATTAAAATACTAAGTAATTAAGAGTGGGTACTGATGTCAAGCAGCTAGCTATAAATTATTAAATGCAGTTTGATTAAGAATGTTGTAATTATTGGTAATTATTTATACAACATCTATTGATAGATATTTCAGTTTAGGTTTTTCATATATTTTTCCAATGGCTTTGTTCCCTAACTCTAATTAGAACCTAATTAGAAATACTTAATTTTTACTGAAGGCCCGTTCATTGTTCTATAATTATTGTACAAGTGTCTTTGGTGTCCATTGTCATTCACATGTACACAGAAGTCTTTGAACATTGGGCTTATGGAAAGGCAACATACAAACACAAACCATGATGAAGATGAATTTATGATCAGTTGATTCAAAATACTTTGTGTCACATTGACTCCATTTTTCTTCAACCCTTTTGATAATGTATGCATCTAGGTGGTTATCAGTGAATTACTTTCAACCAAAAATGAGTAGTAATATGCATCACTCTATTTATTTTTTTCAGCCTTCCCCAATTTTGCACCACTAAATATTTTGATGTTGTAATTCCCAGTATTCCTACCTCAGTATTCCTCCCACCACTTTTGCAACTTAGGAAATCTAGTCTGCTCCTACAAATTTACATCATACATGTGAGATTTTACTGCATTATGTTAAATTTGGACAATCAATTTCCTCGAGGCAAGAATAGTCAGAGAAAAACTGAAATAGTACAAATGATATGTAATTGCAATTTTTAAGTCAGAGTAAATTCTTTGCAGAAAATTAGAGCATTACCTTTTTCACAATGACTTCCTGTGAATCCAGAAGGACAGGAACATGTATTGGGGGCAACACATGTCCCACCATATCTGCATCCTTCTTCACAAAATGCTGAAAAAGAAAACATCATTTAACTGTTGCATTGTACAATAAAACAGAGACATATATCTGTAACCCAGAAAGAGGTGAAGTACAATTTATTAAATGACAGAGTTCAAATAACAGCCCTAGGGAGAAAGACAGAAAGCCATACAGAAAATTAACAAAAGTAAAAAGTTAATGATTATTTGGCAAGAATATTAAAGGGATAAAAGAAAACATTTTGGAACTAAGCCTAGTCACAGTCATTACAAAGATAGAATTGCATTTAAATGCTTTTAATAAACTGCTGAAGATATGGAGAAAAATTGGAAGAGGAATAATAGTAGTATTAGTACTGTAATAATAACATATTCCATTTTTTTCCTAGGAACTAAGTTGGTCTAATTAAGGATTACCCTTTGTTTTATCTCCCCATTAAGATCTCTGTAATGTAGGGTGGGCTCAGAGAGTTACATAAAGTATTCTAGATTTTCCCCATGACAAAACTACATTTAACTGGACACAATCATGCTTAGTCCTCTATACAAAGTAGGATTGCTAAACCTATGTTTAGTAAACTATGCTTCAATGAATGTAGTTAGTTAGAGTCCCTGATCAGAACTGACACCTCATCATTGTAAGGTTGGAGGTAGCAAAGCCAAAAGACAAAGGTTTCTTTTAGTTGCACAGTTAGAATCATTAATACCTGAAGAAGGCTATTTACACACACTTGGGACAGATAAATTTAAGCCCGTTTAAATGTTTCCTGCCTCAATATATCTGCTCTTTTGCCATGATTTAATTGTACACACCTCTAGTAACATTCCAATAATGGAATAATAATAGTTCACATAGTTTACCATAGGGAGACCCACACAGCTCTACTATTGCTATGGTAGCATGAAATCAAAGCAGGAGAAAATAACAATTACCTTGAACATCAAGATCATGTGAAGTATTAGTACTGCTTTATAAAACCCTACTAAGACCACACCTGGAATACTGCAGCCAGTTTTTGTCACCATATCACAAAAAAGATGTTGAGAGTTTGGAAAAAATTCAGGGAAGAACAACTAAGATGATCAAAGGCCTGGAGACTAAAAGATATGCAGAATGGCTGCGGGCTAGTCTAAAGAAAAAAAGAAATAGGAGAGACATGATAGCACTGTTCCAGTATCTGAGGGGCTATCACAAGGCAGAGGGGCCAGGTTGTTCATCAGAGCACCAGAGGGAAGGACGAGAAACCTTGGTTGGAAACTGATCAGAGAGAGAAGCAACCTGGTATTAAGGAGAAACTTCCTGACAGTGAGGACAATCAACCAGTGGAACAGCTTACCCCCAGAAATTGTGGATGCTCCATCAGTGGAGATTTTTAAGAAGAGACTAGATAATCAGCTGTCTGAGATAATATAGGTTCTCCTGCTTGAGCAGGGGGCAGGACTAGAAGACCTCCAAGGTCCCTTCCAGCTCTATTCTATTCTAATATTTTAATTTATATCAAACATTTTCCTTTCTGGATATCACTGGAAATACTGTACTGTGAATAGCCTGTCAAGAGCCACCTACAATGTCACATCCTTATAAGCAACGTAAATCATATTCTGTGTGCTACATTTTATTCGACACCCTGTGGGCTACATAAGAGAAACTATCATGAATATTTAAAAATGGCTTTTGCATCAGAATTGACAATGTAATCACCCACCCATCCTGCAATCACATGAACACTGGCAAATAAAAGCTACAAAGGATATGGAAAGTGAGTCAAGTGCTGTAAAATAGAAAAAGTCCTTCAGCATAACTGCAATGAAATGGGCAAAAATAAGAATTCTTTTGGGTCTTCAATCATAATTTAAAATTGCTTATAGGTGAGCAGAGCAAATAGTACCCCAAGGTACCTCCTTTTTTTGCTTTAATTAATTAATTAATTAATTATAATAAGCTTTAAAAAAATAGAAAGAAAAGAAAAGAAAGGTAGAAAGAAAATAAAGGCCAGAAAAAGACATGAAACTAAAATGAGATTTACACACACAGCTGAATTAAAACTTCTGTAACATTAAACTATTGTTACATATTAAATTATTATAGTTTCTCAAAACAACCCTACATGTTTGTTGAATTAGTAAAGTGGTTCTGACCATTTTGAGGAAAGAATCTTGAATGATCTCGTTTAACTTTATCCAGGTATTTTAGAAGAAACAGTTCCCTTTTGGGTCACATTTTGAAAACTTGAAAATTTTGTGGACAGCTTTGATTTTCCATCTTTTTTATTCTATCTTCTATTTATGATTGTAGTGCCATTGTGTTTTCATTTTCATTTTTTGTATTAAGCATGCTTGATACTTTTTTTTCTATGTAAACTGAGAAGGGTTTCTTTGATTGCAGTGGCATAGAAATATGTTTAAGAGATAAAATAAATAAATAATATTCAGTCTAAAATCATAAATAGTTGCAATCTACCTTCTTCATTTTAAAGTTTATAGCTAGTTGCCTAAGTTTGTAGCAGATTTCTAATATACTGCATATGACTAACCTAACCCCTTTTTTAATGTACCAAGTTCATAATTTTCAGATTTTAACAAATTAATATTGTCATTTTAATGCAAATCTCTTCCCATCGTATAATATGTTCATTTTTAATATTTTTAACTCAAAAATATTTTTCTCCTTTTGAATTAACTAGTCCAGGGGTCAGCAACCTTAAATACTCAAAGAGCCACTTGGACCTGTTTCCCAGAGAAAACAAAACACTGGGAGCCGCAAAACTTGCCCGTGCACATGCACGCAGAAGGGGGGGAGATTGATTGAAGAGTTTAATTAGAAATAGAAGCTGTTGTGCATGAGTTCTCTCTCTCTCTCCCTCTCCCTCCCCCTCCCTCCCTCTCTCTCTCTCCCCCCCCCCCGTCTCTCCCTCTCTCCGATCTTCTCACCTGGCCAGCTGGCTTCACACTGTTCTCCGTCAAGCTGACACACATACTTATTGAGCTGGCTCTCTCCTGCCCTTGGTCTGCCAGTCCTCTTCCCCCACTCAGTGTGAGAGTGTGAGTGTGTGTGTGTGTGTGTGTGTGTGTGTGTGAGTGAGTGAGAGAGAGAGAGAGAGAGAGAGAGAAATAGCTGCTGCTTCCTGTGGAGATGCAGCAAAGGCAGGAACCCCGCCCAATAAGCTTATCAGCTTGTCGGAGAACAGTGTGAGGCTGAAGATTGGAGAGAGAGAGAGAGAGAGAAGGGAAGCACACATGCCTCTCTCTGTCTCTCTCTCTCTGCAAATGGTAGAGGAGGACTGGAGTCACAGGAGAAGGCTGAAAGAGCTGCATGCAGCTCCAGAGCCGCAGGTTGCCGACCCATGAACTAGTCAATCCTTTACTATTACTTGAATATTTTAATTTAATCCATGGCAGTTATCAGATTGATTCATAAATAGTAACTGTTTGGACCAGTTTTTAATCTTTAATCTGTTCTGGAACTTATATGAACTGTTCTGTAACTGTTAATGATTCAGATATTTCTTGATTGACTTCCTGGTTGGCTTGACATGCTCCAACATGACTCATTTTAGGCCTATTTTTGGGAAATGACATACTGTACATAATAGGGAATCAAAATAAGGGAAGATGGTAGAGTCAAACTATTACAAAGTGGAGCTGGAGGGGATTGCTTGGTTAAGAAACTCTTCTTTTTTTTACAAAGTCAATCTTATATCTCTAAAAATAATAATAGAAGACATGCTGATTAAATTTGCCTTGATTCAGAATAGTGTCCCAGAAGTTGAAGCCTCAGGTAGACAGAGAAAGTGCAGCTTTACCATTAAAGCAAAAAATTGCCTGATAAGCAAAAAAGATACATTCAGCTGATGGGAATACATGTTTCACTATAATTGGAATAAGAGAAATAAGTGCTATATGGAACATGAGTTCCCTCGATGGCATAGCTAATTCAGTTCAAATGTCTTCTTTTTCTCAGTAAAATTAAATTATTTAGCACTTGAAAAAAAATCCAAGTTGAAACAACTAAGTCTTTATTAACCTCAGAGAGATCACTAAGTAGAAATGATATTGAATTAACATTCTAGTGCACTGCAGTATGACAAGAATTAGTATTCTCAGCACAACAGTAAAAGCAACAATGGGAAGAAAAGGCTATGGCAATCTTTTTATCAACTCATAACAAATGTACTGCTGGTACATGCTGCGTTATTTCAAGAAAATGGAGTTGGATGTGGTTGTTGTAAAAAGAAGAAAGATGTTAACTTTGCTCTTGTAGGAGACCCATTGCAACATCCATTCCCTGAGAAAATTGATGTTGCAGTGTTAATATTGTGAATTTCCATCTTACATTCATCATATAACAAAGAGCAAACAAAAATATACAGCATTGAAGTATCATTTGTTAAGGATATTAATTAAGGACATCAGTTAATAAAAATGGGTGTCTGCTTGACCTGAGCTTCTCAGCTTCTCAGTTGACTGAAACATGGTGAGCCATAATATTATTTAATTAAGCTAAAGGAGAAATTTATAGGGGCCAGACATACACAAGTCTGCCTTTATGCATATGAACATAACTCTTATTAGAAATAATAAGATGCTATTTGGGATTGTTTAAGTGAAGTTTTTAAGTCCTCGTTTAAAAGCATGATGTGATATAAAGTTGAATTCAAAGTTGCATAACTATTTAAAAAAACATTTATGATCCAGCAGAGGTTTCTATGAAGGGGAGGGAATGACATTTTTTCCTGGTTTTCCCAAACATTTGCAGTCCCCCATGTCTTCCAAATATGCTCTGGAAAGTTAGAATGCCCTCTGAAAAAGCACAGAGGATAGTAACAAAAAAAATGTGACAATTTACTCTCCTGTAGCAAGATTTGCAAACAATGGATGGAAATTAATCAAGGAAAGAAGCAACCTGGAATTAAGGAGAAACTTCCTAACAGTGAGCACAATTAATCAGTGGAACAGCTTGCCTTCAGAAACTGTGGGCACTCCATCACTGGAGGTTTTTAAGAAGATACTGGACAGTCATTTCTCTGAAATGGTATAGGGTCTTCTCCTTGAGCAATGGGTTGGACTAGAAAACCTCCAATGTACTCCCAGCTCTATTCTAATTGAAATATGAGATTATAAATTCTCTGTAAATAATTTTATCTAAGTACAACAGAATTCTCCTTAATATTAAAATATGTTTGCTTTAAGATGTAATAATGCAATGCTGTGGTTTTTATTAAATGTGATACCACTATTTTGGGACTATACAGTATGTCATCAACATAATGACATCTTTGTATTTTTTGCCTTTTAGTTTGAGGAAATCAGAATTAATCCATCTGAATGAAAAGCAGGTCTGACAGCAACAATATTTTGATACATGATGTTTCTAATTTTGTTGCAGTGTGTCATACAAGCTTACTACTCTCTCCCTACTGAAAGTATTCTCTTCTGATAGTAAGTGTGGGGGATGTTCACCAGCTGTACAATTAATTTTGGGAGATGTGGAAGCTACAAGTCTCTTGTGCAACAGTCTTTGTGCTTATACTTATACTTCTTAATAAGTCTCAAAACCATTTTGTGTCAAAAGATTTCTGTTGTATTCCAAATTGCAGTTTAGATAGTGGACAATATAATACAGCACAAGATAGAGGATTTCCAGTCTCGCCTAGCAGGTTCCTAGTAATCTGAGAAACCTAAGCATAAACTTGATAAATCCCACAAGAGAAGTACTAATATGCTACCATTAATATATTGTAATCCATGCATGTTTACAAGAAGTAATGTCTTGTTAGAAGAGCACTTAGTGATTTTGCAATAAAATGCCTTATTAGGGGAAAAAATGAAATGGGAAAGCAACTTGAATAAAATCCACAGAGATGTTGAACCTTTCAGAGTCAAATCTAATTCTAAGAGTAATTTTCAAGTAATCCAATTCAGGAAAGACAAAAAGAAAAACAAAGTCCTTCATCACTGATGTTTGCCAAAGGAACTAAACATTATTTGACAAACAAATGCACTACCATTCTTAATGTTGAGTTGAGAGAGAGAGATTGTTTCAGACAGTGTGGGAGAACTATCCAAGACAGTCCCTTGACCGTTGCTTGTTGAACAGAGGGATCTGTCAGCAACAACCATTTTTGAGACAAGCTAAACTACTGTTGTCAGGCTGGTGGAGACTCTGCTCCAGTGCCAGTGTTGTAATAATAGTCTGGTCCCTGGTTAGCTTCTGAAAGAATTCTCAGAATGACAGGCTACTAATTTTGCTAAAATTTAATTAAGCTAGACTAATTCAAATGCTGGGGGGAAAGTAGTATATGGTATGATGCAATGAATTAATCGTGAAAGAAACTAAATATAAACTAAACTAAAAATCAAATAAAAAAATAAAATAAAATTATGTATGTCGCAGAGCACGCTGGCTGAGGAATTCTGGGAGGCTGAAGTCTACAAGTCATAAAAGGGCCGAGTTTGAAGACCCCTGTCTCAGAGGGTGTTTCTACCAAATTTATTACAGGTGGTCCTTTTTTAACAACCACTTGTTCAGTGCTGAATGAGAACTAATTAGAACCAATCCTCAGTGATCTAGCCATTGCAGCATCCTTGCAATCACATTACCATGGTTACTCAGCAATTGGCTGGATTTTTGCTTATTACCAACCCCCTCTTTTGCTTTTTCCCCTTTTTATCACCATACAACTGACCTCCTCTGTATGGTAGAACATGTAAAACACACACACACACACACAGAGACATACCCACAAACACATTGGTATGTATGTACATAAAGGAGTTTGTGAGAATTTTCCTCCAGTAGTCATTGACAATGATTGAGGGCAGTGCTTATCTTTGTTTCAAAGGCCACTGAGCCAGCACTGTCAGAAGACATTTCTGCAGTCATGTGTCCAGCATGACATCATAGAGCACTGTTATCTTTCCACTGAAGTGGTACCTATTTATCTAATCGCATCCACATACTTTTGAATGCATGGCACTCAGGTCTCAAACCTGGGATGCCCAGCATCTTAACCACAGCCACCACACATCTGTCTGTCTGTCTGTCTGTCTGTCTGTCTGTCTGTCTGTCTGTCTGTCTGTCTGTCTGTCTGTCTGTCTGTCTGTCTGTCTGTCTATCTATCTATCTATCTATCTATCTATCTATCTATCTATCTATCTATCTATCTATCTGTTTACATATATTCATTGATAGGATGAGAGAAGGAGATATAGAAACATCAGCCATTTACCAGGCAATTCTAAAAAATAAACAGATTTTTGAAACTTATAAATAATATAGAAGATTTCATCATCAGTTTAGATGAGCAATTTATTTTAAATTTAACATATCCATTTAATTGACTTGACAGCACCAAATGAGCTTTTATTTATATTTATTCACCTATTCATAAATTTTATTTCTAAAATGTATTAGTCATGCTGTAGTAGCTTTCAAGGTGACATAATAAAAAGTTAAAAAAGTATACTAAACTACACATAAATTTGTTATTATGAAAGTATAATAAAATAAAATTCTTCATTTATCCTTCAGGGTTCTTTTATGCCTTGCAAATGTGAACAGATCCCAGTATGTGGACATTATCAATTAAAACATGAAAAAAAATCTCTGTTGTGTTCTGGGCATAAATACAATATGATCCAATCCAGAAATTTGCTGTAATAACATTGACCTGTATAGTAATCACTAGTATTATCTTTCAAAGTAGTAATAGTACTGATCTGACTCTAAGTTGAATGGATGCTATAGAAAGCCACAAATAATATGTGGTAACAGATAATAGGGTATCATTTGGCAGTTGAAGGGACAAAATATTTTTATTGCACCTCTTTCACCATGATTTTCTATAGGCTGTTGATGGTGGCATAAGGACCAACATTGTGTTCTGAAGAATATACCTAACTGCTGGCTAAAAAAGTAAAGGTATTCCTCTACTTGAATGTACCATGTAATTACACACATCTTTAGGACTCTACAAGGGTTGTAGAGAGACAGTCTAATAAATATATTTAAAAGACAGACAGAGACAGACAGACAGACAGACAGACACACACACACACACACACACACACACACACACAGAGAGAGAGAGAGAGAGAGAGAGAGAGAGAGACTGTACCTAGAAAAAAAAACTTGAGTAATATGTATGTGATGCACAAGTAATCAACTGCCACCTACCACAGAACATGAGAAATGAAAAAAAAGAAGTGTTTCTGTTAAGCTGCAAAAAGGGTGGGAGTAAAATGTGCTAAATTCATCTCAAGAGAGAGAGAAGATGGGTTAGCAGTCCTAGTTATCAGATGAAAACCATCAGTTTAAGCAGGCTTCAGTCCTGGTAAGCAATAAAGATTCTTTACTACTCAAGCCATGTTGAGTGTCTGGACAAGTTCAACTGTGTTTGAGGCAGCTACTGAAGTCTGACATAGAAAGGAATAGCAAGGCGTTGTTGCTCTTATTGTTAATTTTGCACCAGAGCAGGAAAACCAATCTACTCTTTGACCTTAGCTGATCTTGAAAAAGCTCAAGAGGTTTGGACTCTTGATAAACAACCAATGAATCCCACAGCTGTTGCCCCATCCCATCTGCAGCCCTCTCTTGCTTCCTGTTATATTTATAATACTTAGTATATAAAGACACTATATTTACTGGCATCTTAACTACATACAGTTTCTAAAAGCTAAGTAATGCTAGCCTTGGTTATATGAGAGCTACCCAGTAATATCAGGGCTTTTGAGTAGATTTTTGTTGCATCTGAATTTGAATTACACATGCTGAGGTAGTTCACATTTTGAATAAAGAGGATCATTGGTTTGAAAGAGGGGTAAAGGAATCCATGATCTATGTTAGAACTGAAGACCCCTCCCTCAACAGAGGGGCAGGAATAAGACACCAGCTATCTCCACTTTATAATCCAGCCCTTGCAGAAGAAGAAGAAGAAGAAGAAGAAGAAGAAGAAGAAGAAGAAGAAGAAGAAGAAGAAGAAGAAGAAGAAGAAGAAGAAGAAGAAGAAGAAGAAGAAGAAGAAGAAGAAGAAGAAGAAGAAGAAGAAGAAGAAGAAGAAGAAGAAGAAGAAGAAGAAGAAGAAGAAGAAGAAGAAGAAGAAGAAGAAGAAGAAGAAGAAGAAGAAGAAGAAGAAGAAGAAGAAGAAGAAGAAGAAGAAGAAGAAGAAGAAGAAGAAGAAGAAGAAGAAGAAGAAGAAGAAGAAGAAGAAGAAGAAGAAGAAGAAGAAGAAGAAGAAGAAGAAGAAGAAGAAGAAGAAGAAGAAGAAGAAGAAGAAGTTGGAGGGGACCTTGGAGGTCATCTAGTCCAACCCCCTGCTCAGGCAGGAAACCCTATACCATTTCAGACAAATGGCTGTCCAGTCTCTCCTTAAAAACTTCCAGTGTTGGAGCATTCACCACTTCTGGAGGCAGGTTGTTCCACTGGTTAGTTGTTCTAACTGTCAGGAAGTTTCTCCTTATTTCTAGGTTGCTTCTCTCCTTGATTAGTTTCCATCCATTACTTCTTGTCCTGCTTTCAGGTGCTTTGGAGAATAGCTTGACTCCCTCTTCTTTGTGGCAGCCCCTGATTCCAGCAACCATTCCCTATTTTCCTAATTCACTTTTTCACTTTTCCTAATTCACTCTAAAGCTTTCCCTGCGCAGAGCCTTAAGTAACACAAGCTGCCTGCAATTAGTGCAGGTTCGCATCCCACCAGGCTCAAGGTTGACTCAGCTTTCCATCCTTCCAAGGTAGGTAAAATGAGGACCCAGATTGTTGGGGGCAATAAGCTGACTTTGTAATAATGCTGCTTGGGGGGGGGTGAAAGCCCTAATAAACAGGCATATACACAGAATGAAGGCTATTGCTAAGCACATTGATTTGTGCTTTAAATTGTAAGCCACCCTGAGTCTTCGGAGAAGGGCAGGATATAAATGGGATTTTTTTTAAAAAAAGACCAAATGGGAGATCCGCTCCAGGTTTTCCAGCCAGCCCGCCCAGTTCCTGAGTCAAATGTGTCCTTAGAGCTAAGCCGCTGCTCTGGCTGCTGCCTTCCCCACCTGCCTTTCAAGTTGGGATATACTACAGCTGCTCTTCAACTTTAGAAGGAAAGACGCCCAGACCCCAGCCTGTAAAAAATCACAGACTGCAGCTTCTTCTCCAATTGGTCCCGCTTTCCCTGCGCAGACTAAATGGGAGATCTGCTCCAGGTTTTCCAGCCAGCCCTGTCCCTAAATTTTCAGCACCTGGCATATAAGATGACCCCTGACTTTTGAGAAGATTTTCATGGGTTAAAAAGTAGTCTTATACGCCGGAAACTACGGTAAGTAAAATGTGAAATAAGGTGCAAAATAAGATAAGCAGAATGCTATCAAAAGTATTACTTTCATTCCATCATGGGAACCTTGTACTACATTAAGCAGTATGCAATTAATAACAAGTCATTGAACATAATGTCATAATGATATAGAGCTAGATGTCTGTCCTAAGCTACTACAATTTCACTAATTTGAATGGGCTCGGAGATCTGGAAGATCAGCTCATCCATTGCTAGCATTTGTAGTGATGAAATGATAATTTATAGTAATACACTATGAACCAAATAATTGCTTATTTGGTATTGTTAGTTGCATCAATGCTGAATGGATGATGTTTCAAATGTGAAAGGATGTATTTCTGAAAGGACATAATACAATTCATGACTAATTGTACATCAGTGTGAATTCATCTGAGATAACAGCCTCACCTGATTCATTCAAATTTCATATGCCTTCCCATAGGCATTCACTTCTAATATTTATGAACGTAGATAAATAATGTAGTCACTGCATGATACATTAATCATTCAAGTTTTCCAGAAGATTTCAAAAGTCATCAACATAAAGATTTTTTAGCTCCTTTGCATTTTTCAACTTCATTGGTCTAATTTCAGTTGAAAACTACTACCTACTTATCTACCTACCTACCTATCTATCTATCATCCCTCCAAGAGCCTTGGTGGAGCAGTGGGCTAATGCCTCCTTAAGTAACACCAGCTGCCTGCAATTAGTGCAGGTTCGCATCCCGCCAGGCTCAAGGTTGACTCAGCCTTCCATCCTTCCGAGGTAGGTAAAATGAGGACCCAGACTGTTGGGGGCAATAAGCTGACTTTGTAATAATGCCGCTTGGGGTGTGTGAAAGCCCTAATAAGCAGGCATATACATAGAATGAAGGCTACTGCTAAGTTTGTAAAGCCGCCCTGAGTCTTCGGAGAAGGGCGGGATATAAATGGAATTAAAATTAAAAAAAATAAAAAAAATCTCTCCATATATTCATATATCTCTCTTTCTCTATTCTATCTATCTATCTATCTACTGTGGTTCCCCCCAAAATAAGACCCAACCAGAAAATAAGCCCAAGAATGATTTTTCAGGATGCTTGTAATATAAGCCCTGCCCCCAAAATAAGCCCCAGTTAAAATAATCAGCCAGATGGATGCATTTAGTTTGGTATTTCCCTGAATATAAGCCCTAACTGGAAAATAAGCCTAATGCATCTTTTGGAGCAAAAATTAATATAACACCCAGTCTTATTTTGGGAAAAACATGGTATTATCTGTCTGTCTGTCTGTCTGTCTGTCTGTCTGTCTGTCTGTCTGTCTGTCTGTCTATCTATCTATCTATCTGTCTATCTATCTATCTATCTATCTATCTATCTATCTATCTATCTATCTATCTATCTATCTATCTATCTATCTATCTATCTATCTATCTATCTATCTATCCAGGTCTTTCAAGTCATTTTTAACTTCTAGCAACTGCCAAGACAAGTTCTGGCTTTTTTGACAAGATTGACAATTCCTGCAACTGTTCTTCTTGTTCTAAGTCTAATTTCTAAGTCACTTCACTAATTAATTGGAAGCAAGGAGATTTTTTTAAAAAAAGTCTCAGCCAGTTGCTGTACAATATGTCAAACACTTTCAATGCCACAGTCCCATAAAAGTATTACTTCATACTTCAGGTGCAGACAGTGTCATAAAACTGTAGTGCCATTTTATGCATAAATAATTATTGACAAGTATAATTGCACACAAGTGTAGAGTAGATGTAATAATCTTTATAACTGATTTCCTGAAATAGAACTATATAACCAAGTACTCGTATCTTACAAAATATAGGTATAAGAAAAGGGAAACAATGGACAATCTCCAGTGACTTTATAAAAACAAGACTACCTTTTTACTATCTTAAAATGTAGGTTTTTTCCACGGTAATCTAGCACTCCTGGAATGGAAAAATCCTGTTTATATAAATCCTTTTTTTTAAAAAGGCATTTATAAAAAGTTATTTCAAGTCTTCTGGCAAGATGGCTTATATGCATATATCAACTCTTCAGTGTGATTTTGTTTTTGAACCAAAGTGCCTACTATACTTACAGATAAGTATATGCATATGGTACCCTGTAAATGAGTCAGATATAATTTGTTTCACTTAGTATGTGCAGAATTGTACGTTCATCCATGAAATAAATAATTATTGAAGTATAATCCACAGCTAGTGCCCACTTTCAAACATCATAGACAAAACAGTCAAATATAGGTCATATACAGTTTATTGCCTACATTTTATAACTATATAAGTAAATAAAATATTTATAATATCCATGATTTCACCCAGATTTTGTTCCTAGACAAGATATACAAATGAAATTATGCTTTTAAACTTCTCTGCTATTTTATATTTCTTATGAATCGCATATTACATCAGCTTTGTGAAATGCATATAAGCATAAATAAAATTAATTGAAACAATAAAGGACTAAAATAGTGCAATAAACCATGAGCTACAGTATGATAAATTTCACTTTTTGAAAATGCTCTGTTCTTTTTCTCTTTTATATATTCCAATAAATGCCTTCTTAAATGATGCTGAATTTAGTTTATTGTGATGCTGTTCACAGTGTATTTTAGGAATTGGACTATATAAAATATTGTGTATGTGTGTGTCTGTGTCTGTGTCTGTGTGGAGAGAGAGAGGGGGGGAGAGGGAGTGTGTATGTATGTATAATTATGTATAATTCTACAAGTTTTATCCTTTGTTCACATATTTTAAAGGTTACAACTGAGCTATCCTATGTAGATACATTTTAATTGTACCATTAATTATATCTATACCTATTATATGCCTTACTCTGGGCAGATATGCATCTTCTACAATTTCTATATCATACCATTTGTCTATAATGATTCAGTGAATAAATGGGAATTCCCTTTTACTTATACATATGTATTATTTAATGTGGGACATTAATCCAAGATTAATAGAAACATAATTATGTTAAAATGATCAGAAGCTGCCATAGATATGTTAAGAAATAATATTACAATCCTAAAATATCTTCTATTAAATGCTGCATAAAATAATGCTCATACACAAAAAGTGCATGCACTCTAAATATTTATGATATTACTGCCATGAAAGCATTATGGCATCTCCAAATAATATTTTATTAAACTGTATTATTATTATTAATAAGCAATAGCTTAAAAGATATGTTATCAAAAGATTGTTATCTTAAAATTGAACAGTATCTTGGAAGAGAACTAATATCTGTAAAATATATATGCATAATTTAGATAAGGGAATATGTTGACAGTAAAATTACTTCAGAGTTTGTGTGACAGACCATTGCAAAGCTGAAATAAGGAGACACAGAAAAATTAAGAATTAAACTAATAATCAAATTTGTCCTGGAATTTCAAGCTACTCAGTTCTACATCAGACGGGGGGGAAATAAGCTGAAATTATCTACTAATGACAAACTTAAATTTGTTCTCTGGATGATTTCAGATTCATACACACACAAATATATTCACACACACACACACACACACACTTATTAGATACTGCAATCTAGTTGGACAAAACAAGCAATCAAGAACATAAACATAGTATACTGAGAGTTAATAAATGAGAAAATTAGGAAAGAACAATTATTCTTGTACATGACAATGCTTCACATGGCTTATAAGCAGCAAAATCACAGCAGTGGTAAAATACACAATACAGTCATGCTTATATCTTAAATTTGCAATATTGACTTGAACTCAGATTTGTTTTGTCAGGCTTGTGAATTCACATTTGTTGTATGAGAGATAGGAATATATTGTGACAAATAGTTTTGTAAGTTCACAAGGAGACAAAGAGCATATGCATAGAATATTCACAGACAAGAAGTAAAAAGCTTCTAATAATGGGTAAAATTGTAATTTTGCTAGCAGAGTAAAAATATTTGTTTTGTATAACACACGCTCATACTAAATTGATGGTGTGAGTTTAGTAGAGGCTAAGAAATATTTAATGCATCTAAAATTGAAGAGGGTCATAAATAATCAATAGCAAGTAATTACAATAACGGCAGGGCTCCAATTTAAACATCCAAAGAGCATTTTATGGCATTCCTATGTCAATTGTAGAGTAACAATCCCAACTAGATACCAAACAATAGATAACTTAACTAGAAAAATGCTGGTTTACCAGAAAAAAATTGGCGAACCCATTTATTGAGTTCTCCAATACATATGATTATTAAGGTGTAGGATATTCTATATCTTTGGGTGCTGTGATGCACACAATGAATGCCATTTCCATTCCTGTGTAATTGTTATTTAAATTTTCAAGTTGTGCTATTACAAATTCAGAAATTATTAAAAATATTTTAAGAGACCAAACAGAAAACATGACTTTGTTTTTATACATGATAACTGCTGCAAGGCTTTTGTATGCATACAGATGGAAGGACAACAAAAG
This sequence comes from Vipera berus, assembly GCF_964194415.1. Classification (NCBI taxonomy): domain Eukaryota; kingdom Metazoa; phylum Chordata; class Lepidosauria; order Squamata; family Viperidae; genus Vipera; species Vipera berus. The sequence goes on along the minus strand of NC_138202.1, from coordinate 89,437,951 downwards.
AATGGATTGTAAAGCGTATAGATCAGGTTGAGATTGCAAATGTGACAGTTTGGATTAAAGATAAAACTCTATTTTTCTTTCTACATGGATCCCATTTTTGGACTTTTTGCTTGATAAAGATAAAAATGAAGTTTTGGTTTTGGGAATAGAGTATTAGATGTTTTATGACTATAGAAATATTGTTGGATTTTCATAGATATTTTATGTTTGATGTATTTGTTTAAATTTAAAATAGAGGATGTTTTATAATAGACAGTATATTTTAATTGTAGAACTATATAGCATTATTCTGTATATTTGTACAATTATTATGATGCATTTGTGAGATATATGTTTATTTAGAGCAATATACTATGACAACTATGTATTGGTGTTATTATTTGATTATAGTTATGTACAGTATATCTTTTGTATTTTAGATTTGTATTTCCTTTTTTCAAACTAAAACAAGAGCTTTTATATATAATTGTATCTGTATAAAAAAAGTTGGAAGTATTTTTTTAATGTTCTTTTTGGGGCATGGGTTGTGTTACTTTTTAAACTTTCCCCATTATCCTTCCTCCTTATTTTTCCCTTTTCTTGTAATTTTGTATTTTCATCTTTTATTTTTGAAAATAATTCTATTAGAAAAACGAAGTGCATACAAAATAATGCTGATAGTGGGCAAATATCTTGTGCTTTATCCTTTAGGCCCTAATTCTTTAATTTATTTTTACCCATAATGGGACATTATAAATAAGAATTGATGTCACAAGTTCAGTGATATAGGAAATTAATAATTCCAGTATGTTTAGTGCTATTTATGATTAGTTTTGTACAACAATTCCCAGAAAGAACCATCAGCTACTAAATCTAAATTTATATCAGTATTAGTAGAAATGAAACAGAATTAAAACAGTGGTCCTAGCATACTTGTAAACACCTGTAGCAAGATAATTGGTTGAGAAGAATTAATCACAAGTTTTATTCATATTTTAAGAGGAAGGTTCTTATGTTTACTTCTACATAGTATTTCAAATTTGTTTAGTATAGTCACCCACCTAAAGTTAAACTGCTCATAGGAAAAGTTAGATTTAGCTTCCTGTAATTTTAAATGTAGCAAGCACCCTTCACAGTTCCAAGTAGTGTTATTGCTGTATTGAATATTTCAGTGCCAGAATTCCTATAGTAATTCTGTTTTACAGGTACTACAATAACATGCAAAAGTTTTTTTTTTTTTCAATAAGAAAAAGCAAGAGAACAATATAAAGTAATATAAGAAAATATTCAATATCAAGCTCAAGAAACAGTTGAATAGAATAGAACAGAACAGAACAGGACAGGACAGGACAGGACAGGACAGGACAGGACAGGACAGGACAGGACAGGATAGGATAGGATAGGATAGGATAGGATAGGATAGAATAGGATAAAATAGAATAACTTTATTGTCATTATGGATGTACACTAATTGGCATGCAATAAAATGAATTTTTGTTGCATTCAGCTCTCAAAGGGTCACCACCTCCAATATACACTACATAAATATGACAAAAATGAATGAATGAATAAATACTGAATTATGCATTTACCCACATATATTACATGACATAGAGAAACAACAGTTTAATTCAGGTTATGTATACATGTGCATGGTGAGAAAAACAAATCTTGTGAGTTTAGCAGATGGATGGCATAGGGAGCAAAGCTATTACAGAATCAGGTAGTCCTTGACAGAAATACTTCTAAAACTCCTCCCAGAGAGAAGCAACAGAAACAGACCGTAAAGTGGGTGTGTGGGATAGTGCTTATAAGCAGCATCCTGAATACCAGGGAGAGAGCTTCCTATGCTCTTCTCAGCAGTCCTTACCACTCTCTGTATGGACTTTCTATCTGAGGCACTGCTGCCACCAAATCAGACAGTGATGCAGTTTGTTAAAATGTTCCCAATCATGCCTCTGTAAAAAGTGACCAGGACAGAAGGAGAAAGATGTGCTCTTCTCATCTGACGCAGGAAATGCAGATGCTGGTTTGCATGCTTCACTAAGGATGAGGTGTGGAGAGACCAGTTCTGATACTAGTTCTGACAAATGGTTTCTACTACTTCAGGGAAATTGGGGCAAAGGGATATTTGGGTTGATTTGTTTCTTCTGCATACTTTAACTTCTTGAAAGTTAAAGTCTGCATCTTTTATAAAGGCATAAAATGATCAGTATCAATCAAGGCCTGGAGGAACGTTGTCCATGGGGTCGTGATGGGTCAGACACGACTTTGCAGCTAACAACAGCAACATCAATCAAAAAGAAGATATGCAGTTTGTAATTGAACTGGACTTTTTTTGGTGCTCTCTGAGCTTGGTTGCTTCCTATGTTGTTCCATTTCCTGACTAGGTGACATCTTCAGTGCTAGAAAGGAGTGGGGGTTTGCTCTCTGTTTATATGCAGTAGCTTGCCCTGTCAATGTTGGTGGGATATTGTTTTCTCTTTGATTAGTAGTTCCTTGATTAGACTGTTGTTTCCTGCTTGTTTGTCTGAGTTGGTAGTCCCTTGTTTAAGCTATCGTTTACTGCTCACTTATTCATCCATTGTCAATCCTGATGTTAATCTGTGCTTAGTTTTTGGTTCTTTTTGGTTCCTTCTTAGCTTTTTTATTGCCTCTTTTGAATGGTGTGCAAATATTGTTTAGCTCTATGTGCCTATTGATGACTGATTTGCCTGAGTGCTAAGTTTCTAGAAATTCTGGTGTTCTTGCAGTCACTGTCTAGGATGCTCACAATTTCCCAGTTGATACTATGGCTTAAGTCTATCCATGTGTTGAGAAATAAAGGAGTTTTTATCTTATCTGCTAGTGTTTCTGGATGAGTTCTGCCAGTTTTCTGCCCGTCTGTCCTAGATGAACACCATTTAAATCTAATGACCAATATATTTTGCTCAGTTGCTATCTTTCTCCAAAAATATACATTATTAAATGTAATGTGTGACATTCTAAACTACCATGGACAATCCTTTTTGAAGCTACAATTGGCACAGTTTATTCAAATCAACCTATCGCCTTGAGGTAATGAAGTATGTCCAAAATATCAAAAATATTTTTGTGCTTTTAACTTGTTAATTTGGCAGGAATCTTTGATCTTTGCAAATAGCTCATCTTGAGCTTGTTCTGTAATGATCTTTACCTGAAACAAAATTACTTTTTCTAGTTCTCCTATCTTGGGGCTAAAGTAATCCATATTGTATGTTTCAAGAATTCATATTCTTATCTATCATTCACATGGTGACTTAAACCCAAAGGTACAATAAAGTTGAGAAAGCTTAAATTCTTCACAACTTTCTGAAGCCGAGGATTAAATCCCTGAACAAAAAAGATTGATTCTGTCAAGCATTTTCATCTTGTTGTACAATTGAATAAAAATGCACAAAACTCTGCATATAATTTTCTAATATTATGCATACTTTTCTCCCAGCATTTTTCTAGCATAATTTACTTTTATGCCTATTTTTTTTTCAAATTTCCCTGTTTTCAGTACATACCTAGTATGCACATTTGGTATGATTTATACTGAAACATATATACTGTATAAGATTGCATCACAAAGGTGAAGGGTGTGTGCTAAATAAACAATATGTAAAAATAGATTATACAGTTTTCAACCTCATTTCAACCCTGAGCTACAAATATTCTCCTTTATTGATACAGATTTTCACATATCACTCACTATTCATTCACACCATAATTATGTTGAAAATTCTGAAAATGAATTACTTTATCTTTGCATAACTGATACCAACCCTTAATATTAGCACACAGTCTATGGTCTGATAGAATGCTATTTTAAAAAAAGAATGTTATTTTAAATATAAATCACCAAGGCAAATGAAACAGGATTGTGCAAAGTTCTGATATAAAGCTTCCATTCAACTGTATCTCCTAACTGAACTGATTTACTAAATTGGATCCTTGATTTAATTCAGAGTGGTGAATCACATTTTATGACCTTGGAGTCATTTCAGTTATTTGAATCAATTTTACCTTTGATTTTTCCATTGATTCTAGTTTGACATTATTGCAGCTTTCCTTTTCTAAACTGACAAAATTGAGAATACTTGTGTGTGGTAAGGCGCTGAGTGTCAGTTTAACAAACTTTTTCACTAGAGTGCTTGGAAGAAGGAAGTGCTCCAGTTGTGTTCTTTTTCCTATGTTTCGCTTTCTGAGTAGAATCTATTCAAAGAAATATACTTGGAGAGACAAAGACCATTTTGTTATTTCTGCTACTGTTGGAGCTCATTTTTGCTTTTGTGAATGAATTTTTAAAACCTTTTCCAAAACCCATAGTCTTTTATTCTAAATCTCAATCTATTTGTCTATAATCTGCATACCGGTAGTTCTTGAGCTGTTTCAGATAATTGCACGTCAATGCAAGAGAATATCTCAATTTGCTCCATAAAAAATCCTTAAAGTTATCCAGCTAAAACTTTGCTAGCTGAGTAGCCTCTATTTCTCATTTCTGTTATTTTCATGTCATTCTTTCAATGATGATGGAACATCACCATTATAAATTATTGTTGAAGAATTTTAAGTATCACGTCAGATTTTGAAACATGCTAATTTGAATTGTACTGCCTTGAAACTTAAAATGCAAAATCCAATTAAAGAATAGTAATTCTGAATCTTAAATATCATTGAGGCTGATTTGCACACTTCTAAAATGTGGTTCGTATACAAGAGTTTAGCAAGGAATCAATGAAAGTTAATCTATTATTAGTAATAATACAAAATTTAGACCACAATACAATGAGGTGTATTGGCTTCCGGTTCGCACACGCAGCATTTCCGGACATGCAGGGACAGCCTGCTTCCTGCCATCCATTTCTTTCTCCTTTGGAGGACCCTGAAAAGGGTCAAAAATCACCCTGGAGGGGCGATTACCAAGAGGACGACTTCCCTGCGATCGTGGAAGGGCAGCAGCCCTCTGCTGGAATCCTTTGGCCTGAAGAAGAAGAGACCAGCCATAAAAATGGCCGATCACTAAGCCGCTCCCTGCTGAAAGCCAAAAATACTACCTAGCACTACGAAGCAATCTGGAGGACCTGGGTGAGCTTTTACCTTTTCTATTCCCTCGATCACCTTCCTGTGGGACTTTTCTGAAAATCTCCTTCCCCTTGTTTTGAGAAAATGGCAAATACCTACTTTGGGAACAAATCTTAAAGCTTCAAAGTTACAAAAGAAATACAATTAATTCAGCAAAGAATTTAAGCAATTTCAGCTGTATTTACTAAAAAGCTTCTATTTGTTGCTGGAGACTCACTGTCCCATTTTCTCTCTAAGCTGTGAATTAAAGAAAAAAATTGGATTAACTTTACAAAAGTTCTATATTAATTTGGGAAAAGAAAAAGAAAAAAAACCCTCTTACATTGCATCTTATATGTTATTGATCACATCTTGTGCTGTAACCTGGTATAGCAAGTACATTTCTTTTTTCTGTTGTGAGAGCTGACTGAATAACAAGCTGTCCTTGAAGATAAGTGTGGGAACACCTGGCACTGATTACAACTCTTCAGGAGGTGGAAAATTTTTGACTATTATTAAAATAGCCTCCATGGAAGATTTAACTGCAAACAACAATGAAATGGATGAATACATCCCGCCACTTGATTATAAACTGATACTGGACACAATCTTGGCAATGACAGAGCAAATTAAAGCCAAACTGCAAGAAAAATCTGACAACTTAAAGCCACCAAATCAAACTCTGAATTTAAATGAGGAAAAGATAACCCAAAAACAAATAGAAGAAGTGGAAATTAACATCAAAATAAGAGATTTTAAAGAACAACAAAAGCAACCTACAGAAAACCTTAAAAGTCCAAACTTTAATGGTAACTACAAAACTTACAAGCCAAAAAACAACAACACCTGAATAAAGCAACATCAAGAGTGAAGACACTAAAGGCCTCCAAATAGACTATATTGAGAATTCAATTAATCAAATGACATCCATAATACCAGCTACTACTTTCTACCTAACCCAGATAGAATTGGAAGTTCAAAAAGACTTCACTGATTTAATGACAACTATATTATATCAACCACCCAAAACCGAACTAGCAAAAATACAATGCTTACAAAGGGGACATCTTCCTTGCAAAACTGACATTTGGATATGCTCCCTGGATTCAAATAAGGGGTATAGGAAGAAAGGAAGATACATTTGAGAATTTAAAGATACCAAGAGCAAAGCATGATTGGCAGAAAAGGAAGCCAAGAGTTAGATTTAAAAAACTGAACTTGTTTCTTTTTTGGGATTCCTAAAGATAGACTATAAAAATATCTTTCTATGGTTCAAGGGGAATCTCAAAAAAAAATCACTGATTTTACATTTAGCTTTTAGATTTGTAAAAGAAATATAACTTCGGATCATATTACAGAATTTGGAATGACATTTCAAAAGATAGTATGTTAATAATTGATGTACGGTTAAGATGATTTATAGAATATTCAGTGGCTATTTTTGAACTATATAGAATCTAGAATTTTAAGATGAAAACTAGACTTTAATGGTAAAATATAAGAAAGTTTTGTAATGACCAATATAAGTTTTGTAGACAAAATAACTATTCTTTATTGAAATAGGGAATTGTGGGTTACCCAAAATTAAGCTTTCTTCTATATACTATAGGATTGATATGTACGAGTGAAAATATATTTTGAATTTTATTGATTGACTGGGCTATAACTAGAAATATACTAACTTGTTTATTTTGACTATGTAATCACTAAGGGAATTAGAGAGGGCATCTCTATTGATGTAACCTGAACTATTTACAACTGGTTATTTTTTATTTTAACTACCCAACCACCATATTGTTTCACAAATACATCTTTATGTAAATATTAAAAAAATAAAACTTGTATAAAAAGATATGAGGTGTATTTATCTCTATGTGTCACAAATTATGCAGGTCAGATTGAAAGTCTCTTCTTAAGAGTATGTTCATAACTTCATTCTTTCTGCCTGTCTCACTTTCCTTCTTTCCTTCTTTACTAATGCCTCATACCACACACATACACACAAACAAAATATAAAATCAAATTCTCTTCAAAGAGCAGAAGCAGACATTTCCATGGTTTTCACTTCACAAATTCTGTCCACATCTCGATCTGTGTCAGAGGTTGCTACTTTAATCTAATATAGTAGTACTTCCCCTGCAAATTCTTATTAATATTTAACTTGCAGCTAAAACCAGAGGGGAAAAATTAGATCCACTAAAGAAATAAAAAAGAAAAAAGACTTTCTTAAGTACATCTGAGAATAGCAGAACAGGTATAATTATCACTTTTCGAAACATGAAAATTTGAACCATTGCTTTCCTCAAGTTGTTTTTTAATCTTTTTTATCCAAGGCACACAATACATTAACTGGTGTATTGCTAGAAAAAAAAAGTGGACACTCCTGAAAAAGAAGGTTTGTTTGCTTTTATCAACTACCTTGTAGAGTATAATCTGGAAAGTGAACAATAAATTAAATCCAATGTGCAAGTCCTGAAGAATAACTATTATTCCTGGCAGTTTGAATAAGAATGGTTCGCTTTAAGTGAATCAAACAACCTTTCTCCACTCATCCTCTCATCCTCAGTATTCCTTCTACAACACAGACATCAAGCACTTTCTTCATGATATAAAGCTTTACATCAGGAAAAAAACTAGTGTATGATGTAATCTTATATTGAAAGAAAAGGGCATCCCATTTTATGTGGGAACTCCAAGTCAATCTGTAAAGGACAAATTTCAAACAGCTCTGTCAGTCATACAACATAGATCCAGAAGCAAATATGTACATTCTGTTTTGCAACACTGGGACAAGTTTTTCTGATTAATACTATATTAAATGCATGTCATATTAATCTTCGCAGTTCTAATGCACCATGTGGTAAATCACAATCTTGAGCTGGCAGCTTCTCAGAAAAATACCTACAGGTTCTTAATTGTTTAATTCTACCTTAAGTTGGATTAATTCTATTTTGATTAGTTTTCTGTTCCAGCTTCATCTTGCTTAAGTATCAAGATCTTCTTAAATTTATTTCTGGCTTTATCCCAAGGCTCCTACTTACAAATGAAGTTACTTATCTTTCTTTTTTCATGTTTTCCTCTTCTCTAAATATCACATTTCAAATGATGGCTTGTGTTATCTCTTAAGCAAAAAATTAAAAACAAACAAACAAATCACCACAGAGTGATTATCCCTATCCTCACTTCTTCCCAATCACACAGAAACACATGCACACTAACAATTTCATAGTGCTTTAAAATTTAAATGTAGGAAATCGATTTTAGTCTTAAATTTTGCAGAACAAATCTGTAACTGCACATTTTGGCCAATTAGTAATACATTTACATAATTACCAATATATATATGTGATATTCTGACATGAATACTTTCAATGTTTTTATCTTATTTAACTAGGTGTTTATCTTGGACTTTAAAAAATCAAGGCATAAACTGTATTGATAATTTTGAACTCTATTGTTGGAGAATATCATGGACAATCAAGAAAACAAACAAATGGATTATCAACCAAATCAACCTAGAGTTATCAAATGACTTACCTAAAACTATAGTACTTCAGACACATTATGCAAAGACCTATCTCTCTAATGCTGGGAAAGGTGAATGGAAAAAGAAAAGCCTAATCAGCAGTAAGGACTCAGATGCGTGCACTGTTTGAATATGGGAAAGACCAGCTATGAAAAGATCATTATGGAGAAAATCTCTTAGGGTGGTTGCTAAGAGTCAAGATAGCACATAATCAATCAATCAGTCATCAGATGTTTATGTAAAATGCCATCTAAAATGAGAGTCAGTTTGGTCTAGTGGTTAAGGCATTAGGCTAGAAAGTGGGAGACCATGAGTTCTAGTGCCACTTTAACCCACAAAAATTAGCTGGGTGATCTTGGCCCATCACTCTCTGTCAGTCCAACTCATTTCACATGGTTCTTGTTGTTTGCAAAATAAGAGGAGGACGGTGGGTTGGATATGTTCATCAAGTTATTTTTAAAATTATTAAGGCAAGATACAAATAAATAAAATAATAAATTAGCATGAAATGTATAATAGTGATCATTTCAGAACAATCTAACCAAACCTCATTCTTTAAATCAAGGAAGCCAGAGACTGGGGGGAAAAATACCCACTATAGTTAGGGTTTTCTGTAGAGAAGGCAATGAATACCACCAAAGAAAAAATAATCAATGACTTACTAGTCAGCCAGCCACACCCTAATCAATAACTAAAAGCCACACACAACCAGGCACCACATAAATACTACTCAAAGATCAGTCCGGCACACACATTCTGTATCCCTGAAGATGAGTTCCAGCATGACTGAAAGTTTGGAAGAACAAACCTCTGGTCCTGGTGACCAACTCATATTGGATTCTGTAACATTATCCTGGGATTATGATTATATTACATTATAATAATATCCTTCTTACCAAATATTTGCCTTTATCCACAATATCACCTCTCTACTCTGTCATGACACCAAAATAAAGTATCAGTATCTGCAACTGTCCATAACTATGTACCACGGGTGTCAAACCTGCCACGTCAGTGTCGTGTCGCGATGTATTGTGACTCTTTTTGCATTGCCAGCAATGGGATGGCCGTGACTTTGGTATGATGAAACCAGCCCGTGGGCCGGCAGTTTGACACCCCTGCTATATACTCTCCAAAACCTGTATATTACTAATCAGTATGAATCATTTTAAAGGATAAAACAGAACTTTGGAAAAGGCAACTTATAAAGCTATAATCTTACTGAAAAAAACTTGGCAGCATCTGAGAACAGGGCAATTATATCTAACAAAAACCTCCATTTTTTTAAAAAAAAATCTATTGGCTGCATAAGAGCAAAAGATTGATACTCTGAAGCATAATATTGGAATTAGCTTGACCATGTTATAAATCTTCTAAAACACTGTTGGTGGCAATGAGAAGGCATCAATAGATGTTCAGTCATTCTAAGACATTGAGGAATGAGAAGGAGTTTGAGTAAAGGATGGTGTTTAAGACTGAGCTGAATGAGAGAGTGAATGGGAATTGATTGTTGAACCTGTTTAAATAAAGCCTATTTTTTTTGCTTACATTTTGTGCTCATGGCTTCATATTTTCTGCTACATAAAATCCCAAACTTTTAACCTTGGTCCCTGAGTCCAGCTGCATCTTGGAACAGAAGCAAAGGCACTCTGGTTAAACTCCAGAAATTATATAACAGACCACTAGTGACTACTTGGACAACCCATGCTGTTCTTTATATAACAGTGACATGGTTTTCCATTGCCTTCTCTTATGAGTTCTTTTTAATTTCCCAAACAATTCTACAGTTCTAGGATTTCTTGTTCTTTCTTCCAAATACTAACTATATCTGGTCCTCTTTAGCTATTCTGATTGCAATCAAATTTGGCCATATACTATGACTATATAAAGTCAAGCTTTGCCAAGTTTAAAATGAAAAAAAAATAGTGAAAAATTCACATTAGTTCATTTGTAACATCCCTAAATTGTTGGTTTATAAGAAACTTTCCATTAAATGACCCTTTTAAAAACATTTTTCCAATTTATATAAGGTTTTAGTACAAATGTGAGAGAGGAGATTGTTACCCATCTAGAGTCTGTATTATCGAAATAATAATAATTTGATCTCATAAACACTATTGGTAATATTTTTAAAGACCTACCTTGTCATTTAGGACCAAACTTCCAGAAAGATATACCATCTAAAATGTAGTGTATATTTCTTCCTTTAACTCCAAATTGAATGGTTTTTGACTATATGCAATAAACTGAACATAATTAAGATATTTGCACCTCTAGCTATATTATTTTCTCATCCAATCATCCAATAACAAGGACAGTAAAACACTGTATTTCTAGAGCTTGTAGAAGAATGGGAACAAATTGACCTCATAAAATAGGAAATTAATCCTTTTAGGAATATACAGACTTTATAAGCATCTTGGTAGTCTTTCCATCATCATAAAAAAAAATGCTTAAAAATAAGCACCGTTACTGAACCATAGAAAACTCAATTGAAAACTTCCTATTAAATCTGGTTTATCTTAGATGTACAAGTGCAACTGGCTGATTCAGATCTGGGAGCTTATCTACAGTTTTTTGTTATGTTTGGTCAACAATAGTGATGTGCAAGCCCCCCCAATTTGGAAATGAAAGGCTCTGTTTTCATTTCTAGTTTGGAAGACTTCCAGAAAACTGAAACATCCCCCTGGAATGCCATTGTCCTATTTTAGACTTAGTAGAAATATGTCGGGTTACTTTACAAAGGGTTTATGAATGAGAAAGTGGTCAAATATAAAGTGGGTAGAGTCAATTGCGCAAATGCATGAATGTCCCAGGAAAGACACATAAGAGTAATGTCTTGCCTCAGAATTCAGTCCAAAGCTTGATGACATATGGGTTCAGAGAAGCAAATATAACCCATGACAGTTCAAGAGTCAAATACCACAGATGTTAATCAGCTTATCCATGTCAGATAATCAAGGTTAAGAAGCAAGGACACAGCAATGCAGCTCTGAAGTTGGTTCTCCAAAGCTGCTGAAGTTTCCTAAGATTGGATATTCTCTCAGGATCAGGGTTCTCCTGCATTTGCTTCTGTTGATATTCCCTTAACTGAGCCCCATGTGACTGATTATTCTTAAGGCTGTCAAGTTATCCACATCACTTTTCTCTGAACTTCCTCCCTTTTGTCTATGTCATTCTTAAAATGCAATGCCCAGACTTGAACACACTTCTCAAGATGGGAATCACACAATCGTAACATAGTAAAAAGTCCCTGCAAGAAGAAGGGACAGATGGAACTCCTTCCTCCTTTGCAAAAGGGGATGCCAGTCAATCCATTACATGGGGCAGAAAAGAGAAATTTATAAAAGAGTTTGAATATTGTTTCTATATATCGGACTTGCTCCTAAAACACAGCAATCAATATATTTTTTTCACTATGAGTTTTCTTTAATAAAGCTTACTTCTTAGAAGCCTTTAAATTTTTGTGAGCTTACTTGATTGTCAGACTTCATCCTGCCTGTTGTAATGTAACAATAGAACCTGATCAGAACAGAATACATTAGAGCTATTGCTTAACAGGATCAGGAAAGTATATTTTTGTGGATGTGGCTTAAATTATATTTGTTTCTTTCCTTTGGCAGATTATTCAAATTGATGATTCATATTCAGTTTGTAATCAAGCACTATTCTAAAAACTATTCCACAAGTACTATTAGTAAATCAGGTGGGTGTTTTTTTTTGCCTGAGTGAAGAATGTAGCATTTGTCTCTATTAAATTTCATTCTGTTATTTCCTTCCAACTCTGTTATTCTATGCTGTTGAAGGGCTTTCATTTCTAATTCCTACTGGATTCCATTTAAATCCATTTCAGATCAAATCCATCATTCCATCAAGACAACTTTTTGTAGTCAATTATTGCAATATTTTTCATTAATTTTGCACACCACTTGAAGGATGATGACAAACACAGCCTGAAAATTGATTGAATTTTCTTCCTATGAGATTGTTAGATGCAATGATTATACTAATAGAAGAGAATATATGTCATTCAGGGTTGAACTGTGAAGTCCCTGGTGCTCACTGAGCTTGGTTGTTTGCCTAATGATATTACTTGGTTGGGTAATGAAACATCAGCAAACAAACAAACTAACTAACAAACTCAGAGAGCACCAAGGACTCTTCAACAAATCTAGCCTTTCTTCAAAGTACACAATTTCTCCATATGAACTAGCAGGAGAATATAAGAGATAAGGACTTCTTAAGTTTTGAAAGTTGTTTTGCCACTTTTCTCTCAGGGCAGACAGGACATTTAATGAGAAAAGAGCTCCAGCTGGGTAAGTTCATCACAGCAATGAGTCACAAGCACCATGACTCTTCCCTTTACCATCATGAAGAGTGCAGCTGCTTGGTCACTATTCTTGTTCTTCCTCTTGTTCTGCAGTGAATCTTTATTCCAATAAAAACTCAGTGCCTTCTAGCAGTGCACAATGTCTTCTGATTCTCTTACTTTTGACTTCCCTTTCATTCTCTGGGCTGATTCCTTTATTTGTCTTCCTTCTGGAAAGCCACATCCTCTGCCAGCTACTATTGTGGTACCTTCTTTGTTTGATTTGATAATCCACTTTCTCTTCTCAGCTGAAGTATGGCCACTTGCTGCTCTAATCCTTTAACTTTTGTTCTTCAAGCACTGTTAGAAGCTTGCAATTGCTGCAAATATATATTGGCTTGTTTTCAGGTAGTAACACTAACACGGCACAAGCATTAAAGTTCATGCCAAGTCCTCTCAATTCATCCTCATTTTAATTTTTAAAACTATATCAATGGCTGAGTTTTATTCCTTGTCGTTCTTTTTTCAGGCTGTAGCATAGGCTGTTGGCAAAGAGGAAAAATTACCAATAAAGGAGAATATTTATAGCTCGGAGTTGAAATGAATTGTTTTTGGTGTGCTCTCTGAGCTTGGTTGTTTTCTTGCAGACATTTCATTACCCAAACTAGGTAAGATCATCAGTGTTCTAATAGGGCTCTAATAGCACTAATGATGTTACCTCATTTGGGTAATGAAACATCTGCAAGAAAACAACCAAGCTCAGGGAGCAACATAGACCCCAGAGAAAAAAATATTAGACTTTCTTTCTGGGACTCACTTGGTCAAACTCCATTAGAGCACTTTTATTTGGCCTCCCTCTCTTCTATCAGTGGTGATTGTTCTTTTTTTTCCTGCTTAGTCCTTATCTTATGTAGACATAATAATGGTGATTAGATAAAAAAATGTGTGTTGTTAGACTGAGAGTAGACCGTGTGCTCATATGTTCTTCCCTTTTTCTTTCTTGTACTTGGTATCATTTTGTTAATTGTTGCTGCTTTTTTAAAAAAAATAACTGTTATTAAAGTTCAAAAAACAAAGATAAACAATGAATACAAATTAAGGAAAAAATAAAAAAGTGCAGGGAGAAAAATGGAGATGGGAAATATTATATATATATATATATATATATATATATATATATATATATATATATATATATATATATATATATATATATATATATATATATATATATATATATATATATATATAATATTTAATATGACTCTCCCATCAAGACAAATACAAATAATTTCAATAACATATCACATTCTCTAACATTTCAGCTAAAGATGCCTTCACCCTATCAGATCTTTTATCTATTAAGAAATAAAGAATCCACATCATCCACATTATTCAGCAAAAGTCCATTAAAAGTTACCAGAAATAACTATATAAACAAATAAACCAGTTTCATATTCCTTTATATTCCTTCATATTCCTTTATCATTTTCATATTCCTTCCTTTACTTTATTGTTTACTCTAAAATAAAATAAAAAATTTCCATATTTTTTCTCATATCTATAAATAAATCTTCAAAGCCTCATCATTCAAACTTGATCAAGAAAAATTCCATTGAGCTACAAGAAACAACAACATATTGAAAAATCTTAATCTTTAATCCCTACAAAGAGTGTCCTAGAAGTTAATTTCTTAACATTTTCTCTTCTTCTCTCAGAAAATTTAACACTTTACTTCAATTTCAATACCATAGCTTATCACTTTCTCTAAAACTACAACAACAAAAAAATTTCTTCAACCCTGACCTTATCTATAAACAAATCTTTAAAGCCTTGTCATTCAGTCTTGATCAAGAAAAACCCATTAAAACCTTCTTTTAACCTTGATGGAATAAACCAACTTTATAGTCCTTTTTTTGCTTTTAAAAGTCTTTATGTTCATGCTTTTTAAGTACTGTCCACAAAGTCGATTTCTTTTCATTTTTATTTTATCTTTTCTCAGGAATTCTTTCATAAGTATAACACATATCTTTTTTGTAAGCCCAAGATAAGAAAATTGTCCAAGTCATTCTTCTGAGTGGAAATCCACACATACAAGGTCACATTTATTATTTGTGCATCCCGTTTAGCTATTAAAAATCTTCTAGTTTGTAAGTCCTATGTAATATCTTTGTCCAGATCATTCTTACAGCCTATCATTCTTAAATCCATATCCAAAGCAGCCTGATTCTCAGTTCTACTCTTCGATTTCCTCTTTGAAATTCATTTTCATAGCAACAGGCAATCTTAAGAGAAAGTTTGGAGTACACTGTTGCCAAATATGCTTGAATTCTCCCAGAATTAAAATACTTTTCTCTATTTTGTATCAATAACTATTTTTCTCTGTGTTAATTATAATGTGGAATTATTTCAGGTTGCCTCTAGTAGCCAGACTTCAAAGTCTCCTCTTATCATGTTTTTTTTTTCAAATCCACATTTTCCCATGGAAAGGTTTCTTACACTTAGATTCAAAATCTCCTCTCCTATTATAGTATAAGCTTTAGCAATAGCCCTTCACTCTGAGGAAATTTTTAAAAAACTTTTTCAGATTCCCCATCACAATTCGATCTTTCCTCTTCTGCTAACAAAGAGTTCCCGTACATGAAAAATGAAGTTCTTCAAATGTTTGCTGGCTGCGTAGGAAGGGACACCTGAACAGGACCCCTCTTTCCACTGTAGAAAAGAGATTCACATTTTTCTTAAGATCTTTGAGGCATTCAAAGGAGGTCTAGTTTTGATTGTAGGAATGGTCCTATTATTCTCTGTTGTTGTTGTTAGTTGCAAAGTCATGTCCGACCCATCGCGACCCTATGGACAACATTCCTCCAGGCCTTCCTGTCCTCTACCATCTTCTGGAGTCCATTTAAGCTCATGCCTACTTATGGTACAGCCACCTCATTCTCTGTCGTCCCCTTCTTCTATTGCCCTCAATCTTTCCCAGCATTAGGCTCTTCTCCAGTGAGTCCTTCCTTCTCATTAGGTGGCCAAAGTATTTGAGTTTCAACTTCAGGATCTGGCCTTCTAAAGAGCAGTCAGGGTTGATCTCCTCTAGGACTGACTGGTTTGATCGCCTTGCAGTCCAAGGGACTCGCAGGAGTCCTCTCCAGCATCATAGTTCAAAGGCCTCAATTCTTTGGCACTCAGCTTTTCTTATGGTACAACTTTCACTGCCATACATTGCAACTGGGAAGACCGTAGCCTTGACTATATGCACTTTTGTTGGCAGGGTGATGTCTCTGCTTTTTAATGTGCTGTCTAGATTTGCCATGGCTTTCCTCCCCAGGAGCAAGCGTCCTTTAATTTCTTGGCTGCAGTCCCCATCCGCGGTGATCTTGGAGCCCAGGAAAATAAAATCTGTCAGCACCTCCTTTTCCTCCCCATCTATTTGCCAGGAATTGAGAGGGCTGGATGCCATGATCTTGGCTTTCCTAATGTTTAGTTTCAACCCAACTTTTGCACTCTCCTTCTTCACTCACAACAAGAGGCTCTTTATTATTATTCTCTACAATGTACTAATTAATGCCTAAATCTTATATAATGCACAATGTGTTTGCTAAAAACAAGAAATATATTTTTGAGTACAAATGATAATTAAAAGCATTCCATTGAATTTATTCTATGTTAAACGCAAGCAAGGCAAGCAAAATGGTTTCCTATTTACATTCTCTTTCACTTTCAATATAGTTTTGCAACATTTAGTTTCCTAAAATTAACTAAAAACATACTTGGTATATTGCTTTGAGATGCTACATTTACTTTTATGGCACAGATAATGTATTTCTATTAACAAATGTATCAGTACCCCGATAACATAAATAAAGTACTTTAGAGCCATTAAACACTACATGGGTAACAAACAAAGTTATGGCATTTACTTTCTGCTATTGAACTATGCAAATTAATTTACAGCTTGTAAGGAAATACATCCCACAAAGTGATAGATCTCACATCATGCTTTATTCACTGAAACAAAATCATTACCCATGTGATTCAACAACAACAAAAAAGACACACTGAACTGTGTGTGTGGATATATGTATGCGTGTATGTGTTTGTGTGTGTGTCTTTGTGTATAAATTTTTAATTTTATCAGGTATTGTCTTTGAAAATGTATGTGCAGAATGGATATATGTATCATGCACAAGAAATCAGAAAGCAAAGCAGTTTAAATGACTACAGGTTTATTGCACGCTAATACTCTCTACAAAAATCTGAACTACTAATGGGCAAAACAAGTGGGCGATAGATTAAAGTCAAAAGAATTTAAGTTGGGCTGGACTTAGATTTCTTGTGGGTGCAAAGAGACTCAAGACTGATTATGTGTTTGACCCCTCCCTTGGGCTCAGCCTCCTACATCTCCTACATCATGTGTAGAATGAGAAGAACCTTATTTAACAGCAATTGCAGCTGCTTTCTAAAACTCCCTGCTCTCTGATTAACAAATCCTCAGTTTGGCTTTTTTTTACTATTTAAACTCAAAGCAGAGTTTAAGCATGTACCACAAAGGGCTGCACTAGGTTGACTTTTCATTCTTCCAACAGTGGTTAAGGTGACTCAGTTTGGAAAACTCCCAGTATTAGTTAAATAATCATGAATTTGCCATTCAATTTAGCAAAGAAATTTGTTTGGCAAAACAAATTCAATGGTTCTTAAACAGATGTGGCAAACTTTCAATATTCAATTCTATGGAAAAATAGACTCTAGGCAGGTGAAACAACAACCCGAGGACTAATATTACTCTCTGGATGGTTCACTGTAGAGGTAGCTCATATGAATTCTGGTTTGTAAAACTAGAGCTTCAGTCTTTTCTAAAACAGTTAAAATTATATCCTTGTTACCAAACTTTGCTGTTCTCCAGCCATTTGACACCTTCGTTGGGATTTCTCAAAGATAACACATTAGGTTCAGCCAAAACATCAGTTAGTTCCTTCTTAACTATAATGATGTATTCACCCAATTCTTAGAGATTGTATTTATTTCCTAACCAGGTTTCTGTCACTTTCAAGATTCAGTTCTTTTCCTTTAATCTGAAAATAACCTTTTTTTTGTTATGAAAATGAAACAGAATAGTTCAGTGGCTCTGCCTTTTGTTACATTTGGCATTTTCCCATCTTCACTAAGCATCTAGCCTTTTCATTTTCATTTTCTTTTCTTTTCTTTTAAGCATACATAATTTTTTTTAGCAACTTTAGGAACTTCTGCTCATTCTGATTTTTCACTTTCCCAATAACAATTATCAGTTCTACCGTTTTGAGATACATGTCTTATTTTTTCTCTTTTTGACCCCACCGTCTTTCTACTATTGTGACACACTCAATCATCTTTCCATTATTTCCATGTGTCATACCCATCTCCAATCTATAGCAATAGCACTTAGACTTATATACTGCTTCACAGTGCTTTATAGCCTTCTCTAAGTGGTTTCCAGATTCAACATATTTCCCCCAACAATCTGGGTCCTCATTTTACCAACCTCAGAAGGATGGAAGGCTGAGTTAACCTTGAGCCAGTGAGGCACGCTGGCTGAGGAATTCTGGGAGTTGAAGTCCACAAGTCATAAAAGGGCCAAGTTTGAAGACCCCTGCTGTACAGCTTCTTCTGTTTTCCTCCTTTTATTTTTCTCTACTGAAATTGTTTTCTATTGATGTTCCAGTTTGTAGACAATGTCAGCCTTCCCAGATAGTCCAGGTAGGACACATGAAGAGATAAGCTAGTTCGGCTTTATGTTGATACATTAATAGAATCTTGCATGTACAGATTTTCTGCCATCTGCCATCTTTTTCTTGCAGCCCAAGAAATTAAGGACAGTCCCTTCTGGGCCTCTTTCCCTATCTACTAGCCAGCTGTGGGCTACACCTTCTTTTATCTGATCATTCTATAAGCAGCATCTCTTTCCCATATTTCCCTAGTTCATTTCCACAACCTATACAGGTTCATTATCCATAGAGTTTAGTATTTAAATTCTTTATGCAGAAGAAAAATATTACTAGGTCTTGTTTTCCAAAATACACAGCTGTGTATACTATTTATTTGCTTACATAACAAGCATATATAGTTCTGTATATATTGGGATATGTATTTATTTATGAAATTAATAGATTGCCCAACCACAATAACTTAGGAAGGCTTACAATTAAAAAAAAAAATACAAACACAAAAAGGAATCATGAATGCACCCAGAAACAATATATAATTTCCCCCTCCCAAAATTCTATCCAACAGGGATACAACCTTTACTCTGCCCGGACTCTGGGAGGATAGCCAAATCTTTAAAAATTTCCTAAATATCATCAGGGTGAGAACCACTCTGATCTTAGGGGATATCAACCCAGAAGGCAGGCAGGTACTACAACAGAAAGGATTCCCAGAAGGAGGTGCAAGTATATGCGGCTATTTCTTCTCCATCCTGAACCACGCAACCTTCAAACACTTGGACAGGAATCACTTGGTTAGCCCAGAATCTGAGACCAAACTGATGCATGATTTTATCCACTAGTTTCATGTAGAAGTTAAAACCTAAGTAATGAGATCATTCTTCTGTGGTACACCAAAGGGAAGGGGCTCTCAGCTTGATTTCTCCCCCACTCCTTATTAACAAACTCCTTAATAAAACCGTCCCAAAAAGAAAGAAATATTGAAAAATGATGCCTACTACTCCCAAACCTTGTAGTCAGTTCAGAATGAAACCATGATCAACTATGAAAGCCTCTAATAAATGAAGGAGCACAGCAAAATATACCTAACCCTTCAGTAGAGGTCATCAATGCATGTGACTAATATTGTCTCCATAGTGTAACTCAACCTGAAACCCAATTAAATGGTTCCAGATAATCTATCCAAATACCTTTCTCCAAAAAGCAAGATTGGGTGCTGGATGGAAATTGTGCGGAATTGTTGGGTCCAATGATGGCTTTTTGAGGAAGGGATGTGTTGGACTTGCCACTATCTAAATATCTAAATAGAAACTATACCTTTCTCAACAAATGGAGCCCAGGGTTATTTCTATTTAGATATGTTAGTGGCAAGTCCAACAGGATGTAAAGATCTCCTTCGAGGCAAAATAAGCAGATGTATCAGGCCCAGACCAAGAATAATTTAGAACAATCCAGCCAAAGTTTATTCACATCAAATAGACAGAATCTTGCCAGACTAAACTTATACTACTCTCACCTAATGGATATAGTGAGAGGGATTCTTGTGAGTTGCTATCCTAACTCTCTTCCTCTGTTCTGATCCATCTCCAGGCTGCATTGTCTTTTGTCTTTTTACCCTCCTGGGAATGTGCTCCCTCTTTCCTGGGAAACTGCTGCCTCACTATAGTCCACGTACCACCTCCCTCTTTGTAGGCACAATCCATCACACCTACCACTGCATGAACAAAATGAGAGGTCGTTTCTTGAGTGGCCTTGACCAACCAAAAGAATCTAACAAACAGGTGATTTGAGCTCACAGTCACAGTGCTGAGACCATGTCCGTTTCCTCGGGAATCACATATTAAACCTCAGTGTCATTTCTTAGCTTGAAGCATGATTTAATTTTTTTCCTACCCCTCTTTACACAGCAATCATGATACTTCAGCAAGTTTGTAAAAAGTTGCTGGTAGCCAGGATCAAAACGTGGAAAAAATGATGGTAGTATCCTAAGATGTGTGAGTGCTATATTCCAAATTTTGTTTAAAATCTTCTGCATGAAGAGACATGAAAGACTTACTGTTCCCAGATTGTATATTACTAGACACAAAAGAAATGCCCAAAGAATCAATCCTTATTGCAGAAATTTCTCTTCACAAAGACAACATGAGAGTCCTTGGCTGAAAAAGTACAGAGATTGTATCTTCCTCCTTTGTCAATGAAAACAGCCAATCGTTATCTGTAGATAACACAGTAAAAGCTGCTCAATAGATCTCTTCCCAACAGGTATCTTCTAAATAGTTACAAAAAGAAGGACAAAGCAGAAATAACTGCTGACCTATATGATTGAATTTCAAATGTAACCTTCCTAGGGCATTTTGATGAAATTGGAATTAAGAGCAATAGGACATCTACCAATGTACCTGGATGCCACTACAGTATATAAAATAGCATATGGACATGCACACATACTAACAAAGAGCTAACAGTATTACATACAAAGCACCAAACCATGATATTTTCTTGTAGTCTCTTGAATATACAAATTGACTGGATTCACGTAACCTGCTGAGCCAAGCTGAAACCACATTTGTGTTTAAAACCACAATGCTAAATAAAAATAAATAAATTGCTAGCCCAAATCTAAATAAACATAGCATGGTTTTGTCACATGTATACTTTTTTTAGTGGATCCTAAACAATCTATCAGAACAATAACTTGAGTGCAAAAGTAGTGATAGAAAAAGCAGTATTGCTAAAATATATTGATAAACCTCTTCTGTTGCAACCGCTGACACCTTCAAATTGAAAAGGTGGTGTAATATCTTTGAAGGAAGGGGGAAAAAAAAACAAATAAAAAGGTGACCATGTTCCCTAAATTGAAATGTCATGGGAAGCGATAAGTAAACTTTAGGGAGTTCCAGCTTTTAAAAAAGATTTGTAGTATAAATTATATTGCAAGAAGAAAATGTGATATCAGAAAATAGCAAATTAAAAAAAAGAGTATGGCCTGCATTCAATTCTTGATTAGTATCCAAGTGAGACTAATAAATTTAATAGCATTTTCTTCTTTTTTTAAAAGTATAACGTTTAATTATTTCTGTGAAATGTAGATGTTTGCTAAAATCATTAAAAAAACCAACAACCCTCATTCTAGATACAATTGTTTACATGTAGAGTATATTCAGTTATGTACTTCTTGCAGGAGTAGATAGTCTACCAGATGAAAGGTTCCCTTCCCTACAACATCAATAGGCCTTCAAAATTGATATGTAACACTAAGGGTTTCTTCAATGCAGATTTGGAGTAGAAGACTCAAAACAACAAAGAAAATTCCTTCCTGTTTGAGCAGAAGGATACTTCCATGAACAAACTCACAACGTCATGTGACATATTGCAACTTTTTTGCCATTGCCGGCAATCGGGTGAGCTCGGTCTTGCTATGATGCATCTGGCCCTCAGGCTGGCAGTTTGACACCCCTACCTTAGATGTATCTCTTAGGACTTAAACAGCTGTTCCATGTTTACAAAATTTATTATTCATTATCAGTGTGAGCGTACTGTTAATATACTATTCTTACTTTAAGGATGGTTAATTAAACCATACCTAGTGGCATTTTTTTTCAGTTTCTTCTCTTAGCAATATGTTTGTCCTTCTCTTAATTAGGTATATTTTATTTGTGTAATTTACAATTAAAAAGTATGTCTGTTTTAATGTGCATTGATTTTACCTCCCCGAGTCACATCTTGTGAGATGGGCAGCCATATAAATGTGATAAATAAAAAATAATAATTTAAATTTTTATTTACTTAACATGTACATTTTCCTAAGCACATTCTCTGTACACTTTTACATGCCTTTTTACAAGTGATTTTTCTCTTGTAGAACACATTTTTGTGTTTTCCTCCATATATACCATAGTCAATATTAGCCAGCCTGATTTTAATCTGTCCAAACAGTGGCTGCCCAGTTTAAACAATCCCTGCAGGAACTCTCACTTGGTTTTCTGTGCTTATTTAAATAGCTTTCACTAAATTCTTGCTTGCAAAACATCTGGCAGCTAAATTTTAATATCATTGCATTCATTTAGATAGAAGACTTCATAGGCAGACAGTTTTCGTCTGATTGTGATATTTTGGATTTGGGCAGGGGAGAAGATCTCATTTATTGGAAAGGGAGAAAGTGATGCATTTCCCTGTTTTAAAAAAAGGGTAAATGAATTTGTTGTCCTCTACAAATGAAGGTATGTCTGTAGTTGCATGTTGACTGAATGATGATTATCCAAAGGCAGTGCTGATGTATCATATTATTCTCTGCCTATTCTCAGCCAACGCTCAGCCAAGATGCTTTGGAGAAATTGGGAAAGGAAAAAGTATCATTCAGACACTATGAAATTAAGAAATTAAATAATATGAGGATTCTGCAGCTCCAGAACCCCACAATCAAGAAATTCAATCATTTATGTCCATCTAATCTGCAATATAGCAGATTAAATCATAGCAAAGTGTCTGCATTCTGAACATATGTCTATTTATGTTTTGAAAGAATGAAATTTGGTTTCTCCACAGATTCTATTTGTTTCATCCTTTTTCCTAACTCCAGAACTCCAGGTAGCCATTTGTCTCTCTTCATCTACCTTCGGTTTTGAATACATTTCCAATTAACTTGCATTTCTCTTAAATTAGCACGGGGAAAAAAAGTAACAGCCTGAGTTATTTCCACTTAGATGGACCTGCTGAACAGAAGATGGAAATTACAACTATGCTATTT
Source organism: Vipera berus (assembly GCF_964194415.1). Taxonomy (NCBI): domain Eukaryota; kingdom Metazoa; phylum Chordata; class Lepidosauria; order Squamata; family Viperidae; genus Vipera; species Vipera berus. The sequence goes on along the minus strand of NC_138202.1, from coordinate 89,414,630 downwards.
TTTGCATTTCCTAATTAGGCCAAATTTTTTCCACACATATATATAACATTATATAATTCATTTGAAACATCTTTTGAAGATCCAATTGTGCTGCATCTTTGCAGGGCCTATTTTTTTAAAAAGTGGTTTGCCAATACTGGTTTTCCAGAAGTTTTTCCCCCAGCATTTTAGGTGCATATAATATCATAATTCCTTACAATGCATTCTTTTACTTTGATGACTTTTTCTGTCTTCATTTTGTCTTGACAGTGAACAAACATTTTGGAGAAGGCTAACTAAGAATTATCAATGCAATTCTCTACAAGTTTAGGAAGACATTTAATCCCAGTGAATTCAGAAGGATTTACTCCCAATAAAGTATGCTTAGTACTGCGGCTTAAATTCTCTTGAAATTTTGCAAAAACAAAATAAAAACAGTAAATCCCTCATTTTCCACAAATCTCTCTTCCAAATGCATCTATCTGTCTGTTGTATTCATTATGTATGATGCATTATTCATTATTCATATATGAACTCATTAAGATCTATTGTAGGTTCAGGGATGCTGGAAATTTAGAGAGGACAAACATGTTAATATCTATTGGAAAAAATACTTTTGCTATAAAAGGAAATACAAATACAAAGACCTTCTTTATCTATCTGTTATTTCCATAGATAATTTCATATAAGTTGTCCTAATTTTTCCTTTAATCTTACTCTTACATTCTTATAATTCTACTGTTTTTTCTACTTATTTTTAAGCCTAGGTTTTCTCTTTCAATAATCTTATTTTACCCCCTCATTTTGATAGCTTTTTTCCCTATATTCCTTTTGCTGTATATTTTATATTCAGGGCCTTGCATATTCACAGGTAGTCCTTGAATTATGACCACAGTAGAGCTCAGAATTTTGGTCATAAGTTATTCTGATCATAAGTCAAGGTACCACGTCACTGGAGTCAATGTTATGACAGCTTTTGTGATGTTCATAAAGTGAATCGCCACAGTTACAAAGTGAGTTGTGTAGTCATTAAGCAAATTATTCTTCCAAATGGGTTGATTTTTCCCCAGAATCCAGCAAAAAAGTTGCAAATTGCAGTCACGAGGCAACAGGGCACTATAACCAGTTGTAAATGCAACACAGTTGCTAAGCACTCAAAATGCAACCACATCACCAGTCATAACCAGTCATGGCAGTCATAACCTGTAGGATGTAAGTAGTCATGTGAAACTCTGTTGTAACTTTGAGCTGTCATTAAATGACCAGTCATAAATTAAGGGCTACCTGCATTCACTTTCTCCTACCCTTCTGTATCTTACTCTAAATTTTGACTTGTTTAAACATTATTTATTCTTTTCTCAATTAAGATTTCTTATCTTTACTCCAGCCTAGTACCTCAGTAGTTTTTATCCTTGCTACTTTTCAGCTCAACCTCAGCTCTTCTATTTCCATTTCATTCTATGCTTGTATTTATTCTTTTCTGCTGGCTGAAGTCCAGGACATTTCTAACTATTTGTCCCCTATTGGCTATCCTGGGTGCTGGAACTATTGGTGATATCACTTGAATCAACTCTAGGGCCATATCTTCTAGGTCTTACAGAACATAATTCTTTATTGGCCAGGTGGGATTGGACACTCAAGGAATTTGTCTCCGGTGCTTGACCTCTCGGTGTATATACAAGCAACAAGTGATAAGTCATGATCATAATCCTAAAATACAATCATCATAAATCATAAGATACAACACTCAGTGATAAGCACAGTATGCTAAATAAGCAATCAACATAAATCATAATAGGATACTAATAAAAACAACAAAAACAAACAAACAACAAAATTATAAGCTAAAGAAATAGGTAATAGGAAAGATGAGAAGGATAATAGTAATACAGAACTACTAGGTGATTTGACATCCCAGGGCATAAGACACTATGAAGCTTCCTCTTCTTCAATCTGTCTACTCAAACCACACTCTATTCCTTTTGGGGGGGGGTTTCTGGCAGCCCACTGCCTCAGTTATCCCTTCTGGCTCTTTACTTGACATCACCTTTTCCACCTGGAATTCTTTAGAATTGGTTGCCCTGGATCTCTTCACTGCTAAGTTGCCATTCACTGCCACTAACCTTGAAATCTTTCCTTGTAGGGTATCCTTTGTTGACACTACTTGCCAACAGGCCAGGAAGGATCCTGATAGCTTGAGTACAGCTGGGGGTGATGCTCTTCTCATACAGCAGCTAAACACTACTTCTAGACAGAGCAAGCTGTTTGCCTAGAACCCATGCCTGTCTCTAGAGCCAATGCTCCTTATGGTAGCTCAGCTATGCTACTTCCTGGGCATTTCATAACTGATGCCTTTACTTCTCATTACTCCTTCAAGAATTAGCCATTCTTGCTGCCACTATCTTCTGCTTTTTATCAACATAGCAGCTGCTGCACCTATCACCAAATGTTGCCAGTTCCAATTTCTGCCGCCGTGTCATCTTCCTTTCGATGTAGGAGAAGAGAGGGCAGAACTGGGGGCAGAATGAAAAGCAGGATCAACCTAGAGGTTTAATTGAACTTTTACACATGGACTTGCTCTTTCGTGCCTGACATTCAGGGGCATAACATTCAGGTAGAGGAAGGACATGGACATCATTGTTGAGCTGCATCTGTCCTTTCTTAATATCTGTTTTAGAAACATTGTTATCTGGTATTAACTGCAGGAGATTAAATACTTAAATATTCAAATCCTAATCTTAGTGCTCCTTTTATACTGTTATTCTATTATGTAATAGTATCCTATTACACTATAATAATTTACACTATATTAATACTTTCGTTTCCTAAAATGATCATTCAGTACTTACTCTAATCTAATTGTTGTGATTAAGGTAGCCTTTTAATTAGAACATGGTAGCAATACTTGGGGGAAATTAGTATTTCACTGGAAGATGTAGTCCTTCTAAGTAGTCCTTACTAAGAATAGTTAGGGTTTTTTTGTTCTGTTTTATTCTTACTCTAAAATTCCACTGCACACTGCATTTTTCTTTTTCTGCTCATCAAAAAGCTTTGGTGTTAATTTGCACCTACTGGTTGCATCATATACAGTAGTATATAAAGTGAACATTTTAGAGAAAACCAATACAAAACTTTAGGTATCTTTGAGATGAAAGAGCTGCTCTATGTTTGAGAGCTCAGATTTCCCTTTATGCTGAGATATTTCTTATATTACCAAACTGAGATGAGAATGACAAGACAGAAGCCTGATCCAAAGTACCAAAATGAGATGGCAAATGAGTGGCAGCAGCCCTTTAAGACTATGCTGTCCTTAGTGCTCCCTAAGCTTGGTTGCTTGCTTGCAGACATTTCATTACCCAACTAGGTAACATCATCAGCACAAGTGAGTGTGGGGTTTGCTCCCTGTTTAGATACAGATGTTTGCCTTGCCAGTGTTTTCTCCTTGGTACTTCTTTGATTAGGGTATTCTCTTCTATTGGAAATCTCTGTCAAAAATAGTTTCCAGGCAACTTCAGTCTTTCTTTCTTGCCTTTGTTTACAACTGATTGCTATTTTTCATGCTGGCAAATTATTATACCTGGTCTATATAATGAATTAAATTAAATAATTATAAAACAATCCTGGTTTTTTAATTATTTTTATTACAAAACTATTTTATTAAATTGTAATAAAATTAAATAATTACAAAACAACCATGTTTGCTCGCTACCATCTCTTTACTCTCCTACCATCCGGTAGGAGATATAGGAATATAGCCAGCCGTACCAACAGGCTGAAAAATAGCTTTTATACGTGGGCTGTTAGGCTTTTAAATGGGACATAATCTTATGCAGAATTGACTTGGGAGACCGGTGTGTGGTGTAGTTGGTTCACATAGTGTGGTGGGATGGAGGGTTTGTTGTCACTGTGTGTTGGGGGGAGAGAGCACGGGGGGAGGCTCAGCTAATCTCAATGTACACATATTGTACTTTGACAATAAAGGTTGTTTATTATTATTATTATTATTATTATTATTATTATTATTATTATTATTATTATTATTATTATTATTATCTCTAACCCTCATGGCAATTATCTTATAGACATATTATTTGATCTTTCAAACAAAAGAGTCTGTTGGGTTGGCAGCCCAAAATAAATATACTCATAATCATAAATAATTATCTAATCTCATTTTCTGATCTTTCAAACTAAACATACCATGTAATAAATAAGTGAGCATCTACAGCAGACCTGGCCATTTTATAGTCCTAGGCCTCTTGGGAAAATTAATTGCCCGCCCTAATCAATAGCAATACTTTCCTTATTGGGATGTTGAGATTTCTGTATAAAACTTACTTATTACCCTCTCTGCTTTTAATAAATATATTGGAGGGATCCTTTTATTATTTGACAGATTTTTAGTGTGTAACTGAACATGGCATGCTCAGGGCACACGTTTTAAAACAATCAAAGAAATTCCATAAATATCACATCCCTGTGTTCTACACTTTAAGTATATTTTTTTCACTTGAAAATGGTTGAAGTAGAGCAGCAATTCCATTGAGATTATTTAAATGTATGAATAGATGATTGAACAATCTTTATTGTTACATCTCTGTTTTATTTGAATCCTCCTGCGACTGATCATGAATTAAATTGGAGTAATACATAATACTAAAGCAAATTAATTTTAAACAAATGAAGAAGAAATTGTGTGGCAAAACAAGTTAGACCAAGCACACCATATGTGCATGCTATTGCTTGATTTCAAGAATAAAAAATTAAGCTAAAGAATATATATTTTATTTAGTAAAATAGTTGTAAATTTTATTTACAAACCTTTCAAAATAACACTTTTATTAAAAAAATGTTTGGGAATTAATAATAAAACTATACATAACTCTACAAAATTATATAGAGTGTCACATAATGATTTATGTTACTACAAAAAAGTACTTATCTGCTATGATGCTGACATATTAATTTAGTGATATAATGAAAGGAGAGCTCATCAATTTCTTCTCTAATTATTCTGTTGGGTAGAATAAATTAGGGCGATGTAAAGTTCCAAAGCAGTTTTTTTTAATCATTAAAGAAGCTTCATCTTTTGTAGTACTTGCGCAGTTGTTTTCATAAATGTAAATTGGAGGTCTTGCAAAAGATGTGGCTGTTTTAATGTGCCAAATATAATTTTGCATGTTCAAATGCTTTGCAGAGCTCCAGTATAGCACCAATTGAGTTCTTACCTGTCCTCTCTCATGTTAACTTTCAATAAGAATGAAATAATTAACTTTATCTTAATGTTTATACTGTTGACCCATAATATCCAGTCAAGTTTAGCAAAAGATCTCATATCCTTTTCATTAATGAATTGCATCCCCTGCCCTCTACCCTCACAAAATCCAAAGCTATTTCTGTTGTTTGCAGTTGGCATCAGAAGAATAATTCTCTTTCAAATGTTATATTTAATATATTGAGAGAATGTTAGTATGTTAAGAGGATATTTTCTCTGTTTATTTGGCTTTAGAAAAATTTGAACAGCCCCTTGCCAATAATCTAACATATGAAAGCATACTTTGATGTGTACTATCAATACCACCAAATTCCTTTGCATTCTTAATAACAACTTACAGAGGCCCTGTATATACTGTATCCACACGTTCCTTGATAGTACAGCAGTATAAATGTAGATATCTGACTATGATAAGTGTAAAGTATCGGGTTCTTCACGCAGGAAAGAAGACGAGGCAAGTGAGTTCATCAAAGCTCATGGTTTATTGCTTGCAGGATCTGAACTGAGAATTGGGCTGCAGCTTGCAGCAATTTATAGCCTGGCCCCTAGGCGGCAGCCAATAGATTTAAAGTAACCCATTGCTGCCTAGGGGCAGCCAATAGCAGCACTGGAGACCTGGAGTCTGGGTTGCTGGAGAGCCGTTAGCTGCTCCAGCTAACCATGTGGTGCTACAATTGAGCCCAATACATAACAATAAGTAAGATACAAATATTACTACAAATATCAATGAAAAAAATGAGCTAAGACTACAATATTCTTTATGCTTGGCATAGTGGGAAAAATAAATCATTGAAAATAAATCTGTCAGAAGCATAAAAGTTGTCACATGCAAGTGTGACACAGACACAGTTATAAAACTGATATCATTCCAAAGAGGCAAAATATTGCTGGAAAAAATCTCAAGGACAACAACTGAACTGAAGAAAATTTTAGCATTTTCTCTGCAATGACAAGATAAATCATCAGGACCTTTATAACAGAAAATCATTATATGACCAATAAGTGGACTACAGTGAGAAGAATCATCCTGCACATCCTCAAGACAAGGACTTTGGAGAAGGTAAACTTGCATAAAACTATAATTAATGGGGACGAATGGGAAACACAGAAGATTTTAATAGTACAATTGTAAGAAAGAAATATACTTGTGAGAAGGAAGTAGAGAAAACAAAGATTTTATCTTGTTTCTTGATTCTAGAACACAATGTCACCCTAAATTGCATGACAATTTAATAGCTTGAAAAAGAGAGAAAGAAGTGGGTTTTAACAAAGCACATAAGAGAAATTGCTGCAAGTAACTGAGGAGTCTTTTAGTCTGAAGAGTCTACCATTGTTTATTGTAAATAAAGGTTGTTTAGCACTACCGGTAATATGTCAATGAAGACTAGTTGCTACAAGATAGTGATTTAAAAAAGGCAAATTTTTCAAGCCTTGCTTTCTGGAAGCTACAGCTTAGCTACAATCAGAAATATTGGACCAGAAAAACATTTAGTATCTTTCTCTAGGCACTTTAGGTTGACTTGTCTATGGAGATTCTCAGTCATCCAGGTCATGGTTGTCCGACGGTGCTTTTTTAAAAGGCAACTGGACTTTGTTTTTCCCTGAAGGCTTTCCAAGACACTTCTTCAGTTAAACTTCTACCAGCATATGTAGCGGTGTGTGTCCTATTCTGCTACCACAGTCCTTCCTCAATTATCACCTTTCTTTCTTTCTTTCTTTCTTTCTTTCTTTCTTTCTTTCTTTCTTTCTTTCTTTCTTTCTTTCTTTCTTTCTTTCCTTCTTTCCTTCTTTCCTTCTTTCTTTCTTTCTTTCTTTTCTTCATTCATTCATTCTTTCATTCATTTAACCAAGCAATTTATATGACTGCCTAACTGACATATAGGTGACTTACAACATTAAAAATGTAATAATTTAATAATTAAAAACTAACAAAAGCATTGTTAAATATATGGATACAAAAATGAGATCACTGCTCTAAACAAAATTTTTACCTAATACTATTTTTAGATAATACTAACAATATTTATATTTATTAAAGGTAAAGTTTCCCCCACACATGCATGCTAGTCGTTTCCGACTCTAGGGGCCGGTGCTCATCTCTGTTTCAAAGCCAAAGAACCAGTGCTTCTCCGAGGATGTCTCCGTGGTCATGTGGCCAGCATGACTAGATGCCAAAGGGGCACGGAACGCTGTTACCTTCCCACCATAGTGGTCCCTATTTTTCTACTTGGATTTTTACGTGCTTTCGAACTGCTAGGTTGGCAGAAGCTGGGACAAGTAACAGGCACTCACTCTGTTACGCGGCACTCGGGATTCGACCCGCCAAACTGCCGACCTTCTGATCGACAAAGCTCAGTGGTTTAAAAATTATTTCAAGTAGGCTGATAATAAAAGTATTTCTTAAACGAACTTTTAATATTTTTTTAAAGTGCAATATAAAATAAAATAAGAATTGGAAAATAAAACAGGTCAGAGAGAAAAATAAAATCCAGTAAAGGGAAAATAAGAAAGAATTGGTTGCTTTGTCTTTTCCTGCCTGCTCCCATATTATTTTTTCCTGAATTCTCAGGAAAATTATCAACAAAAAAAATAAATACAAAACATTAAATAATGTTTGTATTCCCCATTATATTTCTTTGTTTATTTAAAGTAAGTCTTTATTATTTTTCTTATTAGGGCAAATCTAATTCTTGGAGAAAAGCCACTGCATTGTACGGCATAGCTAAATCTAATAGAGTTCATTCAGACAAAAAAAAAACCTAAATATGTTAGAACCGTTTCTGAAAATAATAGACCAGGGAAAAGCATTTGTCCCTTTCTCCCTTCCTTTCTTTTATATAAACCTCTGGCTGGATATTCTCCTGGAAAACCATTAGATGGGGGAAGCAATGGGGGTAGGGGGAAAGAAGGTTGTAAAAAAAAAACCTATATGAAGACCATGTCTGTATTCCGAATTCTGTACTATCACAAACTTGTCCTTTTCCCATTCAGCTGGGCCAACTTTCCCCAACCTTTTGGGCATCAGGGACTGGTGCCATGGAGAAAGGTTTTTCCATGGACCAGAGGGGGTGTGGTTTAGATTACTGCCTGCATCCCAAGGATGGAGCTTTGCTTGCTTGCTGGCATGCTGTGGACCAGTGCCAGTCCACAGACCGGGGGTTGGGGAACCCTGGTCTAATAGGTAGGAATGAGAGTAGCTATAGTCCAATGTTTCAAGTTATCTTGATTCCATCCTGGTCTCTTCAATTATTACAGATGCCACACTTGGTCTTCTTGGTTTTCTTTTTCCCATAATACCTTCACTCACCTTTATTATCCTTTGGATTCATTCTTTAACCTCTCTTCAATTCATTTATTTTCATCTCAGTTACTGCTGCTATTATCTTTTTCTTTCATTTCAAAACAATTTTTGCTTCCCTTCCCCTGCAATCCCTTTCCATATCCTTACTCCAAAAATAATGCTCTGATAGATTCAATCAGCAACACTAACCTGATCAATTTTTTTTCCAGAGTTTGCACTCTGTGCCTCCATTCTATCTATTCTACAAATCAATTTGGCTTTTCGTACCATTTACTGTGGGTTTTCCACATTTTTCTTGTCAGTATGTAATTATTTCCAGGCTGGGTTCACTAATGTCTGCCTTGTTTTACAACTTGCCACACAATGCAGGTTGTAAAAATGGCAATTGGTAAAATGCATTGTAAGCTGGGTGGATCCAATGCAATGTGTCATGGTTCCAATTAATGAGACAGTTCAAACAACATTGAGGCATTGTTTTTCTAAAAGTCTATAATAATGAGAACGAAGCATCGGCACTCATGGATGGATGCCAGAATCTGAATTCTCCTCCCCTAAACCAATCATTATCATGCATAATTCCCTGCCTTAATTACACGTCATTAATCACATTCTCCAATTAGCCCAAAACACAAGCTTCACTTCCGTTATCTTGCACGCCATTCTTATATAATTTATACATCCGGTTAGCATACTCCTCCCCACAACTTCTTTATATTCAGAGCAAGCAGTTTAAAGAAAAAGACTGCCTCTTATATTGCCAGAGCAAAAACATCCAATGTTTGCAGCGTTGACACAATGCTTTACATTTTTCCAAGAGTTATACAAACTTATTTTTAAATGAGATCTTCTGACAAATATGACATAGTACACAAACATTCCAGGATAAACTGCATTCTCAATCCCAACAAACTGAAAGATGATTGTTGTTGTTGTTGTTATTGATCATTACACAGTCAGCCAGATGTTCAGACTGGATTTGGCATTTTTGTCTACCTATTGAGTCCTTACCAAGGACCTGGGATAGGCAGATGTGGATGTTTGATGGTATTATAGATATCATCGCAGGATGGAAGCAATTCCTAGTAAGGCCGCCTTTTGCAATTGACTAATGGCAAATTTGTCAATGCCAATGGTGTTCAAGAAGTGCTCCAGTCGTTTTGGGATTGCACCGAAAGCACCTATTACTATTGGTACTACTCTTCCTTGCCTTTGCCACAGTCATTCTATTTCTATTTGTAGATCTTTGTATTTTGTTATCTTCTCCAGTTCTTTATCTTCTATTTTTCTGTCTCCAGGCACTGCTATGTCCACTATCCAGACTTTTTTGTCTTTCTTATCAACATTTGTTAAGTCTGGGGTGTTATGTGGCAGGTTCTTGTCTATTTAAATTCTAAAGTCCCAAAGCAATTTAACTTTTTTCATTTTCTATGACTTTGTCTGTTTTATGGTCCCACCAGTTCTTGCTTGCAGGCAAATGATATTTCTTACAGATCTTCCAATGCACCATTGTTGCTACTTTGCCACGCCACTGCTTGTAGTCAGTCTGTGCGATCTTCTTGCAGCAGCTTACAGGTGGTCCACTGTTTCTTCAGCTTCTTTGCATAGGCAGCACTTACTGTCTGTTGCTGTCTTCTCAATTTTGACTTGGTCTTGAGCAGCCAGAATTAGTCTCTTGGTCTCTTTTTTCAACTTTCCTGCTCTTAGCCATTGCCATGTCTAATTATCTGCTTTCCCAGCTATTTTTTAATGTATTGGCCATGTAGTGCTTTCTCTTTCCATGTGTCCATTCTGTTCTTCATTTGGTCTTTCTTGTAGGGCAGTTTGGTCTCTCCAGTAGTCAGTAAACCTTCCTGATATACTAATTTCAGTGCATCTTCATCATAGTCCTTCAGATATTCTTCCAAAGCCATTTTTTCTTATTCAACTATCTGATGTATGTGCAACATTCCATGCCCACCTATTTGCCTTGGTAGATAGTCTGTCAATGTCACTGCATGAATGAAAGACATGATTCATTGTCATTATTTTTCTGGTCTTCCTATCCATTGTTTTTAGTTCTGCTTGAGTCCAGTCCACTATTTCAGCCATGTATCTAATGACTGGAATTGCCCAGATGTTGATTGCCTTCACGGTATTGCCTCCATTGAGTTTGGACTTTAAGATCTTTTCCACTCTCTTGATGTATTCATCTCTAATCTTTTTCTTGACTTCAGTGTGCTTGATGTTGTCAGCTTGAAGGATACCCAAGTATTTGTACTAATCTTCATTATCCAGACTCTTAATGTTATTTTGGGGGGGCATCTTAATTCCTTCAGTTTTTACTATTTTTCCTTGTTTGATAGTAAGTGTGACACATTTGTCCAAGCCAAGTCCATTGCAATATCTTGGTTATATATGGACAGTGTTGAGCAGCAATTCTATTTCAGATGATGTTTTTCTATACAGCTTCAGATCATCCATGTAAAGGAGGTGGGATAGTCTGGTAGATGTTTTTGATGTTTGATAGCCATGTCCTGAGTTATTCAGTATTGTTGACAGAGGAAACAGTGCAATAACAAATAGAGGTGGCAATAATGAATCGCCTTGAAATATTTTTTCTTGATATTAACCTCTCCCAGTCTCTCACCATTGACCTGCAACTGTGTCTTCCATTGTGCCATCGATCTTTGCACAAGCTTTCTGATGTTTCTACTGACTCCTGTTTTCTAGGCACTTGATTATCTAGTCATGTGGCAGAGAGTTGAATGCCTTTTTGTAGTCAATCCATGCCATGTTTAGGTTGGTCTTCTTTCTTTTGCAGTTTTCCAAGATCATTTTGTCTACTAGGAGTTGGTCTTTTGTTCCTCTGCTATTAGGGCGGTTTCCTTTCTGCTCAGGTGCAACGAGATTATTCTCAACTAGATGCTGTTGGACTACATCAGCTACCACACCAGTTAGCAATCTGAAAGTTGTTGGTAAGCAGTAATTGGCCTATAGATGCCTGGTGCTGCCCCTTTTGCTGGATCTTTCATTATCAGGTAGGTTTTCCCAGTTGTTAGCCACTTTTCAATTTCTCCTCCTTGTAATATGTTGTTGAACTGCTTGGCAATGAGTGGGTATAGAACAGTTAGATGTTTCAACCAAAACCCATGCAGTTCATCTTCACCTGGTGTTGACCAATTCTTGATCTTCCTTGCTCTTTTCTCTGCCATTTCTGCTCTTATTACTAGTTCTTTCATTTCAACTTCTGTTTTATTTGCATCCACCTCTTTTAACCAAGCTGTGTCCTTGTTGTATTTCTTTGGGTTATCCTATATCTGCATCCAGAGCTGTTTCTTCCTTGTCAGGTACTGACTGATTCATTGCAATGGAGTGTTAGAAACATTTCTGATTGGACTGAAATTGGAGGTTCTGCCTATAATTTGCAATTTTCCTGGCTATAGCTGTTATTTGCTGCTTTATTATTTCCAGTACTTCCTTGATCTTCCTTGTTTCTAAGTGGTATTTCTTGATTAGGTATTCTTTGGTCTTCTTGTTCTTCAGCATCTTTTCTTTTATCTATTCTAGCTTGCTTGCATCTGATCTTAATTTGCTGATCTTATTTTCCAGCCTAACCTTCCATTTTTGTGGGGTGCACTGTTTGTTTTTTTCTTCTTTGTTGAATTTGCATCCCAGGTATTCAGTTATAACTGCAGCTATGCTGTACATTAGTTGGTTTGTTTCTTGCAGTGAACTGGTGCTTATACTTGATATTGCAGTAATTTCATCTTTTAATGCTTGTTCTACCTGTTTCTTTGGAACAAGCTTCAATGCAGGCAGCCTTATTCTGTTGTTAGATGCTCAGTTCTAGATGATCAGTTATTCCTTGTTTCAATTCTTTTATTTCTTTAGTTAGAGGGCTTTGTTCTTCCTGAGGAAGAGGTATCTGGTTTCCAGATGAAAACAGTTGTATATCTCTGCTGGATTCCTCTACTGCCAACTCCCCCTGGTTTGCCTCTACATTCTGAGTTACTTCTGGCAAGGCTTTGATTTCTTTGCCCTGGGTAAACCTTTGCAGTTCATCCAATTCTGTTTCTGTGAATACTTTATTTCATATTATAAATTGACATTGCTCTGATAGTCTCTGTTATTTCTGATTCTGGATGTTGTTCTTTCCAGAACTGATGCATTCGTTTCAGATATCCTCTTCTTGTTGTATTTGATCTGTAATAACAAATTATTATTTCTTTGTTTTCGGTCACTGTGTATTTGTGACAGGTAAACCCATTTTCTTCCAGTAGTTCTGCAACTCCTGGCCCTGGTTGCTCAGCCAACAGTCCTGAGTCATGTAGTTCATTTTTCACCAGATATCCAGGAACTCCAACATCTACCATGGACCTTGTTAACCCGGGTAACATTCGAGCCAGTATGGCTTTCTGAAATTTACGTCTCACCAATTTTTTTTATGGGAGAGACACTCTATGTCTGACTCCTCTGATGAGACCTGTCCAGTGTGACTGAACCTCTGGCATAGCTCTCATCTTGCTCAGAGTACACAAGCCCAACAACCACCTCAAGGTAGTGCCTCACTGAGAGTTGTTGTTGTCGTTGTTATTCATCCCACAGTTAGCCAGATGTTCAGACTGGGTTTTCACTATTTTTCCTTGTTTGATATTATTGTTGTTGCTGCTGCTGCTGCTGTTAATAATCTTCAATTCAATTCAGTCTGCGACTGATAAAAATTTAACAGTTCAAGTCCTAACCAAGGACCTAAGAGCTGTTAGGATTTTTGCAAAGTCACGATATTTAGGTCTAATAAGTTCAATGCTGTTATTTTACTTTATTTTATTATTTATTTTATTCCTTTCTTTTTCTTAAATAGTCTCTTAATTAGGTGTCACTTCTTAAAATAGTTTCTTTTTTCAATGTATTAATTGGATAACGTGCAATAATTGTATAATTAATTAATTACATCAATATTGCACCAATATCAATCAATCTGCAATGTTCTGTTAACAGAAAAGGTGTAGCAACCCTTTGCAATGTGGAAACTTGAATCCAGATGTACAAGAGATAGGCCTTCATCTTGAACTTAAACCATGCACAATTATAAGTGATGGCAGGATATAAATCATTACTTCCAGAAGAAATATTTAACAATAAAGCAGCACTATTGATTTCAGTCTTTTGAAAATTATTTTACCCATATCTTCAGATATATAAAGGTAAAGGTTTCCGACTCTAGGGGCCGGTGCTCATCTCCGTTTCATAGCCGAAGAGCCAGCGTTTGTCCGAGGACGTCTCCGTGGTCATGTGGCCGGCATGACTAGACGCCAAAGGCGCACGGAACGCTGTTACCTTCCCACCGTAGTGGTCCCTATTTTTCTACTTGCATTTTTACGTGCTTTCGAACTGCTAGGTGGGCAGAAGCTGGGACGAGTAACAGGCGCTCACTCTGTTACGCGGCACTCGGGATTCGACCCGCCAAACTGCCGACCTTCTGATCGACAAGCTCAGCGTCCTAACCCACTGAGCCACCGCGTCAGATATATAACATGAGGGATAAGACAAAATTTGCAAATGCTATCCACATAAATGTACAAATTAAACATTTCTTGCGAATTGAAAAAGTTCTGATAATAACAGAAAATCCCTTCACCCTCCCACCCACCATCAACTTACCTCAGAATTAACTAATGGCTTGGTTCTCTACCATTGTAGATTCCTGCTACCCCTGCTTTTCCCCTCAAACTTATTATACAATAAGCAAAAGGTAGAAGTTATTATCAAAGGTGGACAAAGTCTCATCCCTAAATTCCCATCTTTTATATCCAGTCTTCTCCTTATATGCATTTATAAATATTCCCCCATTTAATGGAGGAACTATGCCTCTCTTTCAATTTCCAACACCTTGAGGTAGAGCTAGGAGGGGGAAAAAACAACCTCTAGAAAAGAATGGAGAAGTGACAAGTTTTCAAATGCTGCTGTGTTGCATCTCCTAGCATTTTCCACTATAGGTAATGCTAGCCAATGTTGCAGAGTGATATAATTCTATATCTAGGAGTTTACAAATTTTCATTCCAGCAACAGCACAGTGCTAAGTGACATAAACTGGCCTTACATAAAAAAAAAATCTAATACTGCCATTAAAAATAGAACTTTGGAGCCATAATAATAGTAATCTATTTGTCCTTGTTCAATTTGAAAGGCTTCCCAGCCGCACTTTAATACTATGTTAAGATGTTTAAAATGTCTGGTACTTTTTTTAAAAAAAATGGTTCTCTAATATTCCTACGTGGCAGAGGAAGGGTTTAAAGTTGTTTTGAAGAGGGAATTTCAGCAGATTTTTCCTGGGTGATAAACTGAACAAAGTACAATTGTTAGCTATCCTGTGCCTCATCTGGTTATACTACTTAGTTTCTGTCTGAAGAGAGAAAGAAAATATCATTATAGAAAGTATTATAATCAAAAGTATCAAGATAAAAGTATCATTCATGCAAGGAACAAAGTAGGTCCAATACCCAGTTTTAAAATATTTAGATGGGTTTAAATTACATAAAGATAGAGATATAGGTGTATTTTACAACCTGTTACAACTAGCTCCAAAATGCATTTTCTTTTTTTTTTCTTTTTTTTCTTTTTTGGCTGGCAATTTTAAACTCAGAACTTTGGCAGGTGTCTGGCAGGTGGAGGGAAGAAACTCCACCACCACCAACCCCCGGCAACCTTACCCTGCGCGGCTTCGGCAGGTGTCTGGCAGGTGGAGGGAAGCAACTCCACCCCCCTGCCACCTCCCTTGCCTCCTCACCTCATTAAGGCAATGGCAGCAGCCAACTGGGCAGACATCAATCTGGTGGGAGGAGCTGGTACAGGCCAAAAGTGCCTGGCTGGCATGAGAGCTGCAGCACCCACTAGGGTGCAAAGAGCACCAGGTTCAGTTCTTAACCTGGTGCCTGCAGCACCGAGTAGGTGTGCAGGCTGGTGCTCATCAGCCCAAAGGAAAGGCATGGACAGCGTGGTTCTGCTAGTGGCCGCTGGCAGGCCGGCAGTGGGCTGGCACTCCAGATCTGGGCTGACTCGCCCTGTGCCAGGCTTAGTGCCCTTTCTGCCACCCCAGTACTGTACCTGGTCTGCCACCTTGCTCTCACCACCAGGTTGCTTCTCCACCCCATGCACAGGTCCCAACCCAAAACTGCGCACTCGCAGCCTACTGGTACCAGTACCAGCAAAAAGTAAGCCCTCCCCCAAAGTAAAGCCTAGTGCTTACTTCAGAGCCCAAAAGAAAGTAAGACCGGGTCTTACTTTTGGGAAAACACAGTATTCCTATTTATTGAAACATTACTTCTGAGAATTTGACTTAAAAATTAAAATATGAAATACTCACTTTTCAGGCACAATTAATCATAATATACAGCTTCACATTGGAAGTTATAATTAACTTCACACTACCTCCTGTTGCTAATAATCACCCACTCAGTAAGTGTAACCAGTAAATTTCCCTGAAAACGTATCATTCCTCTTCCTTAATTGGAAATCAAATATTTCCATAGATGTAAACTACCATGCATCTCTTTATATTTAAACTCACCGAAGCTTTTCATGTTGAGAATAACATTAATTATCAGAAAAGAGTAAGATTTGTTTTCAGTGTACAAAGCTGACATTTTAGAGATGTCAGAGAAAGGGTTCATTTAAAGATTAATTTCCTGTTCAATTTGTTTGACACATAACACTCATATATGGCAGAAAGTCATCACGAAGATATCTGAGTAGGAGAGAAATTCACAAAAGGTCATGAGGATCTCAATTATAAAAGCAATTGTACAATGTAAATTGCCTTTCCTCATTTTTTATAAAACCACAGACTTGACAGAAAGGCAGGTTCTAGAGTAGTTTATTATAACCAATAGAAACTAACTTTCAGCCTGTGCAAACTAGAATTAATTCACATGTGAACTTGTGATCTATGTCAACTCCAGTAATTACGTACGGCAGACATGTCAAACTCGCAACGTCACATGATGTCGTACAACATATCGGAGCCTTTTTACCATTGCTGGTAATGATGTGGGCGTGGCTTCTGGATGACGCGTCCAGGCCATAGGCCGGCTGTTTGACATACAGAATAGGGCACTGTGAAACTTTGAAGAAATGATCTCAACAGCCCACTTGAATGAAATCTTCAACTCTTCTTGAAATTGAATCAAATTTTATTGGGATAACTATGAAGTAACCCAAACCCATAATGGACTGGAAGGATTTATAGAGTTTCCAACAATGTTATTGTTTTCCTTCAAATAATAATTAAAATTGAGGAGAAGTTGAACCGAATGATGGACTGTCTTCCAGAAGCTGGAAATTTTACCTATTTGGGAGTGCAACTTTGCTATTTGTGTCTCACTTTTCAGCTATAATTTGTGTGGGTAGAAATGAAAAAGAAAACCTGCATAATGAAAATTGTCTATTTTTAAAAAATTGAGTAGATTATTTTTTGTCAGCATGAATTATTGACTAGATAATATGGAAGCCTTCAAAGGCCTTTGAAGCCTTTATATCTGAGTGGTCCTTGGTGCTCTCTGAGGTTGCTTGTTTTCTTGCAGACGTTGTATTACCCAAACTAGGTAACATCATCAGGGCTAGTCAGTGAGTAGCACTGACAATGTTACCTAGTTTGTGTAATGAAACATCTGCAAGAAAACAAGCAAGCTCAAAGAATACCAAGGACCCTTCATTCCAACCCTTAGCTACAAATATTATCCTTGATTAGCCTTTGTATCTTTCAAAGTTATAACTAAATTCTTGACACCTTCTGGCTGAAACAATGCAAAGTTGAGCCATTTTGCATTAAACTGTATACCCCTCTACTATGTTTATTATATTCTCTCAAAAGTAAAGAAACTGAAAATGTTGCAATGTTTCCCATTAGTCTGTAATATTTTACTGGACCAAATTTCAAATAGGAACAAATTAATTCTTGTCGATTTTGAATCTCAGATCTCCATTCTGTCACCTTCGTGAATTTGGACCATTTTTTTCTCTTATACAGGGTACAGAATATACTGTTTTAGTCTCTAGTTCCCTCAACCTTCTGCTTTTGGCCATGGTGGCTTGTATTAAAGTCTGGTAGCTTAGAGAACACCAACTTGTCTACTTATCCTAACAGTAAATGCAGAGGATCCTAACATCATTGTCCCATTTTGCTGCGGTCAAAGCAGCAGGAGACAAATAGGATGAAAATATTTGTACCTGATGTGAGATTTGATTGGGAAAGTAGTATTCTATTTTACCATGTGTCACCTAAACATGGACTTGCAAGAGACAGGCAAGGTGGCCTAATTCTCAGTGGCAGCAGCTGCACTGCACAATTAGTACCAAGCAGTATATTGTCATGCACAGTAATTTCAAATAGTTTTGGCTACAACTCTCCAGAGTGCCTATAAACTGGTCTTCAGTGTTTGCAGGATAAGCAGTTTTAGAAAAAAGCTCCCTTCCAGCTCTATTTGTTTAATTGATTCTATTGTACACTTAACACCTGCTAACCTAGCATAATAAGGCAACATTCACAAGTAATATGTTGCAACTAGAATGCTGCAGAATGTGAAGTGTTAAAACCTCCCTGATGATGACTGCTAAGTGAGAAGATCCTGTGGGACATCTCTTAACTGTTAACATAACATTTGTTTAGCCACCACATTTTAAAAAAATCAATATCCTAAAAAAGCTGAAGATGTTTCTCAACTGACAAGGTGGGGACAGGAGAAAATAGTATCTTTACTTTCTGGATCACATTCCAGGGCAATGAAAACTGCCATGGAGATAAAGCAGTATCAGTTTATCTATTGTCATCTGGAGACTGGAGACAGAAGTGACCTTAACATGCCCTCATAACTGCAGCTGTAGAAAATAAATTCATCCACACAGATAATTTGCTTTCTCTTCTGGGACAGTGAAAGCAGTATCCTAACTCTCCAATCTAATTAACTGGCTGCTCTATGAAGCAGGACTGATAACACTCCTGGGAAGTGGTACCAACCCTGTCCTTTCAATGAAGCACCTGGATCATGACAGCAGCAATGGAAGTGACAGAGAAGAAGAAAAAGGAAGCCCAGTTGTGGTACAAATGAAACGAACACGGACTTCAAAATGCAACACATGCACACACACACACACACACACACACACACACACACACACACACACAGGTATTGTTGAGAAATGGAGATACTTTAAGAATATTACTTCCTTAAATGAAAAAATTACCACATGCCAGCTAGAAGCCATTTCATCCGGCAATCTGAGCTACTGTATTTTCAGCTCATTGGAACAGGAATGAGTGACACAATTTTTCCCCCTCCTATTCTAGTCCCGTTTTTCTTAAACCAATTTAGACTAAATCTAAGGTAGGTACTGCCTTAAACCAAGCCAGTCTGGTGTAGAGGAAGTAAGCATCAGGACTGAAACTGGGATACTGTGAGTTTCTACTCCTGCACAAAGCCAACTGGGTGACTTTGAGCCAGTCACTGTCTTTCAGGCCTAGGAAGCAGATAAAAAGGCAAGTTATTTCCAGAAAAACATTGCCAAGAAAACTGCAATGGCTAGTCCAGGAAATTACCAGGAGTCAACAATCATTCAAAAGCACACATTCACACTGAAAACTGCTATTTATTTGCCCCTTTGGAGGTTTCTATTCAAACTATGATGCAAAGTGAGGAAGGGATATCATATCTGTTGGTGGAACTGGGATTTTCTCCCCTCCCCCTTAATTTTAAAGTAAGCCTCACTGAAAAAGACAGATATTTGATATTATTCTTTCTGCATTGAAATAGTACAATAGCAGTGGCAGCATAGGATTTTTTTTCTAAACCATTTGCAGCATGTAATTTTTTTTAAAAAAAAAAAACCAGAAACAGTTTTAGGGACAGAGTTAGAATCGAGTAGTGTGAACAGTGTCAACAGCAGTCATGCATCAAAATAGCAGCCAAGGTTGGGTGATCATAGCCCTATTCCTTTTTGTGTTGCACAAGTCATGGTTGCCATTTTGATGCAGTTGGCACCCCATGACCATCCCTGAGAAGCAATGGTGGGATTCAAATATGTGAACAACCAGTTCTATGTGCGGATGCCGCTTCTGGAAATCCATTCTGGGCCTGGGCAACAAAAAATTAACTACCAGTTCTGCTGAAGTCGTGCAAACTGGCTGAATCCCACCACTGCTGAAAAGTATCTTATGCAAGCTGTATTCTTCAACTTATTTCAAATTTCTCCAGTCTCATGTCTTCTAATGTATTAGACTGCATTTCTCAAAATTGCAACCTGACATTCCCACTTTATCTCAATACAGTAGTGTATTCAAGGAAAAGCTGAATTATGTATTCTGAAATTCTAAGGCCATCAGATTAAAATTCAAAGAGATTTTCATATTGTTGCCCTAGACCTCAAGGATATGCTAATAAGATTCATCTTGAAACCCCCATGCCAGACATAGTAATAATAAAAGAAATCAAAGAACATTGTCATGTTCCAAAGCAATTCTGACAACTTTTGAAGAGTAATGTCCCACCCCAGAAACTAATTAAAAGTCTAAAATATAGATCTGATTAATACACAAGATGAGGGAAATGACAAGAGAAGCAGATTGGGTTGACAGAGAGCTCAGAAATTCAGGGGACAAACTAAGCAAAAATCAGCCTGAAGACTTACCTATACATTTCTACAGTCATAGTTGATTTCTGTATTTTTTTAATCAATTTTCTTTCTTGCTAGTGTGGTCCAAGCAATCAGCCAGTCACTCGGCAAAAAGCATGAATAGCAGAAGAACTAGAACAAAAAAGCCGTTCCATTCATGCACTTATTGACCCATATAATACAAGTGTATTTTGTTACAAGAGATGATCTTGCGTTCTGGATGTAACAAGGAGCATTTCTGAAGTTATTATTCTCCCTAAAACTACTCTGTTCTTGGTACATGCAGTATTTGGTCCTTGAACTGGAACTGTTCATTTATCAAAAGCATTTCAAAGGTTATTTGGCATATACGGTACATACTTTGCTCTCGCTTTCCCTTTCTATCAATAGCACTTTATAATAGAATCATACCAGTGAATAAATGAGCATTTATCTCAACCCCAACTTTCTTCTTGAAGAAAGCTTCAGGCAGTGCTTGAACAATGGTGCCACTCAAGAACACCCTCACTGTTCCATTCAGTAGAATCTCCCAGAGCTGGTTATATTTCCTAGAGGTCAAGATTTTGCCAATTAATCATGTTCAGTTGCTCACTTCCTGACCACGGGTTCTCAGACCTAAACTCCTATGCTTGGATGCTCCCAAACCTGATCCCAGTGTGGATTATGTTTCTAGCAGAACACACAGCACCCACTAATCTAAAGTCAAAGTGCATATAGCAGTTACAAACAGAGCACATGAAGTTTTTCTTTGATTTGCAACTTCACAATGGCAAAATAGCCCTGGTCACAGTTTCCTTGTACATGAAGAAACAAGTAGAGTCATTGTCAAGTTCAGGGATCTCCTTCCATACCAACTGGGTAGGTAAGGATTGAATTGGGAAGTCTGTTCTCCAGAGCTAGTTGACATGATCTAGCACCCTGCAAAATCCAAGTTTGGAATGGGGGAGCCAAGTCTACTCCGGTGAAGAGTTAATATCGGGGCTTAGCACAGCAGGTCATTGGAATCTTATGAGAGAGTAATTCGTTGGAAAGGTTTAACATTACTCTCAAATCCCATTTGGCAGAAACCAGTTTTCTAGAAGCACTAAAAATATAAGCAAATATGGATTTCCTTTAAATTAATTTATAACCATTGAAAAACAAAGGCAGCAGTTTGTGAATATTTTATTATATCACATCTTTCTTGCATTGTTGATAAGGCAAATGAAAATATAAAGCATGGCGATATTTTCCATATTTTAGCATCAAGAATGAGGCACCGAACTTTGCAAGTTGTCAAAGCGGCTTTATGACTGCAATAAAATGGTGGTTGGTTCAGTGATGGGAAGTCAAGTTATACCTATAAGTTTCTGTGATTTATTTAAATATGAGATTAATCTAAAGAAATTGCATATCGTATCAAACTTTGGAAACAATAACAGGGTATTCATTACTTGAATTCTTTATATGACAGCTGCAAAAAGAAAAAATAAAGAAACCTGAACACCCCTCCCTATATCATAGCAGCCAATAAATGACATATCCAACATAATTACCTTTGATGTGGAAGGATTTCTCAGTAAAAACATTGCAGGCGTTCTAAAACATGTAATTACCAAAATTTAATGACCAGCATCCACATGACTGAATGAGACTGATTAGCAAAGTATGGATTGCAATGAAAAGACAGTAATGTAAAATTTCAATAACTTCTCTGATTGTATAACATTTATAGCCTCTAACTCTGATTATACATACATGTGTGTATATATGTGTGTGTGAGTGTGTGTGTGTGTGTGTGTGTGTGTGTGATTTTGGCAATCATAAGAAAAATTATTACAGTATAGCTATTAAAAAGGATATAAAATCAATGCATATTTATAAGGCTTAGTTTTAGTTTATAAATCATGCTGAAAGATGTGACTATTTTCTACCATCCCAATACAATTTTCTAGCATGGAGAAATGTCTATGGACTTCATTATATATGCTGAAGAAGAATCATCTGAAAATGCAAGGTAGAATTTCAGTCACTTTCTAGAACAAATGTCTTCTGAACAAGACAAGGTCACCATTTTCAAATGCCCGGTTAAAACACAAAACCAAAGGGAAACTTTTCTACTGTCCTTTGTGAAGTACATGTAATTTCATTTAAATTAGATACTACTGCACAACATCATAGTGTCATCACAAATCATGGAATAAGGTGCTTAATCATGGAATAAGGTGCTTAAATAGCCCACCTAAGTGAAGACAAATAATGTGTGTGCAAAAGGAAGAGCCTTTTAAAGCCCACAGAATAAATGTAATGAATTTAGGGGCACAAAATACTAGGAAACACCTCAGTTACAGAATAGATTTTGATCATAGTGTTTCAGATACCTTAACACAACCAGAAAGAGTAGTATAATTTACTTTTGGTAAGCAATATATACACATATGCACACAAGTACGGATATGTATTAGCATAAGTGGTTGAAGTTACTGTTTTTGGATAGCAGTGTTCCAATATCTCAGGGGCTGCCACAAAGAAGAGGGAGCCAAGCTATTCTCCAAAGCACCTGAAAGCAGGACAAGAAGCAACGGATGGAAACTAGTCAAGGAGAGAAGCAACCTAGAACTAAGGAGAAACTTCCTGACAGTTAGAACAATTAACCAGTGGGACAACCTGCCACCAGAAGCTGTGAATGCTCCAACACTGGAAGTTTTTAAGAAGAGACTGGACAGCCATTTGTCTGAAATGGTATAGGGTTTCCTGCCTTAGCCGGGGGAAGGACTAGATGACCTCCAATGTCCCTTCCAACTTTACTATTATGATTATGATTGTGATTATGACTGTGTTACAATTTCTGAATCACAATGCTACGTATGTTCACAATGATAAATGAAAAAAAACTGAATGTCATAAACTAGACGTATCTTGTTCCATACATTCTATAGTATTTGAGTATAATTATAGCAACATACCAGGTGTCCAGAAGTTAGATAATTATATTCTTAGTATAATATATTGGGAATAAAACCCTATGTACTTAGCTGCAATTTCTTTTGTTTAGTTTTTTTTAAAAGAAAACACAGCTCAAAATTCTGTTATATGTAATAAAATATTCACACTAAAGTTTCTATATTTTAATGGGCCAATTTATTTTTCTGTTGTAGGCAGTAACTATGAATAAATGCAGCTCACACACTTGCAGAGTCTAAAATGATCAGTGATGAGTGACTGTCTTCACTGGTTGTTGTAGGTGAAATTTATAAGCCTTACACCACCAATGACAAATACTTTTGCTAATGTTAAGTAAGATTGTTTACTTCTACAGCAAGGACCAAAAAACATTAGGCAACCTGGACATTTCTAAGAAGGCTCTTGCTGCACCCTGCTCTCCCATGCTACCCATGATAAGGCCTTAATACACAAATGAAAGACACACTGACATTTTCCTTAGTCAACTAAGGTTCCAGCACTTTGCTATGACAAATAATTTTGCCAGCATTTCTTACTTTAGAGAGTAGAAAACCACATCATATACTTTGAAAACAATGATCTCCAAGATGATTTTTAAAGTTTTTTTTTCTTCCAACAGAATATGAAAAATCCCCCATACCCTAGTACTGAAATCTCTACAGATAAGAATGTAACATAGGAGAGGTGTTTGTCTTGAAACAGGTTGAACTATAAATTCTGCTTTCCATTTTTATTGGTAATGGTGTCTGGGATAGCTGAAAGTTTTAATGTGCCAACAATTGAAAGATTATAAGTTTCCTCCATTTAATCAGACTCTTGGCTTTAGAAATCAGAATAGTTTATCAGTTCTTCTTGGAGGCTTACTGTTATCAGATTGTCCTGAAAACTGAACATTTCCCTGAAGAGTGAGAAGCTATTTTTATATATCTTTTTTTTTCAGATCACAAGCAAAAATGAAAATCAACATTTACTGATTTTGCCCTTCCCAGTTGCAGCAGATTCTCCAGAATTTTTCAACTATTTTGTAGAGAGAAACAAATAATATTGACGTCCTTTTTTCTAGAATTAAAAAGTAGTAAAGAAAATCAATACTGGGATAATAGGTGGTCTACAATTTATAAAGGGACAATATAAGAATAATATTGTCTTTCTAAAATTCTTCCCAGCAAATAGGTACATTCATAATTTTCAAGGGCTGTGAAGCAATGAAGAGTGACAAAGTTTAAAAACAATTTAAAAAAAACAAAGCAAACATGGGGGGAACCAATGTCTTAGTTTGTAAAGAGAAAAAGAGTATGCAACATATATCCTCCTGATATTAACTAAAATTGAGACAGCATTCCCACCCTACTCCAAAAAAAATCAGTGTTATTGAGCACAAAAGAAACTTTGGGGAAATGTTTGGCTTTTTTGATTCCCAAGAAATTGCAAAAAAAAAAGTCTAATTTCAGTTTGGTGTAATTATTCATAAATATTTAGATGGGGAACTCATCAAATTTGCAGACGACACAAAGCTGGCAGGAATAGCCAACACTCCAGAAGACAGGCTTAAGATACAGGAGGATCTGGACAGACTTGAACACTGGGCACTATCTAACAAAATGAAATTCAATGGTGAAAAAATTAAGGTTCTACATTTAGGAAAGAAAAACCAAATGTATAGGTATAGTATAGGGGATACCTTGCTCAATGGTTCAAGGTTGACTCAGCCTTCCATCCTTCCGAGGTAGGTAAAATGAGGACCCAGATTGTTGGGGGCAATAAGCTGACTTTGTAATAATGCCGCTTGGGGGGGGGGCTGAAAGCCCTAATAAGCAGGCGTATACATAGAATGAAGGCTATTGCTAAGCACATTGATTTGTGCTTAGATTGTAAGCCGCCCTGAGTCTTCGGAGAAGGGCGGGATATAAATGGAATTAAAAAAAAATAGTAGTAACTGTGAGAGGGATCTTGGTGTCCTAGTAGACAATCACTTAAATATGAGCCAGCAGTGTGCTGCAGCTGCCAAAAAAGCCAACACAGTGCTAGGCTGCATTAACAGAGGGATAGAATCAAGATCACGTGAAGTATTAATACCACTTTAGAATGCCTTGGTAAGACCACACTTGGAATACTGCATCCAGTTTTGGTCACCACGATGTAAAAAAGATGCTGAGACTCTGGAAAGAGTACAGAGAAGAGCAATAAAGATGATTAGGGGACTGGAGGCTAAAACATATAAGGAACGGCTGCTGGAATTGGGTATGTCTAGTTTAATGAAGAGAAGGACTAGGGGTGACATGATACCACCAGAAGCTGTGAATGCTCCAACACTGGAAGTTTTTAAGAAGAGACTGGACAGCCATTTGTCTGAGATGGTATAGGGTTTCCTGCCTTAGCCGGGGGTTGCACTAGATGACCTCCAAGGTCTCTTCCAACTTTATTTATTATTTATTTATTTATTTATTAATTTAATTTATATACCGCCCTTCTCTCAAGAGACTCAGGGCGGTTAACAGGGCAATACATAAAAACAGGTACAAAAAAATTAAAATTATTAAAACATGATTAAACAGTGCCCATAATAATACAAATTTAAAATTAAAATCATAGTAACAATCCCACCCCGTCCCATCAGGCCAGGCCCGCTTCGTTAAAGAGATGGGTTTTAAGGTCGCGCCGGAAGGAGCGGAGATCGGGCGCCATCTGGAGCTCTACCGGAAGATGGTTCCATAAATCCGGTGCACCCACAGAGAACGCTCTCCCCCTGGGGGTCACCAGTCTTTACTTTATGATTATGATTATGATTATGAAATATCTTTTTAAAGGAGTATGTTTTTTTAATTTAATATTTTGTACCTGAAATATAAAGTTGGAACTTTGAAAACTAGATTGGAGCAAGATCAAATGCCTAATACACTAATACAAGAAATATTGAATGGTAATCTGAAATATTTTCTGAAATTTGAAATTCATTGAGTTTATTCATTCCATTTTTTTTAAAAAAAGTTATCTTCACTAAGTATTACTATGTGAAATGTCACTTTCTCTAGTTTCTGATATTATGCATTTTAACTTTAATATAAAGTTACATTTTCACACAGCATATTAAAGATAATAAACATTTTTTCTCAGTTTGAACTAAAGGGATACATATTTAAACCTTGAAACTTCAACCTCATTATAATATAAGCACTGAAGAGTGAAATACTAGCCTTATGTATACACTGTTTACAAAACCAGAAACTATTATATTCTTCTGTTAACTTCTATCCTGGATAAAGGCTGCAATATCTATCAAATCTTAAAGTGTTGCATAAAGTGAGAAACTTCAAGAAAGTAGTAGGATTATAAATCAAATTAAGTTGATG
Source organism: Vipera berus (assembly GCF_964194415.1). Classification (NCBI taxonomy): domain Eukaryota; kingdom Metazoa; phylum Chordata; class Lepidosauria; order Squamata; family Viperidae; genus Vipera; species Vipera berus. The sequence goes on along the minus strand of NC_138202.1, from coordinate 89,388,139 downwards.
GAGGTACTATGCATCTTGTAAATGAAATTGTGAGGCTAGGGGAGTTCAAGATCACATCTGTTTTCAACAGGTGATTTGTGGTTCAAATTCCCAGTTGAAAGTTTGTTTAATAGCAAAACTAGTCATAGAGAATATGTTACAAAAATGCATACCAATAGGAACGTACAAAAAAGTGAACATATAACAACAATAAGACATATATAGTAAATATATAATGAAATAAGAAAAATGATATATAAAGAGCTTGAAAGGAAAATTTGGCACATTGTTACAATATATTTTGACAGGAGCGAGAATGTTATTTATACAAAGATGGAAAGAGACAGTGATTCCCACAAATGGATGGCAAAAAATGAAATGTTGATTTTTAGATGTTGATGACTTTGTTGTTACAGAAATAGCTTAAATTATGTAGAAATGTAAAGCAAAAGACTGAGCTGGTAATATTTTTTTTTTTATTCTACTGCACTGTAAAAAGAAGTCACTACTCTTTTTTATTTCCTTCTCTCTGCACTTCCCTTCTTTCTTCTTTCACTTTTGTTTCTATTGGTATTTTATCTTATACTAAACTTTAATAAAATCAACAAAAAGACACACATAGAAAATGGGGAGAACTCACCCAGGAAAAGCATATAGGTGTGTGTTTCTCTATTGAGAAACACTTATATAGGATCTCAGGGATTTTCTTATCCAATCCTAGTCCAAGAAGACATCATGCCATCCCAATCAGATAGCTATCCAAACCTTAGCGAACTCCTCCAGTGAGGGAACATTTATGGTTCCAGGAGGTAGGTTATTCCACTGTTTAATAGCAATCATGGTTTGGACATTTCTCCTTATTTCACGTGTGAACCACCTGCTGTAAAACCTCTATTCATTTGTTATAGAAATGGACTAAGTCATGACATTCCTGGTAAGATCATACTTAACAGAGTTTGTTTTCCAACGCATGTCAATGAAAATTCCTTACCACTAAAGACTTCTTTAAAAGATATGCAAATTGCTTGGAAAAAAATCAGAAGAAAACTTCATAATGTATGTAGAAATGCATACAAATCTCCTAATTGTTATGCGTGTGTTTACAAATCAAGGAAACACATTTATATTTGGGGTAAAAAGAAATTAGCATTATAGAAAGCTAAACACTTAGATTTTTTTCTCTACCCGTTCCTATAAATATGATTGTAAGTATTGTAATGAATACTATCCCAGTTTCTAATTTCAGTAACAGGTTAAACAGCAACATAGGTGGCTATTCCTGGAATTCAGCACATGGTAATATTCTACGTTATTTAGAATTCTGATAGGTATTATTCATATCTAAAATTTCAGTGATTGTTTCCAATCAATTAAGAGAATTTTCCTTCCTCTTTTCCACCTGCAGTCCCTTCCCATAATTTTGTTCAAAAAGAATCACCCATTATTTAGGAACAGATGGAGTGGGGCTGAAGGAGGAGAAATACATTCTATTTATGGATGTCAATCTGTCAGAAGAAAGCATTATTTTGATACCGCCCAATGTTTTTGAATTTCTACCACCAAAAAGATTTGTGAATATAATTTGCTATGAAGGATTTTCAGACAGTGAATATTCACCTGAACCATCTTGCCTCTGAAACATTAATATGACATTAATTGACTCTTCTGCCTTCATTCTAACAAGATAAAAAATTTCATACCATCTGTTGTTTCAGAAAACAAAATCCCTAGGAAACAGTATGATATAACTTGTTTTATAATCCAGTCATAAATCCTCCATACATTTCTTATTTATACCTAAGGGGGAAAAAGACTCTGATCCCATAATACCTGGTGATTAACTAAGCTTATTTTAGGATAATTCCCCAATGCTGGAAGCAGATGTCTCAAACCCATTTGCACATGTAATAAAAAGATTATACTGTCCAAATAAAGAAGGCTGGACAGTTTCCTTGGAATAATTCGTTGGAGAACAGGGAGCTGGGATTTCTTAACCTTTAATTTAGTGATAACATATGGTATGATTACAAAAGGTATGAAAGCATTGTTTTTGATGCACTTACTCTTTTGATCCTAAAGCACTTCTATGAGTTCATTTTTTGGGAATGTACTAAATTTTATCTATCTTACAATTGCATAACACCCTGATTAGCTACAAAAAAATTCATAATGCATAGTAAAAATAGGTAATGTAAACCCTAAAATAGAATTGGTTTTATAGAGCAAAGAAAATTCCAATCTGTCAAAGGAAAAACATGGCATCAAAAGGTTACTCACCACTGAGGTCAATGAAATGTAATGTAAATCAGTTAAATGGAACAAAGAGATTTCTTTTTATATCCTTATGTAGCAATGTTCAACATGTCTTGGTTTTGATTTTAACTGAAACCATTAATATTAAATTTGCAAGGGAAGAGAGAGGAGGGGCCGGAGAAAATGTAAGTCGCTCCTCAACATTCTTATTTGGGTTGTTAATGTGGTTCAATGTAAAATGTTAAGTCAATGTTATCTCACAATTTTAATAAATACTTTTAAAGTATATATTTGTTTCATTTCTAGGTTTCAGGTAAAATTATTAGTCATAATTCAGACATTGTTGATTGTTCCATCCCTATGTAGTCTACAAATGCTAAAGTCAAATAGATATAAAATAACTCATTTGGTGTCTTGAAGTACAAGTATTAGACAAACAAATGGGGAACAAGCTTATAAAAATAGAATTCCTGAAATCAAGTAAAGATCTGATTATGAGCCTCCAGCTATTAATTTACCTACTTGATATCCATCTATGAATGTCTGAAAGCTGGAGATACAAGCCTATAATTGTATTCAGTGCTTTTTTTATAAAAGAAAAAGGTGCCGGAACTCACACATGTCATACAGCCCGCCTTGCCTACCCTACAAGGTTCCATCCAAAAAAGGTGCCAGAATTCCATTCTATGACAAAAAAAGGTCCTGTATTACTAGAAACCGTACAATGGGCATTGATTATGCTGATCAGGATTATGATACATAAGTTAATTTCAGAGGAAGAATTGGATGGATCTTTATTTTGGATGTGTAATAAAAAAGAAGTTTTAAAAAAGGAGATGACATCTATTATCATATCCAAATAAGAAATAGTTTTAATGAGAAACACTTAAACATTTAAAAATATAAATAGTTTTGAATCTATAACAGAGGCTACACATTCCCTAAGTGCAAAAAGGAATTACTGTATGTTTTATTGACAGACATAAGTTAAACAGAAAACAAGTTCATAAAAAACAGAAAGTCACAGAGGTTTTATATCACCCGTGGTTGTTAATTCCGCATTATCCAATTGTAGAATAGAAAAGAACAAACAAGAGCAGGCAAAATCATTATGCTAGAAATATAATTATGATAACAAATAACTTGGTGAAATAATTGTAGCAAACTCAATCAATTTAGCTTCTGTACAGTTAGAAGAAAAAAGTAATTTGGGTTAGTGGCTGAGATAGGCAAGAATAACTTCTCAAAATGGAATTGCTATTAGGTAATTCTTGAGCACAAACTTTAAAAATATATATAGTATATAGTATATAAATGGTTCATAAAGACTTTTAAAATTGCTAGAATATTTATGAGCACATAATTTATGCCTGAATTCATTGTAAAATATCCCTCTCTGATGGCTACATTATTACCAAATACTTGGATTTTCATTTGTAATCTATTGAAACAAGAATAGGAAACTGCATACACTGATCCCCTTCAGCTATTTCAGTGGGTTAGGACACTGAGTTTGTCGATCAGAAGGTCGGCGGGTTGAATCCCGAATGAGCGCCTGTTACTTGTCCCAGCTTCTGCCAACCTAGCAGCTCGAAAGCATGTAAAAATGCAAGTAGAAAAATAGGGAACTCTACAGTGGGAAGGTAACAGTGTTCCGTGCTTCTTTGGCATCTAGTCATGCCGGCCACATGACCACGGAGACGTCCTCGGACAAGCGCTGGCTCTTCGGCTTTGAAACGGAGATGAGCACCGGCCCCTAGAGTCGGAAACGACTAGCACGCATGTGCAGGGTAACCTTTACGTTTATGGCATACATAAAAGGGATGTGGTGGCTCAGTGGGTTAGGACGCTGAGCTTGTTGATCAGATGGTCGGCAGTTTGGCAAGTCGAATCCTGAGTGCCGCATAGCAGAGTGAGCGCCTGTTACTTGTCCCAGCTTCTGCCAACCTAGCAGTTTGAAAGCACGTAAAAATGCAAGTAGAAAAATAGGGACCACTACGGTGGGAAGGTAACAGCGTTCCGTGCGCCTTTGGCGTCTAGTCATGCCGGCCACATGACCACGGAGTTATCCTCGGACAAGCACTGGCTCTTCAGCTTTGAAACAAAGATGAGCACCGGCCCCTAGAGTTGGAAACGACTAGCACGCATGCGCGGGGAACCTTTACCTTTACCTTTATGGCATACATAATCAAGTTATCTACATTAGTTTCTTCAAAAAATAGGGATTATAGGAAATTTTAACATACATTTCTTTGGTACATCTAAAAATTATTCCTCTACCAACCCAACACTTAAGAAGATATGAAAAGTTGAGGGGAAAAAACAATAAAGAAATCTTTAAAAATAAGCCAAGAAATATAGGCTATTCCAGCTGTATGATTAAAAACAGCAGGCTGAACATTTGCTTCAGTAAAATCAGAAAATAATATTAAAACCCTGAAAGAACCAGTCTTAACTTTATCTGTAAAACATAATTATGAGTAGAAGGGTAGCCTGATTTCTGAGGAAGGGTTCCATGATCATGTGGTGTTAAAAATATTCTGTGCTGAGTAATCACCAGTCTAATATTTGTAACTGGTACATGAAAGTATCACATCACTAATAATAAAAAAATCCAATAATTTTGTTTGTTTGCTTATTTTATAGATTAAGCACTAGAACAGTATTATGTATGAGTGGTCCATGGTTTTTAGTGTCCCGCTATTCCTTTTAAGAATTTCCTGTTGCTCATTAACTTAAACCTATATATTTTGCCTTTGTGAAACAGAGGGCATCCAGCACTAGGAATAACAAATTAATGTCTAGAACCAAAGGCAGCAAGCTATCCCAAAGACATTAAAGCCTGTGGTGAGAAGTTCAAAAAATGGACTACAGAGTAACAGAAGATCAGAAGCCAAAGGAAGAATTGAGCTATAACATTGTCCCAAAGCTTATTTTGGGGTACAGAAATTGAATCAACACACCAAAGTATTTTACCAGAGTAAAGTAAGGGTGATAGCTGGGATACCTCAGGAGTGAGTAGACTGTCTACCAAGTAATTCGTATGCTAGTTCTGGTAAAGAAATCAAACAGAATTTATACTTCATTCCTACTCTGGAGAAAAAAATTGACAAAGTGAGCTTGCTACATCTAGCAGCTGGCTGAATTCTAGAAAGAGTCTGATAAAGGAATCTAATTCAGACTTTTTCAGGAATAAATATTCACCCCCTTGAAGGAGGCAGTGGTGAGACCCCTCCTCAAAAAGCCTGCCCTGGACCCGGCTGTTTTAAATAACTATCGTCCAGTCTCCAACCTTCGCTTTTTGGCGAAGGTTGTTGAGAGTGTGGTGGCGCATCAGCTTCCTCTGTTCCTGGAGGAAACTGATTATCTGGACCTGCACCAATCGGGTTTCAGGCCCGGATACAGCACGGAGACGGCATTGGTCGCACTGGTGAATGATCTCTGGCGGGCTCGGGACAGGGGTTGTTCCTCTGTCTTGGTCCTATTAGATCTCTCAGCGTCTTTTGATACCATCGACCATGGTATCCTACTGCGGCGTCTCAGGGGGTTGGGAGTGGGAGGCACCGTTTTACGGTGGTTCTCCTCCTATCTCCTGGGCCGCTTGCAGTTGGTGTTGATGGGAGGGCAGAGATCCGCCCCGAGGCCTCTCATTTGTGGAGTTTCTCAGGGGTCGGTTCTCTTGCCCCTCCTGTTCAACATCTTTATGAAGCCGCTGGGTGAGCTCATTCGTGGTTTCGGGGTGGGGTATCATCAGTACGCTGATGATACCCAACTTTTTCTTTCCACCCCGAACCAACCCAGCGATGCCCTCGCCGTGATGTCCCGTTGCCTGGAGGCGGTCCAGGTCTGGATAGGGAGAAACAGGCTTCGTCTCAATCCCGCCAAGACTGAGTGGCTGTGCATATCGGCATCTCGGGTTAACCAGACTATTCCATCTCTAACGATGGGGGGTGAGGTGTTACCCCCCGTTGATAGGGCTCGCAACTTGGGCGTCCTCCTGGATTCACGACTCAATTTTGAAGACCATATAGGAGCCGTGACCAGGGGGGCTTTTGCCCAGGTTTGCCTGGTGCGCCAGTTGTGACCCTATCTGGACCGAGATGCCCTATGCACAGTCACTCATGCGCTCATGACCTCCTGTTTAGACTACTGCAACACTCTCTACATGGGGCTGCCCTTGAGGACCACTCGGAGGCTTCATCTGGTGCAGAATGCAGCCGCGCGAGTTGTGATGGGGGTTTCCCGATACTCCCATGTAACACCTCTACTCCGCGAGCTGCATTGGCTCCCGGTTGCCCTCCGAGTGAGATTCAAGGTGCTGGTGATGACCTATAAAGCCCTAAATGGCTTGGGTCCGGGATATCTGAGGGAACACCTGCTGCCAGCATCAAGCTCCCTTCGTCCAGTGCGCTCCCACAGGGAGGGTCTTCTCAGGGTGCCACCGGTAAGAGATTGCCGGCGGACGACACCCAGGGATAGGGCCTTCTCAGTGGGTGCGCCTGCCCTTTGGAACCAGCTGCCAGTGGAGCTTAGGACTGCCCCCGACCTCCGTTCATTCCGCCGGGACCTGAAGACCTGGCTCTTTGAGCTCTCTGGCCCAAGCTGAGAATTTTAATTTTAGTTTTAATTTTAATTTTAACTGGGGTTTTACTTATGCAGAGACGAATATAATTTTTTAATCTGTTTTTAACTTTTGTATTTTTGTTTTTAATCACCCTGTAAACCTCCCTGAGTCCTTCGGGAAAGGGCGGTATATAAATGTAATAAAATAAGATAAAAATAAATAAATATTGGAGCTACAGGGTCAGTATTCAACTTATTGCTGTTAATATGTGGTCACTAAGAATCAGAAATGACTTCATGGCACATAACCAATCAATCGGTTTGTTGATTTGGTTTTCTGTTATTATTCATGGTTTATTATATTACTTGAAGTATTATAGGGGGCCTCCTTTACTAAGGCAATAGTTAGAGAAGAAGCAAACAAAATAATAAGAGTTAAGTAGCCTCATATTTATTTTATTTATTCAATAGATATTTGACCTATGGACTGTATTTTTTTTCCCTAAACAGAAATGTTTCTAGCTTTCTTAATAAATATCTCTATGGACTGCTAGTAATTAATGCCAGGTTGTTCTAAAACAAACACTTTTTGCACCAAAAGGAATGATTCTTCCAGCTGTTTCTTACTCCATCTGTTACTTACTCACCATAGCATCATTATAGATCTGGGTCTGGAAAGAGTTTAGTTATAACATATACAGATGTTACCATCTTCTGTATGTATGAATGCCAATTTTGAATTATCTTGTCATGGAAACTTGTGTCAGATTAGGTTTTTCTTTCAGCATATACTGATTATTATGGTTTTTTTAAAAAAAATTGGTGTTAAGATTATTGCCTTCAAACATGCTAATATACAACCCAAATGTATTGTTCCACCATTGTATAGTGTGTCTTAAGGCTTTGTGCCATGCTTCCATGTCAATAGATAGCAAAATACTTTCTGGATATGGGTTAACTGAGAAAAATATATGATCTTATGGTTGGTCATTAATGATATATAATTTGATGCAACCTTCCTCATTTGGTGTCCTCTTCGTGTTAGGAATACACATTCTACTTACAATAGCAATGGTATCTCTGAACTGCAGATTACTAGCATATTAGCCCATTGTAAAATGAACTGCGCTAAAGAATGAAATAATTGCTGTCTGTCTGCCACTTTTCATATTCACCCACTTTTGGAACCTTATTCTACTACCACCGAAAAATATAGTCACCTTTTAAAAACCCTCATGGATTTTATTTAGAAGACAGTTACCCTTGCTTAAAAGCCATGTGCACCTAGCCTAAAAGATAACAGGGGGATCCATGATACCACAGTGCTTAAAAATGCACTTTGTACAACAATGAAATGAGTTAATAAACTATGCTAACTGGCAATAAGCACAAGCAGTAAATTGAAAGGGCCTCAGAATATCTTTCCCCAGTAGCAAATTATGCATGAATCAATTCTCATAATGGCTACGCACACTGGAGTTGCCAGATGATAAATCAGAGTGGGAATTTCTAGCCCTACCCAAATCTCAAACTGCCTGAACCTAGGCAACTGTCAGAAAATATTAATAGCCTCAACTCCTTTTATTAAGTTGTTAGTGCAACAGACCCACCTCGGCAGATGGTCCCATTCCCCACATATCCAGGTTTGCAGGTGCAGAGATGTCCTCTGATTGTATTGGTACAGATTGCATTCTCATCACAGTTGTGCTGTCCACTGTCACATTCATCACGCTCTACAAAAGCAAAAACAATGCAAGAAAATGTGAGGGAGAGGAAAGGTAGAATAAATTTTCAGCTTGCTGATCTGACATTTCAAAAGTCATTTATAACTAATGGCTGTATTGCTACGACAGCTGAACAGCACAAAAGAGGCATTCAGTGGAGAAATGTGATATCAAGTCCATTTCACGTTATGATTTATACCTGGTCATCTCACCTATTTGAGATATGGGGAAAGACACTACCTGATAAAAGTATTAGCAAAGAAGAACTAAGTAAAACAAAATGTTGAATACTGAATTATTTCCAAAGCATCATTCATCATGTTTGTTGTTATGCTACTCATTAGATCAACTTAGAATAGCTATCCAGAAGACATCTTTGTACACTGCATTTGCTTCCTGGTTAGAGTTAACAATATTATCTCTTTTACGTATCTTTCGAACATCAAACTTGGTAGAGTGGCCTCAATTTTAAGAAGCATTACTATTTTATTTGATTAGGTTAGGACTCTGAGCTTGTTGATCAGAAGGTCGGCAGTTTGGCGGGTCGAATCCCAAATGCCGGGTAACAGAGTGAGCACCTGTTACTCATCCCAGCTTCTGCCAACCTAGCAGTGGGAAGGTAACAGCATTCTGTGCGCCTTTGGCGTCTAGTCATGCTGGCCACATGACCACAGAGACGTCCTTGGACAAGAAGTGGCTCTTTGGCTTTAAAACGGAGATGAGCACCGGCCTCTAGAGTTGGAAACGACTAGCACACATGTGCGGGGGAACCTTTACCTTTACCTATGTTTCCTGAAATTCAGATAGGTCCAACTATGCCAAAGGGGTTTAAAGATGAGCTAGGGAAGAGAAACATCTTCTCACTCCATCTCAAGATAAACTTTCCTAAACTGGTTAATGTACTGTATATCTACCCTTTCTAATTACCGTATATACTTGAGTATAAGCCGACTCGAGTATAAGCCGAGACCCCCAATTTCACCCCCAAAAACTGGAAAAAGTTATTGACTCGAGTATAAGCCGATCCGCCGTTCTGCAAGCCTCTGCCGCCAGCAGAGGCTCGATCCGCCATTTTGCAAGCCTGAATACACAGGAATACCCTGTGTGGCCAAGGCTCGTCGGCAGGTCTCCGTTCCTCCTGCCGACTTTTGGGGAGGTTTGGGCGCCTCCCCAAACCTCCCCAAACGTCGGCAGGTCTCCGTTCCTCCTGCCGACCTTTGGGGAGGTTTGGGCGCCTCCCCAAACCTCCCCAAACCTCGGCAGGTCTCCGTTCCTCCTGCCGACCTTTGGGGAGGTTTGGGCGCCTCCCCAAACCTCGGCAGGTCTCCGTTCCTCCGCGCAGACCTGCCGACCTTTGGGGAGGTTTGGGCGCCTCCCCAAACCTCGGCAGCTCTCCGTTCCTCCTGCCGACCTTTGGGGAGGTTTGGGCGCCTCCCCAAACCTCGGCAGGTCTCCGTTCCTCCTGCCGACCTTTGGGGAGGTTTGGGCGCCTCCCCAAACCTCCCCAAACCTCTGCAGGTCTCCGTTCCTCCGCGCAGACCTGCCGACCTTTGGGGAGGTTTGGGCGCCTCCCCAAACCTCCCCAAACCTCGGCAGGTCTCCGTTCCTCCTGCCGACCTTTGGGGAGGTTTGGGCGCCTCCCCAAACCTCCCCAAACCTCGGCAGGTCTCCGTTCCTCCTGCCGACCTTTGGGGAGGTTTGGGCGCCTCCCCAAACCTCGGCAGGTCTCCGTTCCTCCTGCCGACCTTTGGGGAGGTTTGGGCGCCTCCCCAAACCTCCCCAAACCTCGGCAGGTCTCCGTTCCTCCTGCCGACCTTTGGGGAGGTTTGGGCGCCTCCCCAAACCTCCCCAAACCTCTGCAGGTCTCCGTTCCTCCGCGCAGACCTGCCGACCTTTGGGGAGGTTTGGGCGCCTCCCCAAACCTCCCCAGGTCTCCGTTCCTGTTTGGGGAGGTTTGGGCGCCTCCCCAAACCTCCCCAAACCTCGGCAGGTCTCCGTTCCTCCTGCCGACCTTTGGGGAGGTTTGGGCGCCTCCCCAAACCTCCCCAAACCTCGGCAGGTCTCCGTTCCTCCTGCCGACCTTTGGGGAGGTTTGGGCGCCTCCCCAAACCTCGGCAGGTCTCCGTTCCTCCTGCCGACCTTTGGGGAGGTTTGGGCGCCTCCCCAAACCTCGGCAGGTCTCCGTTCCTCCTGCCGACCTTTGGGGAGGTTTGGGCGCCTCCCCAAACCTCCCCAAACCTCTGCAGGTCTCCGTTCCTCCTGCCGACCTTTGGGGAGGTTTGGGCGCCTCCCCAAACCTCGGCAGGTCTCCGTTCCTCCTGCCGACCTTTGGGGAGGTTTGGGCGCCTCCCCAAACCTCCCCAAACCTCGGCAGGTCTCCGTTCCTCCTGCCGACCTTTGGGGAGGTTTGGGCGCCTCCCCAAACCTCCCCAAACCTCTGCAGGTCTCCGTTCCTCCGCGCAGACCTGCCGACCTTTGGGGAGGTTTGGGCGCCTCCCCAAACCTCCCCAAACCTCGGCAGGTCTCCGTTCCTGTTTGGGGAGGTTTGGGCGCCTCCCCAAACCTCCCCAAACCTCGGCAGGTCTCCGTTCCTCCGCGCAGACCTGCCGACGTTTGGGGAGGTTTGGGGAGGCGCCCAAACCTCCCCAAAGGTCGGCAGGAAGAACGGAGACCTGCCGAGGTTTGGGGAGGTTTGGGGAGGCGCCCAAACCTCCCCAAACAGGAACGGAGACCTGCCGAGGTTTGGGGAGGTTTGGGGAGGCGCCCAAACCTCCCCAAACAGGAACGGAGACCTGCCAAGGTTTGGGGAGGTTTGGGGAGGCGCCCAAACCTCCCCAAAGGTCGGCAGGTCTGCGCGGAGGAACGGAGACCTGCCGAGGTTTTGGGAGGTTTGGGGAGGCGCCCAAACCTCCCCAAACAGGAACGGAGACCTGCCGAGGTTTGGGGACGTTTGGGGAGGCGCCCAAACCTCCCCAAAGGTCGGCAGGTCTGCGCGGAGGAACGGAGACCTGCCGAGGTTTGGGGAGGTTTGGGGAGGCGCCCAAACCTCCCCAAACAGGAACGGAGACCTGCCGAGGTTTGGGGACGTTTGGGGAGGCGCCCAAACCTCCCCAAAGGTCGGCAGGTCTGCGCGGAGGAACGGAGACCTGCCGAGGTTTGGGGAGGTTTGGGGAGGCGCCCAAACCTCCCCAAACAGGAACGGAGACCTGCCGAGGTTTGGGGACGTTTGGGGAGGCGCCCAAACCTCCCCAAAGGTCGGCAGGTCTGCGCGGAGGAACGGAGACCTGCCGAGGTTTTGGGAGGTTTGGGGAGGCGCCCAAACCTCCCCAAACAGGAACGGAGACCTGCCGAGGTTTGGGGACGTTTGGGGAGGCGCCCAAACCTCCCCAAAGGTCGGCAGGTCTGCGCGGAGGAACGGAGACCTGCCGAGGTTTGGGGAGGTTTGGGGAGGCGCCCAAACCTCCCCAAACAGGAACGGAGACCTGCCGAGGTTTGGAGACGTTTGGGGAGGCGCCCAAACCTCCCCAAAGGTCGGCAGGTCTGCGCGGAGGAACGGAGACCTGCCGAGGTTTGGGGAGGCGCCCAAACCTCCCCAAACAGGAACGGAGACCTGCCGAGGTTTGGGGAGGTTTGGGGAGGCGCCCAAACCTCCCCAAAGGTCGGCAGGTCTGCGCGGAGGAACGGAGACCTGCCGAGGTTTGGGGAGGTTTGGGGAGGCGCCCAAACCTCCCCAAACAGGAACGGAGACCTGCCGAGGTTTGGGGAGGTTTGGGGAGGCGCCCAAACCTCCCCAAAGGTCGGCAGGAAGAATGGAGACCTACCGAGGTTTGGGGAGGTTTGGGGAGGCGCCCAAACCTCCCCAAACAGGAACGGAGACCTGGGGAGGTTTGGGGAGGCGCCCAAACCTTCCCAAACGTCGGCAGGTCTGCGCGGAGGAACGGAGACCTGCCGAGGTTTGGGGAGGCGCCCAAACCTCCCCAAAGGTCGGCAGGAGGAACGGAGACCTGCCGAGGTTTGGGGAGGTTTGGGGAGGCGCCCAAACCTCCCCAAAGGTCGGCAGGAGGAACGGAGACCTGCCGAGGTTTGGGGAGGTTTGGGGAGGCGCCCAAACCTCCCCAAAGGTCGGCAGGAAGAACGGAGACCTGCCGAGGTTTGGGGAGGTTTGGGGAGGCGCCCAAACCTCCCCAAACAGGAACGGAGACCTGGGGAGGTTTGGGGAGGCGCCCAAACCTTCCCAAACGTCGGCAGGTCTGCGCGGAGGAACGGAGACCTGCCGAGGTTTGGGGAGGCGCCCAAACCTCCCCAAAGGTCGGCAGGAGGAACGGAGACCTGCCGAGGTTTGGGGAGGTTTGGGGAGGCGCCCAAACCTCCCCAAAGGTCGGCAGGAGGAACGGAGACCTGCCGAGGTTTGGGGAGGTTTGGGGAGGCGCCCAAACCTCCCCAAACGTCGGCAGGTCTGCGCGGAGGAACGGAGACCTGCCGAGGTTTGGGGAGGCGCCCAAACCTCCCCAAACGTCGGCAAGTCTCCGTTCCTCCGCGCCCTGCCTGCCTGCTTCTTTCCGCTGCGGAAAGAAGCAGGCAGGCAAGGCGCGGAGTTTGGGGAGGTGCGCGCGCACCTCCCCAAACCTCCCCAAACTTCGGCAGGTCTCGGACGGCGGTGGCTTGGGAGAGGTGCGGGCGATCCCGGAAGCACCAAAGCCTCGGCCGCGCACAAGTCCTCGGTAAGTTTTTTTGTTGACTGGAGTATAAGCCGAAGTGGAATTTTTCAGCCCAAAAAGTGGGCTGAAAAATTCGGCTTATACTCAAGTATATACGGTACGTCAACCATAATTTTTTAATAGGGGATACCAGCTTGCATGTTACTTTAAAGACACACTGTATCTAGCAGTTTTATTTATTTTGCACCCTAATAAAAAAGCAACTGTAGGGCATTTAACCTGGTATCATAGAAGGGAAGTTTTCTCTACTGCTTTCTCTACTGTGATTCCAAATCCCAGTGAATCTCCTTTGCCAACAAGTTGTACTGTCAAAAATGAATCCATTCATTTCATGACCTGTTTTTGGATGTATACTTATTGCTGCTGAAGGTCCAGCTGGCAGCAAGGAAAACAAATGAAAAAAGCCAACACTCCTTGCATCCTACTGTCTTTTCACTAAAGGGATACAAAAAAGGTATAACTATTTTCTGTCTTTAAGGGTCGGTAATCTTAGTTGAAACCTAAAGCCCAAATCATTATGGCTTCATTTTTAATAAAACAACAATTACCAATTTTATTTTACAGCTGGACTAAATATCCACTTTTTTATTTATTCAGTATTCCATATACCACCCAATTCCATGGACTCAAGGTGGTTTTCAGGAAATGCCTCATTCCAAATATACAGAACTTAATTGAAAAATGAGATAATAATTTGCTAAATAATAACAACTTATAGCAGTCCTAATAACACTCAATGGTGTACAGAACAGCCAGATTTTAAGCATTTCCTAAAGGCCAGGATGTTTGGAATATTCTGGAGCTTGAAACAGAAACTGTTCCAAAGCATGAGGGCAGCAACTAAAAGGATGCATTGCAGGCCCTTTCACACTTTTAGGGGTTGGAACCTCTATCCTAGAATGCACAGGGTGAGTCAAATCTTAATGGGAGTGATGGTCTGGCAAGTACCAAGAGGCAAGCCATATAGGGTTTCAAACACAATATCCATGGTTTTTAATTGGATCCAGAAGCAACTTAGTAACCAGTACAGAAGTCATAGCTTAGGTTTTACATAGCTCATCTTCTGTCATTTAGTTAGCAGACTGTCCGACTGTGCTGTGAACCAACTGAAGCTTCCAAGTTAACTTCAAAGGTATATTATGTGTTGTGTGTCATGGCAGTCTAGTCATTAGGTGATCAGGGCATTCGGGGAGCCATTGTCAGGACCACACTTCTCATTACTTAGCAGCACTTTAAAAAGTAAATGTGGTCAGCAAGCAAAACTTGCTACAAATCTCCTACTGATCAAGACTTAATACTCTAGTATTGCTGAGCCTATTGCCTTTCAAAATACATCTGCAGAACAATTATTATCTCAAAGCTAGCGGCAGTTATTGTTGACTTTCTGTTGAGGGCAGTTACTGTTTCCTCTAGTGCCTCACATTGCTTTGACTTTCATTCAGATTATGAATATCCATTTATTATGTGAATGCTGTCAGCTTGGTAAGGATCCAGCAGACAGTAGCAGAGGTTTTAGAATATACATTATACTAGGCCGAGAATAAATGGCCTCAACTTTCTTACTCGGGAAAGAAGATTAAGTGGAGCTATTAGAACAGGTTTAAAACTCTATATATCAAATGCCTATCATGAAGAAGATATATTTTTTCTCCCTTGTCATTACAAGAGCAACATGATACACCCAAACTGAGGGGTAACAGCAAGAGAGAGGCAGGCTGGATATATGAAAGCAAGCTTCAAAATTGTACCCCATGGACTAAGGACCAAGTGGCTCTGGGAACTGGTGGGGACTTTATTAAGGGGAGAGGGAAGCGTCTCGTCCAATTGTGTATTGTGACTCAGTTGCCATAGGAAATTTGAAAGGGTACATTATGAGATGGCAACCAAAATTATTTTCAGACCTGTAGTGCCAAAAGCATTAGATAAAAAGTATGCAATTTGCCATTCCTCCTGAGGGCACTTGTGGGCACTTAAGCAGCAAATTTCATTTACTTTGCAATCAGTTCTTTTATATGTCTATCAATGCCCAGTTTAATACAGCAGTTATACTTCTGGGGCATTCTACAATCACAGTCTATCTGGATTACTTTTCATCAGAAGAAGAAAAGGCAAATGTCCAGGAATCTCAAGCTAACTTAAAACAAACAGCATGAAAGCCAACAATCTAGTTCTGGCTTTCACCACCCAGTGCAGCAAATCATGGGTGATATCATCGATATATTACATGATTTTCTCCCTCATTTACTAAAAATGCCCCCAATTTGGCTCGCTGTTTGCTCACTATTATGGCCAAGCCAGGAAATCAAAAGTGCCGAATGCAGAGAATATTTCCTCTTTTTGATTAAGCTGAGGCCCTTTTGTAGAGAGGACTAGTTGAGGAAAGGATTCCACTGGAAGAAAAGTGAGGTGCCTTCAATGGTACAACAATTCTAACAGCAACAGGGAAGAAAAATATTTCAAAGAATCCAAGGATGCCCCTTCCAAATTAAGACTACACAAATGTTTCTGTCCATTCGTATCACAAATTGCTGGGCTTTGGTAAAAGTATATATGAATAAGCTACTACTGTCAGAACCATAAACGTTTCTTGTGTTATTCATTTTGCTAATCAGAATAGCAGGTAATATGTTTTTTTTTTAAATTCCTCATCAGTTCTTCCTTCTCACTAGTTAATTAAAAAGGAATCAACTTTTTTGCTCAAGGCAGGAGGAAAGCCAATAACCAAATTCTAGTCACCTGGCTCAGTCTGTTCCCATTTCCCATCTCTTTTATGCTCTCTTCTGTTAGACCTGTCCACCTTATATCTCCCCTCACCCATTTTTCCAAGATAGGATTAGCAATACATTTGCTTCAGGCAGAAACCTCTTAGGAAATGAGACAGGAAACTCAATTTCTTCCTTTCTTCCTTTCTCCTTGCTCCCTCTCTCTCTTTTGAGCTATGCTCTCTTCTTTCCTTCCTTTCGGCTCCATCTGTAACTGAAGTCACTCAGATGAAAGACAGAAAGAGACAACCTTTCTAACTAGTCTTTTTGCTAATTCCAGAGAAAACTGATTTTGAATCAAGTCTGAGCCTGAAAATGGACAATGTGGTCCTCAAGCAAGGATCTTCCACTGAAATACAGCTCTAGGATTTACTAAAACTTGTAAGAGCTGAACCAATCCCCTCCAGGATGTAATTTTATTAGACTTTGGAGGCACAGTCTTCTTACATCCCTTTAGGAGCTTGGATGTCTACAAAAGACCATGGTTTCAATAAATTAATGGGCAAACCCATCCAATGAGGAGTGGCAAAGTTGTTATTCAGGGGCCCTTTCCTTACCTTTCTTCCCATCCAAATGTTGGAAGATCCATCTAACACTGAACTTTGATGGCCAGAATTCTAACCACAAGCTGTGAAAGATATGCTTCCCCTCTTCTCTTCAATTATCTTTATTTTATCCTCTATTCCAGTGGTGTAATTCAGCCAGTTTGCACCAGTTTGGCAGAACTAGTAGCTAATTTTTTGTTGCCCAGGCCCAGAATGGACTTCCAGAAGCAGCATCCACAGAGGGAACCAGTTGTGCACATATTTGAATCCCACCACTGTTCTATTTCCAGTCAGATAAAATGTTACCTTTGTAAAAGGGCTATCCCTTAGCATGTGTGTGCATTAGCAACAACGATTGTATATATACTATAGAAAGATGACTGAGGAATCACAGTCTGCGTATATTTTTGCATGAGTAAACTCTTGTAAGGTAATCTATTTCAATGTTTTAAGATAATCTAAATAATTTTAAGGTAGTCAATTTTATTTTGCTTATTGCTATGGTTCTTATCTTTATGTAAAAATGATTATAAATTTAGGGAAGAATTTGATGTGATGTGCACAACAGGACAGTAATACCACTAACTGTGTAGCAGATTTTTTTTTATGCTGTAAACTGAGCCACAGTTAGCCTACATATCCATGTTTTCATATACTTTCCTTCTAAGGTGTCTCAGTAACATATTGACAACCTTTTTTGGACTCTTCATTTACAATGAATACTTTCCCCAGAGAACTTATTCTTTTATAGTATTTTGCATCATAGAATTCAATTAGTAATTTGTCCTTGATTTCAAAACTTTCGTGAAGCCGTCTCCTTATAGCCACTTGTTTTTCTGGAATGACTTTTACTTCAGCTTCATCAGTATAACTTCTGAGACACTCCTTGAAAACATATTTGGATAACGTGTCAAAAAAAAGAATCCTCCTCCACCTCAATAACAATAATGTTTATATAGAACAGAGTTCCCCAATCTTTTCGGGTTGGCAGCCTGGAGGGAAAGGAGGAACAGGGAAATGTATGTGCATGTGAGCGCATGCACATTCATGCACAAAACAGGTGTGCCCATGATGGCAGTGCTAGCATCTGTGCATGTGTGCAAGCATCTGCACACACCCACATTGGTGCTCATGACAGTGCTGGCACCCGTACATGTGCATAAATGGGCTGCTAGCACCCACATGCATGGGCAAATGGACCGCTAGTGCCCATTCGCATGCGCAAATGTGGTGCCAGCACCAGAGTGCATGTGCAAATGGGGTGCTAGTGCTTGTGTGATGCTGGCAGCAATGCTAGCACACTCATGCATGTGCAATTGGGACCACTAACACCAGCATAGAGGCACTAGCACGAGTGGGGAGGGTGCATGCACACATGTGTTAACTCGCCATCCATTCCTGTGGCCCAGTGGCCAAAAGGCCACGGGCTGGTACTGGGCCACAGCCCAGAGGTTGGAGACCCCTGATATAGAATATTGATTTCTGTGTATAATGTTCTCATATAGGATCCAGCAATTCTTTAAAGTTTCAGACATTACATTCTAGCCATGCATTGTGATTAGTGCTTGACACAATCATGGATGAACATTCAGTTGTACACATACTAATTGAAATAGGATTATATCTGCTGACTCTACTCATTTACAGGCTTCTTTAAGCATATAATTAGCTGTAAGTACACCAGGCACTTTGGCTGAAAGTCAAAGTCACACTGAAGATTCGATATACGCACAGAAGCCATTTTCTCTGCAGACATGAGAATAACGTCACTGATTTTAAAAAGAACAATCTATGTAAAAAAAATGTTTCCATTTCAGGAGTGCTAGATTACCCTGGAAGAAACAACATAACAGGATAACAAAAGTATGATGGCAAGTTTCCTATTTCTGTAAAATGAATGCAGATTGTCCTTTGCCGTCTGCTTTTTTTAACCCATATTTTGTATGATGCTAGTACTTGGCTACAGGATTTTATTTCAGAAGTCTATTATAAATCTCATTACATCTACTGTGCTTCTGTGAGCAATTATACTTGTCAATAACTATTCTTGCATAATGTGACATTAGAGTTTTATGAGACATTTCTGCAATGAAATATGAGTTGATGCTTATGGCACTGTGGCAGTGAAAGTGTTTAGAACATGCTGCACACCAAGTAGATAAGATTTTTTAAAACATAATCTTGCTTGAAATTGTGTGTCTCTGTGTGTGTGTGTGTGCTACAATATTAATATTCAAGTAATAAAGAGCTAATTTGGTGTAGTGGTTCAGGCATTAGACTAGAAATGGGAAAACCATGAGTTTTAGTCCTGTCTTAGGCCTAATGAGAGCTGGGTGCCCTTGGGCCAACCAGACTCAGCTCTAGGAAGGAAGCAATGGCAAACCACTTTTGAAATCTTGCCAAAAATAATCTGCAGGAATTTATCCAGGCAGTTGCCAGGAATCAAGAGTGACTTCAAGGTAGTCTCTCCCCCAAAATAAAACAGAACTTTATGGTTTTCAACTGAAATTAGAGTAATGAAGTTGCAAAATACAAAGCCGAAACAAGCTAACTTTCTGCAAATCTTTATGAACCATGTATTCTAAAGTGACAATAGTATTTATCTGTCTTCGATATTGTTAAAAGTGAATGCCAATAGGAAGGCATAAAAAATAATTCAAGTGATGCTGTTATCTCAGAGGAATTCAGCCTGATATACAATCAGTCATGTATTCTTTCAAAAGATTATCCTAAATGTAAGCACAATGACAAAACAATCAAAATCTGACAAAACTTTCAGGGAAATGTTAAAGAAACCCTAAAACAAGTAGGCATAAGTTATGTATGGCGACAGGAAAAATTTATAGTAGAGAACTGACTGAGTCTGAGCCAATCAGTATTAATATGAATGAATTACTTTTGATTAACTATATTGCTGAGTACAAGAAAAAGTAGTACAATCCAGCAAGTGATGTATGACTAACACTTATAATTGATTGTGAGCTCTTTTGTTCTCCCCCCCACCTCCCATCTCTTTGCATATACTGTATAGTAGCTAATCCAGAAAGGAAAAGTAGTTAGGAAAGCAGATGCTGTAACTCTTGCTGCATTACAATATGTACTATGATTCATATATAATACCTAAAATATTAGCATGTATTGGATAAAATCTCATTAATTTCTGCATGGCAGAACTATATGGAACTATACCTACTTCTTACTCAGCACTCTGAAAGCTTGGGTGCTAGAGCACTACCCAATAACAACCCACCCTACCCTTCTTGCCAAATCTTTAAAGAGAGGAGGCATATTTGCACACAAATACTGTAGTTTCCGGCGTATAAGACTACTTTTTAACCCATGAAAATCTTCTCAAAAGTCAGGGGTCGTCTTATACGCTGGGTGCTGAAAATTTAGGGACAGGGCTGGCTGGAAAACCTGGAGCGGATCTCCCATTTGGTCTTTTTTTAAAAAATCCCATTTATATCCTGCCCTTCTCCGAAGACTCAGGGTGGCTTACAATTTAAAGCACAAATCAATGTGCTTAGCAATAGCCTTCATTCTGTGTATATGCCTGTTTATTAGGGCTTTCACACACACACACCCAAGCAGCATTATTACAAAGTCAGCTTATTGTCCCCAACAATCTGGGTCCTCATTTTACCTACCTTGGAAGGATGGAAAGCTGTGTCAACCTTGAGCCTGGTGGGATGCGAACCTGCACTAATTGCAGGCAGCTTGTGTTACTTAAGGCTCTGTGCAGGGAAAGCTTTAGAGTGAATTAGGAAAAGTGAAAAAGTGAATTAGGAAAATAGGGAATGGTTGCTGGAAGCAGGGGCTGCCACAAAGAAGAGGGAGTCAAGCTATTCTCCAAAGCACCTGAAAGCAGGACAAGAAGTAATGGATGGAAACTAATCAAGGAGAGAAGCAACCTAGAACTAAGGAGAAACTTCCTGACAGTTAGAACAATTAACCAGTGGAACAACCTGCCTCCAGAAGTGGTGAATGCTCCAACACTGGAAGTTTTTAAGAAGAGATTGGACAGCCATTTGTCTGAAATGGTATAGGGTTTCCTGCCTTAGCAGGGGGTTGGGACTAGATGACCTCCAAGGTCCCCTCCAACAACTTCTTCTTCTTCTTCTTCTTCTTCTTCTTCTTCTTCTTCTTCTTCTTCTTCTTCTTCTTCTTCTTCTTCTTCTTCTTCTTCTTCTTCTTCTTCTTCTTCTTCTTCTTCTTCTTATTATTATTATTATTATTATTATTATTATTATTATTATTATTATTATTATTATTATTATAGTTTAATCCACTTGCACTGTTTTATGTTTACATGTTTGATGACAAACAGCCTTATGTTTATAAGTGACAGTTTTCCTACTAAGCACCTGCATGTCATAAGCATTTATGCTTATACGCCCAGTCGTCTTATATGCCGGAAAATACGGTAGTTAGCTCTACGTGCAAACCGCACAATGACCTCTTTATTTAGAATCAACTTGAAAACATTTACTCTTGATTGCATTCTGATTTTATTTAAACACAAGATGCAATCCACTGGGCAAAGAATCTGCTTAACCCAAAACTACCATCACACAAATGCAAAAAGACACATGCACATATACGAACAAATCTAAAGTACCGTATATACTTGAGTATAAGCCGACTCGAGTATAAGCCAAGACCCCCAATTTCACCCCCAAAAACTGGGAAAAGTTGTTGACTCGAGTATAAGCCGATCCGCCGTTCTGCATGCCTCGGAGGCTGGATCCGCACTCTGCAAGCCTCTGGGATCCTGGGAGGCCTAATGCAAGCACCAGCCCGCCTGCCTCAGGTCTCCCCCACCCCCAGATACTGGGCTTCAGCACAGCTGGCTGTCTTGCCAAAGAGAAACATCTGGGAAGGAAAACCCTGTCTTACCTCTTTCCCAATTCTGCCTCTGCCCTTCCTCCTACCAAGGTGTTCTGGGACTAGTTCCCTAGCCTTTTGGAGCTTTTGGTGTTCGCCCATCAGCTGTCTACGGGGAGGCAACAAAGCTGCCTCTCTAGGCTTTGAGAAAAGGCCCCTTGCACAAAAGGCAGCTTCAGGACGAGCTTCCAAAAACCCTTTCCTTCCTTAACGCCCTCCCCACCTTCCCCCAGAAAGCCATATTTCTTTTTTTTTTATTGAAAATTTTTATTGAAGTTACAATATTATCCCCTCCCCAACCCACCCCAGAACCCCTCCCCCTCCCCCATATTTCTTCAATAACAAAAACATAAAAAGCTGGTTGGGATGTACTCGCTGATTTCCCCCCCCCCTTTTTTTTAGATGCTAAAACTAAACTCTCCCTCTGCCTTCCAACCAATATCCCTTTTTAAAATCTTACCTTGGCTCCAGATGGAAGAGTAGAGGAACTAAGCTAGTAAGGAGAGAATTTTTTTCTGCAACTTTTTACTCCTGAAGTAGTAGTAGTAGTAATAGTAGTAGTAGGAATAATAATAATAAATCCCTAAAAGTTGTGCCAGAAAATGGAGGACGCTGGGTCTTTGCAAGTTTTAGCTGTCTGTCAGACTGCCTGAAAAGGGTGGCCTTCAGGCAGCCAGGCGGACAGCTAAAGCTTGCAAAGACCCAGCGTCCTCCATTTTCTGGCATAACCTTCGGAGATTACTTTAAAAAAAAAAAACAAAAAAAACCTTCAGAGGAAAAACAGCTGCAGAAACATTTTGTCTCCTTGCTGGCTTGGTTCATCTACTCTTCAGCCAGGAGGGAGTCCAAGGCCTAGAGAAGGAGAGCTTTGCAGCATCCCTATGGACAGCTGATGGGCAGACAGCTGAAAGAAGCAGGCAGGCAGGGCGCGGAGGAACGGAGACCTGCAGGTCTCGGACGGCGGTGGCTTGGGAGAGGTGCGCGCGATCCCGGAAGCACCAAAGCCTCGGCCGCGCACAAGTCCTCGGTAAGTTTTTTTGTTGACTGGAGTATAAGCCGAAGTGGAATTTTTCAGCCCAAAAAGTGGGCTGAAAAATTCGGCTTATACTCAAGTATATACGGTATATGGCTGAAGAAGACAAATATTTAAATATGATTACTTTAATCTATATTTTCCAAAAAAAATATTCTCCAGGGGACTCTGTGTCTTGGTTTACTCTAATAATAATCTAATTCATTTTTTTTAAAGAAGGGACAAGGAGAATAGTGTAGCATGTTTCACTTTTACATTTCTATAATATACTGTATTTTCATATCAGTTGGTTCAGTATAAATTATCTGTCCCATTTTCCTCTTAGAAAAAAACACCAAGCAATTTCTTTTATCATTCCATCTATGCAATTCCCCCCTCCAAATCAATCTTAAATTGGAAATAAAACGTGTGTGTACATATACAGCCTTGCCATTCTATTTTCTGATTTGTAGTCTGCTAGAGTAAAAGAATCTAACAGATAAAATTCACCAAAAGTAAATCAAAGCAAAACAAACAAAGCAAAAACACATTTCCCTCAGAGACCATAAAGTATTTTATACTCAGCTCTTCCCAAACTAGCCTTTAAATATGTAAGAGAAATACAAGTATCCCTTCTTTTCCCCCATACTGTGTGGAAATTTTTTAAATTATTCTGAACTTCAAGATGTATTCTGGTGCACTATTTTATAAAAATCAGTAAAGGTCAGGGCTCTATCTGAATTTTTATTCTAA
Organism: Vipera berus; assembly: GCF_964194415.1. Taxonomy (NCBI): domain Eukaryota; kingdom Metazoa; phylum Chordata; class Lepidosauria; order Squamata; family Viperidae; genus Vipera; species Vipera berus. The sequence continues at coordinate 89,364,946 of NC_138202.1, read as the reverse complement.
ACGGCACTTCATCCATTTCTACATTTTGTAATGGCAATTATAGGTTACATTACAAAGTCCTTTTTCAAGTGTTTATTTGCATTTATTCTTTGAGACTACATTTGCAGCAAGATGATAGCTTCGCACTAAGATGGTAGCTAAACACTTGTTATTACTGTTATTACAATGGCAACTTTTTGCTTGGTGCCCTTGTAACAACAGCCTGCGTCCAGCTCTCAAAGACAGAAGCTGGAACAACAATGTAAGTGATTCGTAGTCTGAAGTGATGGGCCAGCCACTGTGAAAGAAAAGCTGAATTTCACTAGCACAACAGGTTCAATTATTATTGTAGCTGATATGGAACCGGGTATAATAGCCTCCACATCCTCAAACAGAGCAAATGTCCCTGTTGCTTATTCAGGTTTGTGTGAAGTGTTTCTAATTTTGTTCCTTTGTAATTTAATATAGAAATATTCATGCATTCATGTCTCTGTCTGGCTGGTTGCCTAGTGGCCCTTGAGGTGACAAATTGGTTCAGAATGTGGTAGCTTGTCTATTGGCAGGCACGCAGCACTATGGCTATTTTACAATTTTGTGGCCAAGAACTGTTTGCTAATTGGTTCCCCTGTACAATTCAAGTGTTGATTTTAATCCTCGAAGCTTTGTTATGGCTTGGTACCTAGGTACCTCCTTCAACCCAATTCAACTTAACTGAGATGGTTTGAGGAAAGCTACTAGTAATGGTCATTTCCAGGAACTGAAAAGAGCTGAAGCCTGGAGATATTTTTTTCTCTTGTTTCTCCATTATGCTCTCAACTCTCTGGAATGCCTTCTGGGGCAAGATTAGTTCCATCAGTAATAGCTTCGCTAGGTAAAAATCAAATTATTCCAGAGGGCTTGAAGAGGTTAATGATATGAAATTGTTACTGTTTGATTCATATTAATTTACTTGTATTCACTGTGAACATTTTAATTTTGTGCTTCCTAATTGAAGAATTGCAAGACATTTTAATACATTAAATAAATAAAAGTTGACAAGGAATGAGACATCACACCTGTTGCCTTTACTTGTTCGGATGCCTTAAGGATTAACTCTCTCTCCTCTTAACCTCTACATGCAGCTGGTTGGTGTGGTCATCCACCAGTAGAATCAATATGTTGATAATACCTAATTATACAGCTTGGTAAAGGTAAAGGTAAAGGTTCCCCCGCACATGCGTGCTAGTCGTTTCCGACTCTAGGGGCCAGTGCTCATCTCCGTTTCAAAGCCGAAGAGCCAGCGCTTGTCCGAGGACGTCTCCGTGGTCATGTGGCCGGCATGACTAGACGCCAAAGGCGCACGGAACGCTGTTACCTTCCCACCGGAGTGGTCCCTATTTTTCTACTTGCATTTTTACGTGCTTTCGAACTGCTAGGTGGGCAGAAGCTGGGACGAGTAACAGGTGCTCACTCTGTTACGCGGCACTCAGGATTCGACCCGCCAAACTGCTGACCTTCTGATCAACAAGCTCAGCGTCCTAACCCACTGAGCCACCGCGTCCCTTTATACAGCTTGACCCCAGGCCAATTAAGTGATACTGTAGAAGCCTTGACCCTGTGCCTGGAGGCTGTATGGGTCTTGATGAGAGGAGCAGACTCAGTCTCGATTGTGACAAACTATGTGCCTTTATTTGTTTTATCTCCTCACCCTAGTCCCAGGATCAAAGTGATTTTCCATCTTTATTATTTAATGGGATTGCGCTTTCCCATGAGAGACCATTGTACAATCCAAAGGTCCTCTTGGACTTAAGGTAAAGGTAAAGGTAAAGGTTCCCCCGCTGGGACGAGTAACAGACGCTCACTCTGTTACGCGGCACTCGGGATTCGACCCGCCAAACTGTCGACCTTCTGATCGACAGGCTCAGCATCCTAACCCACTGAGCCACCGCATCCCTTGGACTTACAGCTACACAAATAAGCGTGCTCATAAGGATTTTTGCACAGTAGGTTGTGTCCAGTCCTGAACTCATGAGACTCTTCAAACAATCACTCATGCCTTTATCACCTCTTGACTAGATTATTGTAAAGAGCTCTATATGAGGTTGCCTTTGAAAACTACTTAGAAACTTTAGGTAGCCCAAAATGCAGTGGCATGGACAAAGAAGATTATGTCACATATGTCCATGTGTCCCCAATTCTTCATAAGCTGCATTAATTGGCAGTTGGCTTCTGGATATAATTATCATCTATAAAGCCCTCCATCATATAGGGCTATTTACTTGAGAGACCACCTGTCTCCACATGTTTCTGTCCATCCAGTGAGAACAGCCAGAGTGGGCAAACTCAAAGCCCCTTCAATTAAGCAGTGTCATCTTTTGGACTTAGGAAGCTTGCCTTCTTGGTGATGACTCCTGACTTGTATAATTTTGTCTGCCCCCCCCCCAAAATTCATATTGCTCCCATTCTTTTGACTTTCTACAAACTGCTAAAGACGTAGTTGTTTTTCCAGGCCTTGGATTGGGATGTTTATTCAGCACCTTTTGTTTCCTTATTTCCTATTTGCTCTTTTTGATTCTATCAAAAGACAATCAGCTGCCTTCTTTTTCTTGATATATAAATAATATACATCAGCATTATTTTTTGCCCAACCTGAGACAGCGGACACACTCCAGATATGAGTTTCTCCTTGAAGCAATGGCAACGTGACCTGGTGGAGAATGCATCATTATCTCTTTGTCACGGTCAGACCAGACCATCCATGATTGATTGATTGATTGATTGATTGATTGATTGATTGATTGAATGAATGAATGAATGAATGAATGAATGAATGAATGAATGAATGAATGCTATATAAATGCATCATTTAAATTGCTTCTCTGGTCTCTGCAAAATAACCACAAAGATCGGAGGACCTTTTCTTTAATTCAGATGTATTACTAGAGCTGCTAAATTTGTGGGAAGCAGGGGAGGAAGGTTAGAGACCTTTAGATTATCTCACTTCACCTCTGAACACAATTAGACAGCACTCTTAAGTTACTCTTAAATGAAATGTGGTTTGGCATGAGATAAAACTCCAGGGCAACTTTTTGTTCTGATTTTATGCAATAATTAAGAGTACATACAGACCTCTGGTGACCCAAGAAAGCCTAGAATATGAAAAACAAATTAATGTTTGTGCTCCAATTTGCAACTACTTAACATATGTATAATATATTTGCTCTCTTTACTCAGCTAAGGATAGTGTTGTCATCTGTATCTCCATGTATTTTTCCCCATGTACTTTTATTTATTATTTTAATTGAAAATATTTATAAACTATTACCAGTATCAGGACTTGTGCCTCTATAAATCTAATCTATATAGTCCATATAGAACTGGCTGGCTGATGCTGTTAACATGAAAGATGTATTTAATTAGGTTATAAATAATCTTTTTTAGCAGTTAGCAAACTTTTAAAATCACAAAATGTGTAATAAAATTGATGTATTTCTCAATTTATACTGCATACTTATTCAAGCTGAATACAGTATAGATATATTTTCCTACCTCCATTTTGCGGTATAAAAATTCTTTCAAATGTGCCTTAATTTGCAGAAAACAAAATATGTTGCTTCACATATAGAGCCACAGCAGACACGGGTAAATTGTTAACAATTTCAATGACTTTTCTTTCTCTCCTTCATTTTAAAATCTTCTTAAATTTTCATTATTTTTTAAAGTTCTGTTCTACACATATGGAAACATTGAACATCAAGAGTGCACAAGTATTTTTCAGTATTTTCCCCATTCAGATTACAAATGAACAATAGTCAGTAATGCTATATTAAAAACACAGAGTAGCTCTGTAATTCAAACAAAACTTTGAAATTCTTTCATTTGCGTAGATAAGTTTACACGAAATCCCAACTTCTCATCATAAAAACACCTAATAGCTATTCATTCCAAACTACTTGTAAAATATAAACTTTTTAGTATGTATAAAAATATAAACTATGTTATTTTGGTTGTTAAATGAACTGGATGGGCTAGTATTTCATTTTCTATACTATATAAGAAAACAAAACAAGAACTTTTTTCCAAAATATGCAATCGGTTAGAGTTGTCTTGATATTTACATGGAAAAGAATCTTCTCCTTATTAATATAAATACTACTGATTCTTCTTAGTATTGTATTGTTTTTATTGTTGGCTGGAGGCTTATTTCAAGTTTTTGGTTTTTAACTTTGTATAAAACCTGTGGAGTCATTTGCTAGTTGTGCAGTTCATCAATAAAATAAAGTGGTTCCTTCTGTATCATTTTGATTGGAAGAATCATGTTATTTTACTTAAAGGTTTAGCTCATCCTTCAAGTAAAATCGCTAGATTACCATGTGTCTCTGTGTGCCATTATCAGCCCAAATGTGCCATATTCTAAAGAAAATACTAGCATAGCATATTCTCTGTTAGCACACTTAATTTCCTTGGGTTTTACTGCATGGTCATTCTTCTCCAGTATTGAAGATAATGGTACAGTGAATCCTTTTCATCAGATCCTTCCTTCCTTCCTTCCTTCCTTCCTTCCTTCCTTCCTTCCTTCCTTCCTTCCTTCCTTCCTTCCTTCCTTCCTTCCTCCTTCCTTCCTTCCTTCCTTCCTTCTTTCCTTCCTTCCTTCCTTCCTTCCTTCCTTCCTTCCTTCCTTCCTTCCTTCCTTCCTTCCTTCCTTCCTTCCTTCCTTCCTTCCTTCCTTCCTTGTTTATGTACTGCTTCATCCATCAAAGGAAGGCATTCTAAACTTAATTCCATTAATACTTTGTTCTCGGAGTTGTGTGTGTATGTGTGCGTAGTGTTTTTTTGGGTTGTTGTTGTTTTTTGCATTCAGGGGTTTTGTAAAGATATTTCTTTCATTAAAATGTTGAAATAAAATTAGATGCATTCCTCCTTAAAGGAAACCTACATCTTTATCTTATAAACACATTGCAGATTTCTCTTACATACTATCTTCTGTATTTCTCTGTATAATTAACAATTACTCTGAAGTCTTAGGGTTTTTTTATCTATACCTACAGCTGAGAGGTTTCAGGCAATGCTTTGAAATCACTTACTATTGGGGGTTCATGCAGACACTCATCAAACGTCTACCACCTACCCAAAATGTTCTGTCTAGAATGCTCAATGAAGTTGTATAGTTGGTTTTTTTTCTCCTTCTGTTTAATACATTTTTTCTCCTATTTAATATTAAGTGATTGTCTCTATTTCTCTTAATCTCTGTACTTTGATGAAAAGACACATTTTACAATTCTTGTTTCCTCAGAAACTTCAGCTCTTAATTTCTTACTTTCCTTGAGTAACATAATATGTCACTATTTGTTATTGTTTTATGCATTCATGATAGGAATACTTTGGAAATGAATAACATAATTCTAAGAGCATAATTTCATTTCAGAAGAATCTCGTACTTAAAATAATAAACTTTGATCTCCTACTGATAGGAGGAATGTGACATTATGATTTTACAACAGAATGTTATAATAACTTACCTAATCTGGTCAGCTCTACGTAGTGTTCCTTTCCTTCATTTTTTTTTATTCATTCATAAAATCATTTTTATTTTTTTCAAATAATCATTATAGTTAAAAATACATTTTATGGTTAATAAATCTCCTAAAAGCCCCTATAAAATTGTTTTATTTTTAATGCTTTAGTCCTCTTTTGTCATTGTTAATTTCAGTGGACAAAAAGGAAGCTAAAGATGTATGCTAACATGAACCTAAAATGCTTTCATTCATTCATCTGAGTAAAAGCACCTTCCTATTAAAATTTTCATAATTCATAAGAAGAGTATGACTTTTATCAGTAACATTTTGACTTTCATAAGCAAGAATCAGTTTCAGACAGACCAATCAGATCTACCAGGAGAAACTGCTGCAACTCTACTTGGAGAGCTTGCCGGGGGGGGGGGGCTGAAGTAAAATAGTGCTGTTTTTCTGCTGGAGCAGCAATTTCGGGGAACAACTAGTAAGAACAATAACCTTGACAGAGATAGGCCAAATCTGTTACCAAAGCAACAAAGGGGAAAATTCTGGCTTAAATCCAAAAGAAGATGTCATGAGCAAGCAACTTAGACAGACACTCCCCTGAATATAAAGTGGGTGAAGTGGGATGAAGGGAAATTTGCAAGATTCTGTTGATATAGACAATATTAATAAAAGTTGCCTTCTTGCAGAGTTGATTGGTATGTTCTACATAGTGGGGCTGAGACCGCCTCCCTGCGGACATCAGACTAGTTCCCTTTTTTGTTGATCTTCAAAAGGTCTTGAAGTCCTAATTATTTCAGAAAGCTTTTCCCTGGTGTTATCGTTTCTTGTTTTCAAAGCTTAAGCACCCAGAATCTGGTGGAATAAGAGACAGCTTCTAACTTGTAAAATTAAATTAAAATTAACTTAGACGTGGCAGAAAGATGTTAGTGTCATGTTTTGCTGTACATGAAGACATTGTCTCTGACATTTCTGTGGTGACAAAGATTGAATTGCATTCTAGGCTTCCCGTGTGGTTTGCATGACAGCCTTGTAACCACTAATGTAGCCTAGCCAGCACCATTACACTTTGCAGAAAGCATTTTATTTAGAAACTAGTACAAAAAATTAAATATGAACCTGATTTTTTTTAGAAAAAATATTTTTATCAAAATAACAGCAATTTGCTTGAATCAATATAAGTTGCAAATAGGAACCATTCAGCTAATTCTGATATTTGGAAATAGTCTTACTCTTCTTACCCTGACCCATTTCTACTAAATCATTTTCAGGTAGGGAGCAGAAATCAGGAAAAACAGCCCCAACGTTGAAAGGTGTTCTCTTTTTTTTAAGCTTATAAATATAAACATTTTCCCCAGAAGTATGTACAGTATTTCCCTCCTTACCTTTTAATTGATAACATGATTGGGCTAAATTTTTGTAGGTGGATGATCTCCTACAAAACTGCTTGGGTTATAAATTTCTTTATTTGTTAAAATTTTATGTTACCCATCTTCCCTAAAAGACAACTCTGGGCAGCTTGCTTATTTATTTATTTATTTATTTATTTATTTATTTATTTATTTATTTATTTATTTATTTATTTAATTTAATTTATTTTTGGGACTTATATGCCGCCCTATCTCCCAAAGGACTCAGGGCGGCTAACAACAGTAACATATAATAAATACAGAAGTTAAGATAAAAATTAAAATTAAAGGCTTCTGTACAATAAATTAAAATTAAAATTAAAATAAATTAAAAGTTAGAGTTAAAAATTAAAAACATAATTAAAATCCCTAAAATCCCTGTCAGTCCAGGTCAGCCAGGTGGAAAAGGAGTGTTTTGAGGCCGCGGCGAAAGGACCGGAGATCTTGGGCTGTCCGAAGCTCATGGGGGAGCTGGTTCCACAGGGCTGGCGCTCCCACAGAGAAGGCCCTCCCCCTGGGGGTCGCCAGCCGACATTGTTTAGCCGATGGTACCCTGAGGAGGCCTTCTCTGTGTGAGCGTACTGGGCGATGGGAATTCGTTCCTGGCAGCTTACAGATTATAAAAAGGCAAATAGAAAAATAATTGAAATATTTAAACTATACAAGTTACAATTTTGAAACTATACAAAAACCAGGACTAAGAGACAGATGGCATGGGAATAAGGTCTTCTTACCGCATCAACCACCTCTATCAGTAAGCACTCCCCCCCGCAGGGGTGTTAGAATTGTTAGAATTTCTCTAAAGGAATTCTGTCTAGATACCTGAGGTTTTAATTTTTTAAACCATCCTCACCTCATTACTTGGACAAGGCAGGCGGAAGACATGAACATAGAGAATGAAGCTGGAATGAATAGTCTTCTCTTTGATCCAGGATGAAGCCTTTACACATCCAGTCAAGTGCTTCAAAAAGATTGGTATAAGTTGTTGCACAAAGGACACACAAGCTAAATTATATCACATGAGTAGAACTTGAACCACTTTGTGGTAGAGCATCCATTAAATGGGTTAAGATTCTTCTAAAAATTGCCATATATGATCGTGTCACTTACCATTAATAAGTGTTGATGTTTTACTTATATGAAATATACATTTTCATAGAACACAGGTATTGTTTTTATTCTTTCACAATTTTGTTAAGACAATGGACTGCTAATAAATTTATAACAATCAAAGAGGCATGGTGGCTCAGTGAGTTAATGACACTGGGGAAGGTTTGTACTTTGTCCTAACACTGCATGATAAAGTGAGCTCCTGTGACTTGCCTCAGCTTCTTCCAACCTAGCAGTTCAAAAGTGTGTTGATAAATAGATAACATTTTGATGGGGGGGAAAAAACTGTGCTTCAAGCAGCAGTGTGAATTTAACTGGTGCCGGATCTGCCCGAATGTGATGCCCAAATGTGAGATAACATTGGTGATGGCAAAAAGCCTAGGATGCTGCTGCAGAATGCTCTCAAGCTTTATGTGTGTGGAGCTAGTTCACCCCCTGTGGTGCACTCTGGATAGCATGAGCATGAATTGAATGGACTAGCAATCAGCACCAGCTACACACCCACTTTGTATTAACTCTGAATTTTCCTGGCTAAAGTAACATTGCCATACACTAAATAAATATAACAATCAACTCTGTTGGCTCCATTGCTGTGGCTTCTCCTCCCCCCCCCCCCCAAAAAAAAAAATTGAACAATTGACTCTTGCCAGCCACTATGAGCCAGCTCCAAAATCCTGCTGTGTAGACATCTATATTTCTATCCATCTGTTCATCCATCAGTCAGGCACATAACTCTCTAAAAGTTAAACAGAACAGGATAAAATTTGGAATGGCATGAGAAGGTGGAAAAAAAGGAGTTCAAAAATGCTCCAGATCTGAATTTAGGCTATCACCAAAAAAAAAATCCCAACAAGAGAAGGGATCAAGCAGTGTATTTGTGCTTTGGAGTGCACACCTACATTCAAACACACAGATATGCAGCATGAGGGAAGACCAGATACATATATACACCAGCAACACATATACACTCACCATGATCAGTTCCAGTAGGAAAAGTACACACTTATGCTGCAGGTTAGTTTGTCACACAGGAAACATTTAAAATGTATGCTAAGGCCACTGCTTGTAAAGGATTTCCAGGAAACATAGTCTGCATGTTCTTTCCACTTTGTTTTTATAGTATGTAGTGCAAGACTGAACTCAGCCTGCTTCTGATTTAGAGAATTGTCTTGCTGTTACACTTAACAGGAAGTGCTAGGCCATTACTAATGACATTTGCAACGTCAATAAGTTAGATAGCATTTCTGTTTGATTTTGATCTGATTTAATAATTCTGAAATTCCCCTTCCTTCCTTCCTTCCTTCCTTCCTTTCCTCCCTCCCTCCCTCCCTCCCTCCCTCCCTTGATTCTTATCTTCAGTCTAGTAGCAAGGGAAGAAAACATTTCATGTGTATTCTACATACAGAATATTCTACCTTAACCAAAACTCTTGAGAATTGGTGCCAGATATTATAAGTAGGTGTTGAAGTACATTAAAAATGGTCTAATTATAAGGCAGCTATCTACTTTATACTTTATAAAGCTATCTACTTTATACAGCAGCAACCCTATTTCCGGTATTAATATGATGTTATCTGTTTTTTCATAACATTATCCAGTTGTCTTGATTGTAGAAGAATTCTGTTAGAAAAAAATATTATAAAAATCCAGAAAAGGTTGATCGTTAGGAAAATGCTGCATATTGCATTATTTAACAATCAACTGAGGATCTTCCTTATAGCAAGTTAACGTTCTGGTGGATTACTTAGTGTTGTCTATACTGTGACTAGGCCACCCAAGATCTGAACATGGCACCTTTTATATGCAAAACATATTCTCAATCATTGAGTTACTAGGGCTGTACCCTTGTTTCTAATAAGCTACAGAATCATTACGCTCAATGCTGTGCCATGTTAATGCTGAAGAGAAACATTAATATTCTACAATGGGATAGGACAATTGCATATTCAGAATTTTTTCCAATTATTTATTATCCTTGATGGCAATCTCTGGTTCTATTTTTTTCTTTGAGGATTGATTTAAAATAAATTTATCTCTGTTAAACTTCATGAAATATTTTCCACTGTTCTAACTATAATTCAGATACAGTTTCTTTTGGGGAAAAAATCTGTTAAATGATCACATTTTCATGTTAAAACCAAGAATGTTTCAAATGCAGCATTGTATCCTATTGAAATTACATCAACACACACAATAGGAAGGATTTATACAGATAGCAGCAATTATCCATTTTTTCAACTGAGTGGAACCAAAATCAGAAAAATGATTATAGCTTAAGCATCACTGCAATATTCATGTGTCTGCTTAACTGACTGCTTGTGATGGTCTCATTTGTTTCCTTTGAACAAATAAGTAAAGAAATTTTAAAGGATTGTGATTGTTTAGAATTCTAAAAGTAGATGAATAAGATACACGACAAAGGTACCTTAAATAAGAGTAGAATCAAAAGGCCCTCCCAACATTTTTTGTATTATATACATTTAATTTAATAATTTAATTTGTATACCGCCCTTCTCCCGAAGGACTCAGGGCGGTGAACAGGGCAATACACAATAAAAATAGAATACAAAAATTAAAAAGCCAATTAAACAATTATGCCCATAAAATTAATACATATTAAAATTAAAACTATTTATAAAAACCCAACCCCATCCCATCAGACCAGGCCAGCTTGTTCGAAAAAGAAGGTTTTGAGATCGCGCCGGAAGGAGCGAAGGTCGGGGGCCATCCGGAGCTCAACCAGTAAGCGGTTCCAAAGGTCTGGTGCACCCACAGAGAACGCTCTCCCCCTGGGGGTCACCAATCGGCATTCTTTGATCGGCGGCACCCTGAGGAGGCCCTCTCTGTGGGAGCGCACTGGACGGAGGGAAGTTGACACCGGCCGCAGGTGTTGCCATAGGTAACCCGGCCCCATGCCATGAAGGGCTTTGTAAGTCATCACTAACACCTTGAACCTCACCCGGAGAGCAACCGGTAGCCAATGCAACTCGCGGAGCAAAGGTGTAACATGGGAGTATCGGGAAACTCCCAAGACAACTCGTGCGGCTGCATTCTGCACCAGCTGGAGTCTCCGGGTGGACCTCAAGGGCAGCCCCATGTAGAGAACATTACAGTAGTCTAGACGAGAGGTCACGAGTGCATGAGTGACTGTGCGCAAGGCATCCCGGTCTAGATAGGGCCGCAACTGGCGCACCAGGCGAACCTGGGCAAAGGCCCCCCTAGTCACAGCTCCAATATGCTCTTCCAAAGAGAGCTGTGAATCTAGAAGGACCCCCAAGTTGCGGGCCCTATCTACGGGGGGTAATAGCTCACCCCCCATGGCCAATGATGGAATAATCGGAATTTCCCGGGATGCTGGCACGAACAGCCACTCAGTCTTGTCAGGGTTGAGTCGAAGCCTGTTCCTCCCCATCCAGACCCGGACCGCCTCCAGGCAACGGGACATCACGTCGAGGGCATCGCTGGGGTGGTTTGGGGTCGAAATAAAAAGCTGGGTATCATCAGCATATTGGTGATACCCAACTCCAAAACCACGAATGATCTCACCCAGCGGCTTCATATAGATGTTGAACAGGAGAGGCAAGAGAACCGATCCCCGAGGGACTCCACAAATGAGAGGTCTCAAGGTCGATCTCTGCCCCTCTGCCAACACTGACTGCGAACGCCCCAGAAGGTAAGAGGAGAACCACTGGAGAACTGTTCCTCCCACTCCTAACCCTCTGAGACGTCGCAGCAGGATACCATGGTCGATGGTATCAAAAGCCGCTGAGAGGTCTAAAAGGACTAGGACAGAGGAGCAACCTCTGTCCCGAGCCCGCCAGAGATCATTCACCAGCGCGACCAATGCCGTCTCCGTGCTGTACCCGGGCCTGAAACCCGATTGGTACGGGTCTAGGTAATCAGCTTCATCCAAGAACAAAGGGAGCTGCTGCGCCACCACGCTCTCAACAACCTTCGCTAAAAAGCAAAGGTTGGAGACCGGACGATAGTTGTTTAAAATTGCTGGGTCCAAGGCAGGCTTCTTGAGGAGGGGTCTCACCACCGCCTCCTTCAAGGCGGCGGGAAAGCTACCCTGACTCAAACAGGCAGTAATCACTGCCTGGAGCCAGCCTCGTGTCCCATCCCGGGCTGCATAAGTCAGCCAGGAGGGGCACGGGTCCAACAAACACGTGGTGGAGCTCAGCTTCCCCATGATCTTGTCCACTTCTTCAGGAGTCACAGGATCGAACTCTTCCCAGATTAAATCGACAAGGCCGCCCGTATCCTCTTCGTCAGACTCTGCCCAGTCGGAGTCCAAACCGGTCCGGATCCGAGCGATTTTGTCCGACAGAAATCGACTAAACTCCTCGGCTCGACCCTGCAAGGGTTCCTCCCTCACCTCCTGATTAAGAAGAGAGCGAGTTACCCTAAACAGGGCGGCCGGGCGATTATCTGCGGACGCGATGAGGGTGGCAAAGTGGTTAGACCTAGCCACCCTCAATGCTGCGAGATAAGTTCTCGTAAACAACCTTAGTCGTAACCAGTCGGATTCAGATCGGCTGGACCTCCAACAGCTCTCTAGGCCCCGTCTCCGACGCTTCATCTTGCGGAGCTCCATGGAGAACCATGGGGCCCGTTGAGATCTGCATCGGGTCAAGGGCCGCATGGGTACAACTTGGTCGAGTGCCTCTGTGGCTGCCCTTTCCCAGGCTTCCACTAGGGCATTGACCGAGCTGTGAGCAAAGGAGGCAGGTGGGGGCCCAAGCGCCATTTGGAACCGCTCAGGGTCCATAAGGCGTCTAGGGCGGAACCATCTTGTTGGCTCAGCAACCCCACGACAGGGAGTGGCAAAACGGAAGACCATCCGCAGGAAATGATGATCGGTCCATGACAGGGGTGAATTAATTGGAGAACCCCCCCAAGATCATCTAACCACCGTCCAGATAGAAAAACCAGATCGAGCGTGTGACACCCCCCCGTGAGTTGGGCCCAGAATAACCTGCTTCAGGTCCATGGCCGTCATGAAAGCCATGAACTCCCGAGCTAACTCAGATGATCCCCCCAGGGATGGTAGGTTGAAGTCACCCAAAACTATAAGTTTGGGGAACTCAACCACCAACCCTGAGAGGATATCGAGAAGCTACATGCCTGATTAGAACAGACCTTTATACAGTTAAAAAGAATAGACTTGATAATATTATAATACTAAATAGTATTAAAAACCTGAAAGTCAAAATGCTTATTATGTGCAACAGCTAGTTAACAGTCCAACACATTATTAGAGACAACAGAATTACTATAGAAGGATATACTCATATGAGTGATTCGATCTGCATATGAAAGTCCTACGTCCATGAGCAAAAGGAAGCTGATAATTAATAGTCAAATAAAAAGGACAATAATTTTCAAAACATTAATGAAGTCAACTTTTCTAATTAATGCAAGAATTGGTATCTTCATTCTGAGATGCTTCTTAATAGTTACAATGTGCTACTCTCCTTTTAGACTGTCTGCCACCAATGGGAACATTTCTGGTTCACCTTAGCTTATTAGACAGGTTTGAGTCTTCCTTAAAAAGACAATCAAAAGATTGTTGTGTCTCACTGTGTCTTTTCTTTCCCACTAGCTCAATAATTGTCTTTTCTTGGTCCATTCCCAGGATTTTTTTTTCTTTTAATGTCCTGCACAGGTCACATAGAAGACTTTTCACTCTGGCCCAAATGAGTCAGCTACCTGTGCCTGGCTGAGGAACTCTGGGAGTTGAAGTCCACAAGTCATAAAAGGGCCAAGTTTGAAGACCCCTGTATTAGGCAACAATGGGCAGATACAACAGTATTCCCTATAAAACTGTGTTCAAATCTATATCTCATGTTAGAGTGTCCACTATATACTAAAGGAAGGCAAAAACTTATAACATTAATGGTTAGAAGTCTATTGCTTTTAACTTATGAGATTAAACTTCAGCTGTTTCCAAAAAGTTTGTCAAATTTATAACAATAGCTGTGGCTTACAGAAGTCACCTTCTTCACGCTAATTATTTGGGTGTTCCTGTACAAATTGATTCTTATTTTATATTTGATATCTCCACTACTGAGCTTGGAGCAATAAATAAAATAATATACCCATACATATATACAGTATCTTAATGTCTGTATCTATCTAAATAGCTATTTACCTATTATTTACTCATACACAAAACAGAGATATATGGTATTCAGAAGTGAGGCATTATGTAATGCTGGAGCTATGGTGGTAGCAAGCAGATGATCTGGCCTATAACCAATAAAGTTGTGCTCAAGGTTTTCTCCCTTTTTCAAACAACTTTTTAAAATTTCTCTCCCTTTCCCATTTTTAATATGGCTTGGAAAAACAAATAATCAACCCCAGATTGTGGAATTGCTGGACTTCTAACAAAAATACACACTTTCCCCCCAAAATTTCTATCAATGATTATGAATTATTATGAATTTAAGAGGCAAATAAGGAGGCAGTTTTGCTATTTGCCTGTTCCATTTGTGTGTTGCCTTTTCCATCGCCTGTTCATCTTCCGTGGTGTTGCTGGGCTCGGCTTCTTCGGCCTGCCGGTTCCTGCTGCCCTGGTGTCTCCGGGCCTCTCCTAAGAGGCTGCGGTCGGCAGCGGGGGTGTTTCCAGCTGTTTTGGGCCGCCATGGGCCGTCGGGTCGGCGCTGCTGTCTTGGACGGTTTTTGGCCGTTTTCGGCAGTGTTCTCGGCGTCCTTGGAGTTTTCGGCGTCCTCGGATCCCCAGCTCATCGGCGCTTCCGGGAGAGGGGAGGAGAGCCTGTGCGAGATGCCTGCAGACCATTCTGGCGGCAGCGGCAGCGGCGGCGGCAACGGCGGCAGCGGCGGCGGAGACACTTTGTTATTGGACCTGCCTGTGCTGTTTCTTTGGCGGCTGCGGCGTCTTCGGGCCGTTTGGCGGCGGAGAAGACGGCCGCTTGTTACTTTATTGACAAGGCTGCCCCTTGTGTTGTTTTCGAGCCACTGCCGGCGACGGAGGTGGTTATGGCGACGGCGTCCTCGGGCTGCTCTGGGCGGTTATGGCGACGGCGTCCTCGGGCTGCTCTGGGCGGTGGAGAGGACGACCATGGCGACAGCGACTCGTTGGGTTCCGGCTGCTTGAGGTGATGGCGGCGACGGTGATGGCGATGGCGGCGTCTTCGAGGCCCGCTGGCCTGTTTTACCGGCAGCGACGATGGCTGTGGCAACAGCGGCGACATAGCGGACTGCCAACTTATTTATTAACTTATTTATTAATTCCCCATCTGCCTCCTTTTTTCCCCTTTGGACTGGGACGGACCTGGGCACAAGCCACAGTGGGAGAGTGGCTTGTTTTACATCAGCAGCCCCATAGAGGTGGGAGCTCTATGGGTGCTGCCCCACCCAGGGTGTGCATTTCGGACCATCCCTGGGAGCAGACTCGCGGCCCGTTGTGAGAGGACGGGTTGTGGTCTGCCCCTGGGAGCATCCAACCGAGTGGCAGTAGGTTGGTGGATGGCCCAAATGTTCTATTCCTTACCTTCGAACCTCCTGTTGGATTTTTTTAACCATTGGACTGCCCTCTCTGGACTTGCTCGGACTATATGCACCGATATTCTGATACGGACTTGCTCGCCCTCAGGGGTGCCCCCCTCTCCTGGGTGCGTCCCGCCTTCTTTTCTATCCCCAGTCTCGATGAAGGGCCCAGTTATTGGGACCCTGAGAGATGGCCGGGTAAGACCAGGGGCTCTCAATATAAATTTAATAAGAGGCCCCTGGTTAATTTTTTAGTCAAATTTTTTACGGGGTTGGGGGTATACACAGTCATGGCCGAAATTGTTGGCACCCCAGAAATTTTTCCAGAAAATCAAGTATTTCTCACAGAAAAGTATTGCAGGAACACATGTTTTGCTATACACAGGTTTATTCCCTTTGTGTGTATTGGAACACAACAAAAAAAGGGAGGAAAAAAAGCAAATTGGAGATAATGTCAAACAAAACTCCAAAAATGGGCCGGACAAAATTATTGGCACCCTTTCAACATTGTGGGTAAACAAGATTGTTTCAAGCATGTAATGCTCCTTGAAACTCACCTGGGCCAAGTAACAGGTGTGGGCAATATAAAAATCACACCTGAAAGCAGATAAAAAGGAGAGAAGTTCACTTAGTCTTTGCATTGTGTGTCTGTGTGTGCCACACTAAGCATGGACAACAGAAAGAGGAGAAGAGAACTGTCTGAGGACTTGAGAACCAAAACTGTGGACAAATATCACCAATCTCAAGGTTACAAGTCCATCTCCAGAGATCTAGATTTGCCTTTGTCCACACTGTGCAACATTATCAAGAAGTTTGCAACCCATTGCACTGTAGCGAATCTCCCGGGTCGTGGACGGAAGAGAAAAATTGATGAAAGTTTGCAACGCAGGATAGTCCGGATGGTGGATAAGCGGCCCCAAACAAGTTCCAAACGAATGCAAGCTGTCCTGCAGGCTCAGGGAGCATCAGTGTCA